>NC_142201.1:8708250-9015500 GCF_049639895.1 Pseudopodoces humilis
CAGAAATGTTGTCTGTTCTTTATTAAACTCTTGGGATTTAGCAATGATACACTTCTGGGGGAGCTGCTATAAAAGATCCTAGTTTTCATATTTGACCCAGGATTTTATCTCTTCCAGCAGATGAAAATAAATTAATACCTAGGCCTGAGTTTTTTATGAATTTCAGATACTGGTGTGCTGACAACATCTCACTCTTTACTATCTGATATCAATTCTCCTTTTCTGGATGAGTTCCTTGAGAAGGAATTAGCAGTAATTCCCCAATGGCAGCTGCTGTGTACGAATATTTTGGAGGTTGCCCTTTCCTATAGGATAATAGGAGAAAATAGGAGAAAAGAGACCTAATTATACTAGGTTGACATTTACATGGCCAGTGCTAAATTTAGCAGAGCTGTCTGTGGGTTTCATTGAAATGCTGCTATTGTAATTTTATTGGAGAAACTATCAAGAAAACTAAAAAATAAAAATTGCCCCTCCTAAATGATTCTCCATGAGACTTCAACAATATATTCTGAGTTCTGTCTCATCTTTTTCAATTAAAGGAGACTGAACAGAGTGCTCTTCTTCTCGGTAAAATCAATGGGAGACACTCAGAATTAAAAGCAGTGCATCAGGGAGATGCAGGTCAACATCTAGAAAATCTACCCACAAAGCACCTTAATAATATGAAAAATACATGGTTTTAGGTTAAAGTTCAATGGGAGGATGAGATATTGCAGAATATTTTGTTCCTTGACATCACAATTTTATCAACATGGCACTGCCTGGTATGCTTACTTCTATCATTTTTCTTAATCTACTGTAGAAGCAAAAAATGCATCTTTACCTATCTGTATTCCTTCCAAATATCATCCCAGCTATGGACATCCACTGCTGCTGTAATTTTAATTCTCACTGTGCTCAGCTTTCTAGGGCTGACACAGAAGTTACACAGAACTCAACCACAGTGCAGTGTCCCAAAGAACTGTAGTCAGGAATATGAAATAAATTTTGATTTATTATCTAATCCAATTCTGAGTTCTAGGCTCAGTGCCTGAGGAATCTTTTACAGGATCAATGTTCTCCAGCAGTGTTCTCCAGCAGCCTCTGGGGAGGCTAAAGGCAAGGCTGAACAAAAGACTTCCTAAAAATGAAATGGGGGAGGATGCAGAGCTCCACACACTTCTTTGCAAGGCAGTTGACTCAAATTGCAGCCCTTGGTTTGAGTCAGATGCCTTCAGTCTTTAAAGCATCAGTGAGCTTACTCTGCTAAATTTGATTCCAGATGTGCTGTAGGACAGTGAAAGAGGAATGGGGTATTATCAAAATCTGCCCCAAAGCTTTTTACCAAATGTGATGTACCTGTATTCAGAAAAGGGACTTCCTGTGGATTTCTTACAAAGAATTTGTGGATACTCATTGCAGTATAAACACTTGCACAAAGACAAGGGGTCAGCCATTGTTATTAATTTTTTATATCCCTGGCAGGGGCTTGGGGTCCCCGGGCAAATAGGAACAACTTGCTTGGCAGCACTGATTTTTATTAAAGTCATACACAAGAGCTATTTCCTGTGTGCTAGCCCAAATTCTCTAAACGGGAAAGGAAAAATAAAAGCAAGTTATTTTTGCTGTTAGGCCTACTTTATGTATCTTATTAACTAGCCAAAATCATAATGAAATAAATTGGTATTAGCAGTTAATGATCACTTGGTTAGTTGACAGCTGCAGGCAAGCCTGGTGATATAAAAATTACCATCATTATGAACATCTTCAATTAAGAAGGTTTTTTTATTAAGAATGTGAATACAATCTGTTTCAACAGCAATATTATAAAATTTGTCTTTTCATGATCTTTAATAACCAATTTTCTGCCAGAATGACCCAGAATGCTATCATATGGACTCTGTATTAAAATCTATTTAAAAAAACCAAGGGGCTCTGTCCTGTAACAGGCATAATTAAGCTACAGTTCAAAATATCTATGTAGTGTATATAACTAGTTATAAGTTTACAGTCTGTTCTATTTGCCATCTGTTAAAAGCTTTGCAAATGAAACTTAAAGATGTGCTGTAATGGTGTTACAAAGTGTTTACATTATTTTGGTATCCATGTATCTGTGGATTCAAGGCAATCTAATTGCAAATATATCCTGGAGTGGACTCTTCTGTTTTAAAAATATTACATGCCTATGTCTTAATTAGGCCAGAGTGAGCCCAGAGTGGGAAAATCCCAGCAGAGAGCTGACTCTTCTTTCACTGGGAGAGAACATTGTGTCAGAGCTGCAGAGGGTTTCTGATCCAGAGGGATGGATCCCAGTTCAGATGTCTTCAGGAGTATTGCAACTATGCCTGATATCAGCTTATTTATTTCAGACATTGGATTAAAAATGAGTTGCTAATTTTAAAAGATTTTCACTTTGACCATGAGTTTGCCAACAATATGGGTGTATATAATATATCTTTTAAATCTGGGTTTGGGCTTGATAGATAATGCCTCAAAGATCTAAAGAAAAATCTTAAATCTTTGTCAAAATGAGAAAAAAAAGTATAGTTTATTTTTTTCATTTAGATATTAACATTTTAATGGATTTTTAATTAGGATATTTTCAAGCTCTTTCATGATACAAAACTTTTCAAGTAATTATTTCAAAGGCAAATTGCTCTTACCATGATGAACCTCTACAAATACACAAGAATTAAGCAATCAGAAATGCAAAGCAGTTGGTTAATTTTCATAATTAGAATATGATAAACTTACATACAGAAATTCAGATATGTTTAGGTAAGAATTTCCTACAGCTTTTCACATTCATAATAAAGTGAGGCAGTGGTCTGTCTATATTTGATGTCCTGAGACCTTTTTTAACTGGGAGAAGTAGAAATCCTTGTGTGGCTTTAAATATTCCTGACTTACCTAACTTAAGATTGATTTTCCCATCTTAATTTGGTTAGTTTATTTTAATTTAAGAGTGTTTCTAGCAAAAAGCTTGACACCTGTAGATTTTATAATTAAATTCTGGTGGGGAATTAGTACAGATGAGGAGCCCAGACTCCTATTCTGTGTTTTGAAGAGCTGGTTTTCAAATCCTTCTCTCCTTCCCTGATATGACTTGAAACTTTTTTGTCTTTCTGGCCATTCCTGTATTCCTGTCTGACATCATTTTACTCAGTCTCCCTACACTTTCACCTTCATTTCCAAACTTCTGTGCATCCACTTTTTTTTTCTATTTCATCCTTCCCAAGACTGTGTTACCCACTCTTGTACAACTCTCAGCACTGAGGTCTTCACCCTCAAGGAGTTTTGGCTGTAGGCTGGTGACCATTTGTAGCAGCAGGTAAAGTTTCCCTGCTGACATTTTTTGAGCAGGAAAAATTACCCTGGTGATGATCAAAAATCCCCAGGAGTGTGCTGCATGTCCCAGGCAGGGTGACTCCAGCAGATGCAGTCATTCTCAGGGACTGATACCCACAGAACTGTATCAGATTGTATTCATTGTAGAAAGTGTGAAATATTATCACAAAAACTGATTCAAAGCCTAATGTAGAAGTAGTTACTCATAAGAAGAGGATTTTCTGCAGACAAAATTAAAGATGAAACCCTAAACCTGAGGTGCCATTTCCTGCAAATTCCAAGAATTATTTTTAAAAAACAGAGCTTTATAGTTAAAAGACTGATTGTTCTATTCTGTGTAATCTTTTGATTATTTCTGAAATAGCTGAGGTAGAATTCTGACACTTTGCAGACTGGCAAGTCACTGGAAAAAGGCCCTTAAAGATTCAAAATACCAGGCTATCTTCATTAAGAGACAACATTAGTTTAGTTATATTTTTAACTGTAAAATCAATCAGATAAAAAATCATATGGAAAAGGTGTGGTTTGTATAATAATAAAGATTCTTTTAAACATATTACACTTGTCTTGAATGGGAGCATTTGTTTTTGGATTGACTTTTTTTATGCTCTCTTACTCACAGATGTAAACCACAGCTGAAAAAAACATGACTTAGGCCTTGTAAAATCATGGGACTGACATGCATATGTTACACAGGATGTTAAGTGGGACATTCACTTAATTGTAGTTTTGTTTTGGTTTATTATGTAGCAAAGGTAGGGTAAAATTTAATTTTTTTACAGGGAAAACCATAGAATATGAGGCAAAGTTAAACAGTAATTAAAAAAGTAAAAGGGAAAGATATGAGTAAAATGATAGTAAATATTTTGAAAACTTTCAAAATACCACAACAGTCTGTTCCATCTTGCAGGAATCCGTTTAGCTCCAAAAGAAAAACTGGAAATCCCCGTGTTATTCATGCCAGCTGAAATGAAAATTTATAAAGCAGTGTTGGTAATTCATGTATTGAGGGAAAACGGTGAAAACTGGCCTTATGAGGTTACTGCTGGATCAAATAGAGACTTAAACAGGTAATTTATTCTAATAGGAAAGGAAAAAGTAGTTGAGGATGCTAAATCCTATCATTATTTATCCCATTGACTATTCATGTGTAGCTCCCAAGGGCAGTCCAGTGTCTGATTTTGAGGGCAGTGTGTATCCATCAATAGATTTCAATGTACCCTGCAAAGTATGCAAATTCAGGGTAAAGTTTCTGTGTGTTATAATACCTACCTATTCTTGCTTTAAATAAAGAAAATGTAAAGTACTGGCTGCTGGTGCAGTTATGGATATTGAGCAAATGAAAGCTCTTAGGTACCTCTGTTTTTTCAATATATTTGGGATAATAATGATTCTCATCCTGATATTTTTATGTAATTCATGAACTACAGAAAATTCATTTCAGTGATAACCTGACAGAATGCAGATCAGGCCAAATGTTTTCAGATCTATAATATTTGAATACACTAAGTGGATCTGAGTTATAGCTGATATAATTTATAGCTGATATTTTTAACTGGATTTTATTCCATATTTTTCTCAGATATGGTTAGCATTACAGCATACAATAGAGTCCAACCTTTCCAACTACTGTTAAGTCTAGTTTACTTTGGAAGCAGAATTTTCAGCAGCCTAAATGATCCTATTATTTTTCTAGCAATGTTACTGTAGCAGAGAATGGGGAAACTCAGGGAATACTTTGGATCTATCCGATTAATGGAACACCTGAAGCACCACAGCAGAAATCAGGTAGGTTATGCTTGGAAAAAGCTTGAATAATATATTTAAGAGTATTTAAGAAAACTGAATACTCGGTTTATTCTCACCTGCTTGATCACAAGAATTTCCAGCAGTACTTGGCTATATCTTTAAAAAAAAGAAAACCACATATTAAAATCTACTCTGACTTCCAAAGCAAATCTAGATCAAATCTGGATCATTACTTTGTTCTTATTGTGGATAAAAGGACTTGGGGGCAGTTGTAAATCTTAAGGCCTGTGCCCTTCAGTGTCGCAATTAATCCTGAGTTGGAGAATTTAAGTTAAGCTGAACAAAGGACTCAAGGGTAGACTTCTTGCATTCCCAGAAAACCCTTCTTGAGAGTCTGCAGGGTGCAAAAAATTGTTCACTGCTCCTCTCAGCCTTGAATTTCATGTCTTAATCCAAACCAGAATATAAAGCAGTGTGATTAGCAGTTTTCCCTTTGCTCCTGAGAAGTGATCTTGCATTAAAAGATGAGTGACATTATTGCAGGTTTCATGCTTATTTTGGGCATAGTAAATGCTTATATATTTGTCCATCTGTATTTTTAAGGTGTGATATTATTCCAGAGCTATAAAACAGGAAGTTGTGAACAGCTTTTTAAATCTATAACCCTGAAACTACAGCTCAATGTGTAGATGTGGGACCAATTCTATACCAGCTTGTCCTTTCAGCTTACCTTTTGTTGACGGGATAAGTGAATACAATAACTGTCTACATTAAATATATTAAGATACAGGAGCAATTTCTGGAAAAACATAGATATTTGTACTGTCATTAATTTATATTGCTTAAGGATCCTTTACTTGTACACAAATGGCAATGATGTGGTATTAATTAGAGCTTTCATCTCTTTAATTTGCACTTTAATACCTTAAGGAATGAAACAGAATATTATCATGTAATCAGCTGTTGCCCAAAATGATGGCTTTAATGAGTCTCATTAGCATTAGAACTATGTATATTAATGTGGATGTTTGTTGTTTTTATTTAAAGCTGTTGTGTAATTCACTGGCACTCTTAATGATAAATCTCCCTTTTATTGGGCTGTTGCTTTCATTGAAATCACAGAATCATTAAGGCTGGAAAAGACTTCTAAGATCGAGTCCAACCATTAACCCAGCACCTTCATGTAACCACTAAACCACATCCCTAAGCACCACAGCTCTGGTTTCTGAATATTTTCAGGTGTGATGATTCCCCCAGTTCTCTGGGGGAATAATCACATATAAGTTCTCTGGGCACCTTATTCCATCACCTGTCCACCCCTTCCATGAAGAAATTTTTCCCAAGATCCAATCTAAATCTCCCTTGTGATAAACAGCTTGTGGCCATTTCCCCTTGTCCTGACACTTGTTACTTGGGAGAAGGGATTCACTCCCACCTGGCTACAAACTCCTTCCAGGTGGTTCTAGAGATGGAGATGGTCTCTCCTGAGCCTTCTTTTCTCCAGGCTAGACACCCCCAGCTCCCTCAGTCACTCTTCTTGGACTTAACCTTGAGACTTTTCCCAGCTCCACTGACCTCCTCTGGGCTCACTCCAGCCCCACAATGTCCCTCCTGAGCTGAGGGGCCAGAACTGGACACAGCCCTGGCAGTGTGGCCTCACCAGTGCCAGTACAGGGGACAGTCACTGCCCTGCTCCTGCTGGCCACGCTGTTCCTGACACAGCCCAGGTGCCACTGGCCTTCTTGGCCCCCTGGGCACAGCTGAGCTCATGTTCAGCCTATTTTTCAACAGCATCCCCAGGTCCTTCTCCACTGGGCAGCTTTCCAGCCATTCTTGCCCAAGCTGGGGCATTGCCTGGGGTTATTGTGGGCCAGGTGCAGGACCCAGTACTTTCTGTATGTTATGAATTAAAATGTTTAGCATTCATGAATTGCTTAAATGACATCACTTCTGTATATGATCAGAAGCTCACATACTAACAACTCTTAAGTAATTTTAAATTACTAAATACTTTTTTATAACAGCAAAACTAAATTGTAGCATATTTATAACTATGTTATCCATTAGTTCATATGTTAGTGATATGTTCATAGTCCACATGTTCAATAAATGTTTGTAATACATAAAAAAAGCATTGTATTAATTTTGAATACATATCATTCTTCGGCCATCAGCATGTTATGCTGGGCTAATATTTTTTTCCCAGAAAAGTACTAGGTCTTTCAAGAATGTCCCAGAAAACAGAAATAGGTGTTTGTGTTTATGAAATTTTCCATTCCAACCTTGACTCAGAAAGCCCATGGTTTTCAGTTATAAATGGGCATTTAGAAAACTTATGTTGTAAGGTATAAGTCCAAAGCAGGTAATAACAAGAAATCTACTTAAAAAAAATAAAGTAAAATTAATAATGATCAAAAGAGTATTGTCATCTCTTCTAATGCAGACATTTGTTAGAATTGCCCGGAGGCTACAAGTTTCTGTGAAAAATCCCAAGCTGTTTTGCTGGTATATTAGGGAGTTCATCTTTGGGTCATTCTTATTTGCATCTTAATATACTTAAACTTCTAGAAGTCACTTGGCTTTCTATCTCATGAGACCAATTAAAATGATCAGTGGTCACAACTCGTGTAGTACATGTTAAGTAGATGATACCTTGGCTATCTTATAAAAGTGATTACAAATGGAGGATGATCTGGAATATTCTTTTAATTCTTGTAGAATGTAGAGTCAAGGAAGCATACAGCAATTTTAATTGGAGGGTACCACTGGGGGTCATCTAATCCAGCCACCTGCTCAAGGGCAACTTGCTCAGGGACTTGTCCAGTCAAATCCTAGCTGTATCTGAATTTTATTCATAAATATTACTTAGCCATTTAGGAAAAAAAAAAAAGTAAAATCAATTTTGGTAGTAAAATGAACTGTAAAATAGAAAATGACACAATGTGCACACAGTAATCTGAAACATTTGGTAACCTGCTGGAATACAGAGAAGGTAAGGTCATATATTTAAACAAAAAGATGTGTGTTTAACTATTTTGGTAAGTCTCCCTTATAGAAATTATGTGAGATCTCTACAAATTACTTACACTCTGTTAAACAGGGAAAGACCAAGGGAGAAAGGAAATTACCTGAACTTGCTGTGATATTCTGTATTTTGCAGAATAATGGTAGTGAATAAAGTGCCAGAACTGAAAGTTGAGTCTAAATAAACATATCAAAAAAAGGTTTCCTTCCTCTTTTTTTTAAACACTGCATAATTATTTAGCATGGTATGGTTCCAAATTATTGATCATTAATTCCTGATGTTAACTTCAGAGTTAACTTTTGAAGAAACATTGGGTCTAATTCTGATGAAAATGTCTTTTTGACCTTGAAACTGAAAAGTACATGGTCATCTGTTCTTTTTCATGTTGGTTCCCAGAACTCTAGGGAACTCTGGGGCCTAGGAAGTTCTAGGTCTTTTCTTTGGGAAAACATTTTTTTCGGCGCTTTTTATGTAATTTTCTTCTTTTTCTGTACAAATAAATACAAAAGAACCAGAAAAAAATGCTATTGAAATAATCTTTGTAAAAACTAGTGTAAAAGCTAAAATCTAACAACTTTGTAATGGAAAAGACATACTTTGGAAGCAGTAAATTAAAATCACTTACTGAACTGAAGGAAGTTCTATGATGCTTCAAACAGAAGCTCATGCAAGAATGCTTTTTATTCTGGCATATTTCTATTAAAGTTCAAGTTTGAACAACAGTATTCTTAAACTAAGAAAGCAAAGAGTAACTTAATATTATTTCATTTAATCTTAAAACTTTCTATTTTTTGGATTTGTTTCAGTCTTCCTTTCTTCCTGGCATATTTCAAACTATGCCATAATTCCTACTAGCAGTTAAACTAAAATGAAAATATATTTCATGATAAAAGGTAAGAGAGGAATTTACAAGTGATGTTGGGAGCTGACTGAATAGATTTTTGTTTGCTTAGCAATATTTTCTACTAGTTCACCCACCACAACAGAACAATAGAAAGTGGAGTTTGGGAAAAGCTTGTAGTTGTCTTGCTCATTACTGGAATTCTGTCTTTCTCTTAGCACATTTTACTTCCATGTTTAATTGCTTTGTTAAAATCAAGATGCCAGTGCTTTGCAAATAAGATGTATTTGCTTTTCTGTAGTTGTGATCCGCTGTCAAGCCAGGCAGAGACTGGAACAGAGAGTAGAGCTGATGCTGATTGGTGTAATGCCTGATGCCACTGCTCTGCCTGACTCAGGGAATTCTGCCATGGTCGATTCGGATGAGCCCAACACCCCAGAAGTCTCTGATGGTAAGAATAGTTTTGATACCATACTATTTTAGGAAAATTTCAAATAAGTACTTCACCAGATGTGCAGCTCTGCCATGACAACGAGTGAGTTTAGGCAAATTGTCCCAGTCCATATTTCTACCATTTTGCAAGTATAGGGTATTTGTTTAACTTTTTGTCTGCAGCTGTAAGCACCTATGAACCTGAACCTTCCCTTTCTTTACATTAGCCCTGGATGTGAGGCTTGCACAATCTCTCCTTTAAAAGAGAGCCAGCACGAAGTCTTCAGTTAGAAAAAGATAAGTCTGTGTAAGCATTGCCAGGAGACATTTATCTGCAGGTTTATAAGATGCATTCCCATCAGCAGGCCACTACTGGTCTCAGAATGGATTGAAGAGGGAGGACTTTTCGAAAGAAGTGATAAAACTTTGTGAAAGGATAGCTTCCACTTACTGTTAATCTGCTGAGAACACAGTGAAAATCAATTTATTCAGCAGCTTTTCAAAATATACCTCTCCTTGAAACAGAACAGTACAACATATAAGTAGTAAGGAAAGAATGCTTTGTTACTGCTGTAGCACCAGTACTTCTGTTATTAGGCATAGTCACTACAACAAATTTCAAAATTGTGCCCCTTGGAAACTTAATATTCCATTTTGGATTCAAAGTCATCCTCCTTTATAAGGAAAATGTATTTAAAAATTATGACACATAACGTGAGACAGACTAATGTGTGTTTAACTTCGCTGTTGATGAGGGAAGGGATTTCACCTGTACTCTGTTCAAAGTGGTAAAAGATGAGCTTACAGATGTTGCTATAATTTCAGTCTATCAGGTGATCAGCTGGAAGGGCAGACACACTTGGCTTTTGTGTCCCATTTCTGCCATTTACAGTCTGTTCCAACAGAGGCTTTGCAGGAATACTGTGCTACAGAAAATGTCCTGCCAAATAACAGAAAAAGTGAATAGCAGTAAAAAGTAAATCAAGATACATTACTTTCTTCCTGGAAGGCCAGTTTTCATGCAAACATGCACATGCTCTGCACATTGATCAATGTAGTCTCGTATCAGCAATTACTGTCCAGACCTTTAAACAGATATTATTTCTGAAAGCTTTTAAAATAGGAGATGATCTGGAATGGAACAGTTAAAAAGAGCTTGCACAGCATGTGTTTACTGATTGGCTAATATATAATTACTTTTTAAATTTTTGTACTTATTCATATTGCAATGTCAAAGATAATTTATTTTCTGGGCATATTATCAACTTGCACTCCCATATTACAAAGTGATAGTGGTAAATCTGGTAAAGCAAAAAGATGTGAAGTTGTCAGTGTACATTCTTTCCTCTTTGGAGAACTGTAAATACCATTATAAAACTTCTTTCAGCCTTTAGAGAACAGCTGTCCATTAAGATAAAAACCCTTTTTTTATCATAGAGTAACAGATTTAACTATTATTAATTGGTCACATATGAGTGGGCTGCCTTAAACACACCTGGTCTATTTCCCTCCAAAATGGTGGTTGAATTGACAAGCAAAACATGCAGTGAGCAAGCTGAGGCAGCATTTTGAAAGTCTTGCAGATTCATGATGTCTAGTTCTTGTTTTATTCATAGGAATAATTTATTAACACTGGCTGCTGCACATGCTACATTGATTTGGGGCATTGCATCTTTTCAAGTAAGAAGTCTGGTAATGAAATGCTTTACATCATAGGTACTAAGATCATTTTTAACACCGGGCTTTTCATCGTTTTCAATGATATTTTGATGCCATTATTGATAGATGAATTTGAGGCCTGTTAGGAAGCAAATTAAATGGATCTATCTGAGCTTTCTGCAGTCAACCAGTAATAACATAAATAAAAGCCTAAACCTTTAAGATAACAGTCTGGCACACTGTTCTTCATTTTTTTCTCTTCTGAAAGAGTGATTCATCAGAGTGCCTGTGTGATGTGTAGTAAGCAGTTTTTACACCCAAGGATAAATGATGATAATTACTGGCAGATCAGATTTAAACAGCTAATACTGTGCTTCAGTATTTAAATTATTTGGACAAGTATAAATTCTTGTAAAGTGAAAAATCTTCAAGCATGTCTTTTACATAAAAAATTCAATTTGTTCCCATGCAGAGCAGTGCATTTGACAAAGAAAGCTACTATGATTTCTTAAGAAAGAGGGTGCAATCTAAATACTGTCTAGCTTCAATGACATCTTTTCTTGTTTGGAAGTCAGCAAAGTTCCAGGGATCAAATAATGAAAATTTAATATTTTAGACATAGCAAATACAGTATGGCCCTTTTAAAAAATAATTTTCACTTGCATTAGATGCATATTTTCATCCTAAATGTATTTTTTAATCTTACATGGCTTACTTCTTACTTTTATTCTTACATATGGCTCTAAAGATATCTTTTCACTAAAGGAAATTTAGGAGCTGAGATTCATCCAAACAAGTGTGAAGTTTGCTAATTTTTAATTTAAGTTGGGAATACAAACACATTTAATTTTTCACTTTCTTCTAAAAAAAAAATCAAACATTCACAAATCAGTGACAGATGTTTGACTGACTTTTGACATTCACAACTTTGTGTGTTTGTAGTGGTGCTTTGTAACCTTTCCCTTTTGATTGCTTCCCATTTATCTCGTAGGCCAACCATAAGGTTTGAGTGTTTCTCATAACTCACAGCTCTCCTCACAGCCCAGTGGCTGGTCTTAGCTCCTTCCTCCTGAGTTCTTCTTTCTGGGAAGGTTTAATGACAGCTACCTTGGAGGAAAATAGTAGGGAATAATAGGGAAATACCTTGGAGGCTGCCCAGCTTCTGTAGGGTAGCTCGGGTATGAGGTTGGTTTATGTTATGACCAAGTTTTGGAGGCATTCTGAACTCAGACAAAACAGATGAACCTGGGGTGAAATAAGATTTTCCAGATATGCCGATCCATAGTATATATTGGCATCCATTATACAAAGCGTATCTTTGTTTCACTGTTTATAAAACCTTTATAGCAACTGCCTAATATTCCTGAAACTCATCAGAATATACAAAAGGCTCTATTTTCTTTCATTTCATTAAAGCAGCTCTTCGAAACCAGCAAAGAATTCAAACATATCCAAACACACATTAAAAATCTGTTTTCCATCCCCAGAAGGATTTTCTGTTAGCCAATGGTATGGATTACACTAAATTCCCATTTAATGTTATGGACCTGAATCAAGGGGCTCACCTTTAAGATATAAGGTCAATAAAATTGGGTATGATCAAAGAAATCTTTGGAGACAAGGTATCTTTATAGCCCTGATCTTTCATCCAGAGATGTTAATGTGATTGCTGATAACATGCAGCAGGCTAATACTGAAAGCAATATTAAAAGGATAATCATGATGAAGATATATCCTTCTTAAGCCATTTCTGTATTGTCAGAATAGCTGTGGCATTATTTTTAAAATTATCCTTGAGGATGAGAAAATTATAGCTATATAAATTAGATTTTCTTCCTAAGTGGGAGATAAAAGAAAGGATAACAAAGTGTTTGTTTTGGATTAAGAGTTGATGAAAGCAGTGATCAATGGCAAAAAAAAAATTGTTGACAAGGGATGAACCAACAACTGAGACACTTTGTTATGGATTATTGCTTTGTTGTTAGGGGTGAAAACTCCTGATGGAAAACAGAGGACTAGTAAAAGTCAAAGTATAAAGCATTAGAGGAGAACTGAAAGTCTTGGATTATTTTGTCAGCTACATAATTTTTGTTTACATCTGCCTGTTTTTTTCTTTATTTATGAGTGAAGCATGGGAGAAATTTGATGTATTGTTTATTTCCATTATTGAACTGAAATGATGCCATGCATTTTAATGAAGAAGGTCAAATAGTTCTTGTTGATGTACAAGGCTATCACTGGGTCCATGAAAAAGAGAAAAAATACAGGACAATTTTTTATCTCATAAGTAAACCCTCCTTCTGCCATTTCTTAGTATAACTAGAGCAGTAAGAACAAATACTGGCAAAAAAAGAACTGTGAGCAGGCAGTTGGGAACTGCTTTTATTTCTGTTTAGAGTAGTTACTCATGTCTGGTTCCTTGCCATTTTATAAAATGTTAAAATATGTAAGCCTTAAGAATGAGAAGGATCATTATGTTAATTAAAATTATTTTCTCATACTTATGCAAAATCATGCTCACTTTAAATATTCATCACTTAGAGGGAACCAGATCAATTATAAACTAATCTGAAGGTTTTTTTTCAGCTTCACAAAATTGCAAAACCAATAAATAATACAAACCCAGATATTTCTTATATATCTCTATATATATAAGAAGATATTTCTTTTATATCTATCTACATATAAATATATATATAGGATAAGGTAATTCTTCCATGTCCTACTCTTCAATATGATGTAGATCCAGGAAACATGAGAAGTGCAAAGGAACTGATTGACTAACCAAATAATGTGTGAAACAAGAGCACACAAATAGATATCCCATAAAATTATTTGAGCTAGTGGGTAAGAAAAACCTAGGCAATATCATTAGCTGGAAGAGTGTATTATTACTTTAATTGCAATATGTTTGTGATTGCTGTTTCTCCCCTTTCTTGCTCACAGAATTTCCTGTAATCTTTTCAGCTGGGTGATAAGGAAATATTGCTTCCAATAGAAACAGAACCATTACACCCTTGTTTTGTAACAATATTTTGGGGAAGCTTCTGTAGTGCAGAACCATATCCAATGCAGCTCTCTCTGTAGGGCTTTAACTATCTTTCTGGAACATAACACCTAACAGTGACCTGTGTGCATTATTTTCCACTTTTATTCTGAATTATTTTCTCATTATTTACGTGACACCAACAAAGCATTGCTAGTCAAACCCCTTAAGATGCAAACAGGTTTTTCTGGGAAAGTGGTCTCTTGTCTCTCAGCTGTGTTTGAATGCTTTATGTCATAGAAAAGAAGAGGATTTATGCACCTAAATTTGTCTCAGAAAAATTTATCTGACAGTCACTTAAGTAAAAAACCACATGCATGCAACAAGCCTATCCTAAATGCTCTTCTGTTTCAGGTTATTACATCCTATTGTCATTTCTGTGATAAAATTCTTTGCCCTTGTCTTCTGTCTCAGAAGTTACATTGTTCAAGTTTTGTTGGTCTTACAGAAAATGAAATTATTATCTCTAGATCTCCTTCACCTCTCCCACACTTCTCTTTTCCAACAGTACATGATACAAAATTCCCCCAACAAACTTAGAGTGTTGTTTTGTAGAATGTATGAAACTTTATGTTTTTATAAATTACTGCATCAGACCTGTTGTTTTGACAGTTTTAAAACAATTTGATCTGAAGCTTTGGAGATACAGGTCGATATTGAAACTACAAGACAAGTAAATAGAAGTTGCATAGAATCACCACAGAACTTTGAATGAAGTGATAACCTTGAACCATCACTCTTTCTTCAAGCCAGCTGAGGAAGACGAGTGAAACCTCAGAAATTTACTGCACAAAACTTTTATTAATTCTGAAACTTGATTTGGATCCAAAAAATAACACAAGTGGCCACCTCCCATGAGATGAAATGTCTTATAGTAGAATTTACACTACCCTGTGTGATAGATGTTATGTCTTACATGTAACCGAATGCATTCTGTTGGGTGAGGAAAAGGAAGCAAATGAATGTGACCCTAGTGACCTGGTGCTGTGTTCCACTCTCTATGACTCAGTTTTGTATATTGATAAAAGCCAGAAGATAAAAAGTGCAGGCTTTTGTAATAGACCATAGTATAGTGTAAAACTGTCAAGAACTATTGAAAAAATGATGGCATGGGTTTTCAATTTAGCCTCCGTGTGTGCCAGTTCAAATAGAATGGTTAGGTTAAAAGTCAACTTGAGTTGTTACTGATTTCCGTGGGCAACATTGAAAGTGAGGCAAATTACTCTGGATGCCATGGAAAAAATAATGTCTGTGTGAATTAAGATTAAATCATGAGATACATTCCTGAAGAAGCTGCTTTGATGTTTCTGTGCCAAGGTACAAATGTGATCTTTATCTGCCAGAGTTTCTGGCTAAATGAAGACATGGCTAAATAAAAAAGGGAACTTGTTGGAAAAGGATTATAATGGTTGTGAAGAAATAATTTTTAATTGTTTCCTTTATAGCATGAATTTATAGGGTAGCATACAAATCTGAGTAGAATGCCAGATCAAAGGCAAATAATGTGAGATCCTTTGGGCTGAAGAGAACCCTTTTCATTTTTCTGAGGCTTGTGTTTCAACTTATTATGCAAGTAATATGAGAATAAAGAAAGCATTGAAAGGGATGTATGGAGGCAGAGTAAAAGGAGAATTAGTGAAAAAGGGATTCAGAGAGAGAATATATGGAAACAGGCTGCAAGGAACTATCCTAGATGTGCACCATGTGTTTCATATACATTAAATGCATTCACAAGCTTCCATTTCATTCACTAAACTATGCAGTGTTTTGAAGAAACACATTCTCTAAAAAGAAAAAAAAAAGGTGAGGGGAATGCTTTTTTAGAGTAAAAACTTGGTTTGGAAGTAGATACCTCTTTTAAAGAAGTGTTTTGAAAGAGAAAAATTAGGAAACAGAAAAATTGAATGTAAGAGAAAATTTAGGAAAGAAGCATTCCAATTGGTTGCTAAGGAAATAGTCAATGGGATGCAGGGTAAAAAAAATATATTTTTTGGCTAGATACGGAAAATTAAAAACTTGCAGAGAAGAGATATAAAGATATATATGCAAAACTGTATTGAACATTTCCTTGAATTCCTATGAGGATCAATAATTTTTTATCAACAGAAGGAGATCAGCATTTTTATCCATTAATTTCTATAAGTTTAATTTGGTGTCTGGGATTTAGTAAAGTTATGTTCTCTTTACTTGTATTAGTAATGCTCCATATACAGCTCTTTTCTACCTGTATGAAGAAATCTCGTGAACGGAATATTTAACTACATCAGGTCTTTGGGGGGAGGTTATGCAATTTGTTTATTCTGCTGCTATTTTCCTGTAGTTGTGACATTTTACAGTGAGCAACAGATATATAATTTTCAGTTTCTCATGATGTCTGCTTAAGTGTTAGGATGTTCTTGACCTCTAAACTTTTTTTTACTTTTTTTCCTTTATCACTCTTGCAATTCACTTTTTGCTGTTTATTTCAATATTTACTTGAAAGCAGTATTAAAAGTACTTAATCTGTTGTACAATAATTTGTTCTGTCTGCCTCTACTTTTGCTGGAGAGGCAGAACTGCACATGTAATGTTCATTCCCCACTGCCTGCTGAGTTCCAGCAGTGTCCATGTGAAAACTCCTGGAAGACAATGGAGAAGCAGGAAAAGGATAAGTGTCAAATGAGGCCTGAAAGGGGCTATGAAGGAAGATATTTCAAAAGATATGGAAGGTGAAGATTAGATGCCAGATATCTGGTAGAAATGAGTAGCTAACATCTGGTTTTGTAGTTTCTGTGTTAACAGTTTGGGGACTTAGACGAAGGGGGGAAGAAATCTTTGTGTGGTCAGGGCCACAGTGGACACCTAGGCTTGGAAAACTATCAGAACCAGAAAAAATAAATCAGTGTGTTGCATTCAGCATCAAGATAATTAATCTGGTTTATGCAAAGCATGAAACTGCAAATTTATGAATGCTCGGGCTTTAATTACATGTTTGTATTTGGTGATTGTGCTTCCCTCCTTTATGAAATGACTGCAAATAAGAGCAGTTAAGTGAATTCTTGCATCTCTGCTTTACTGCCTCCATCCAAGGAAAAGCCTCTGCAATGAGGACAAGCACGTTTGCAGTCTGAGCATGTTTCCATCACAGTTTTAATTTCCATCTGTCTCACTGGAAATGGGAGACAGTGTGACAGTAAAGGGGGTCCCTAGGGAGATGCTCCCCTTTGCCATGTTTGTGTCACCAGGTGTGCCACAGGTTAAGTGCTGTTTGTGGAGAGCTCAGCAGCCACATCTCCCCTGGGTATCCACAGGGACTGCACCCTCCCCAGCCACTGCCACGGGATTTTATCATCAGGAAATGCAGTGTATAATGAGCTGGTCCCAGTGAAATCAAACACTCGCTTTTCAGAAACAGGAGAGAGGTACAGATGCTTCTCTCCTGACACTGTGAAACTCTGTTTGAGGTCAGAAATATCCAGTGGGCCTTTCACTGCCTTCTGTAGGCAATAGGCCCATCTACAAATGTCTTTGTGATTAATTATTTTGAACCTTGAATCTTTTCCACTTGTTCTTTTCCACTCAGATGTTATTTAAAGTTCTAAGAATCTAAGATTCCTTTTTTTTGTGAGCCTGTTGGAATAGTTTTTTAAATTTTAGATGCATGCATACTCTATTAATTAGTTTTATAGTAGATCTAGCAGTCACAAAAATTCACATTTCCCCAATTTGTATGTCCAGAGTGTAAAATCCTTGGAGTTTTCGTGCTGTAAGTCTTACGAATCATATTTTTTTTTTCGTAAAAAAAGTGGTCTATATCCTTTCCTCTTAGAGACTATTTAAACAAAACCCAAAACTTTTATTCCAGAGCTTTTGAAGCAGCATTTTTACCAGCACTTGCAAATGAATGACAGTCAAGTTATAGTACTGTATAGCTGAAAAGCCTGGTTGATTTTTAAACATAGGTGATTCAGTAGCCCTGCATATACAAGTGTTGCTTAAATGAATACTACCTTTTTAGAATTCTTTGTTTACACAAATTAAAATGCTTGAAGACTGAGATTAAATGTTTTTCAAAAGAAGAAATGTTTAATGCCTAAAAAAATATTGTCTTGGAATAATTACCTCAGAATATATTTTCTCTCCTAAATAAGGCAAGACATTATTCAGAAAATAGGAAGAAGTAATATTTCTTATAATCAGAATTTCTATTCCCTAGATTTAACTAGCTGTATATAAATAGCATGCTTATATCTTCCCAGTGTTTGGATTGATAAATATCTCTGTGTTGTAAAAGATGTGGCTAAAGCTCTTCCTGCTGCTCTCTATTTACAGAACATGAGTGGATTAATTGGGGTATACTTTTATATTTGCTGGTGTATTTTACATCTTGAATTAGATAAAATAAGAATTTTACCTGTATTAAAAATGATGATTTTTAAAAAGAAAATTTAATTGAAATGAAGAGAAAACTGAATGAAAGAATACAAAGAGTTGGGCCTAAAGGGTCAAGGCCTATTTGAGTATGTAATGTATGTTATGTATTTGACTTTGCTTTAAAGAAAGTGTTAGTGCTGTCTCCATGTTTTACATCTTCTGCCATTTTAATTGAAACTAGGAATTCTAAGAGTCAAAAGAACTCTGAATATTTGACAAATTGGACAATTTCCTAGCTGTTTCATAATTTATTTTTTTTTTCATCTAGGTTTTTCCAGTTTGTTTAGCCAGCACATGTATTACAGGATTGCTAGAATCAAATATTAACATTTCACAGAGAATTCCCACAGCATGAAGATATAGGAGTCTTCAGGGCAGCTGTGATGAAAAAAATAACTATGTTTTACATTTTTTAGCAGTGCTAAACTAGATCAGCAGTCTAGATCAAAATGAGCTGAAGGGACCAGTATAACAAGGTTCCAAATATTGGCATTCATAAATACATCATTTTTTCCTTAGCTGTTAGAAATATAAAATATTTTAACTAATTACTTAATATAAGCATAGAACAGGTTGCAAAACAGCCTGGGATGGAAAAAAATATATTTAATTGCTTCTGAGTAAAAGGTTTTATTTCTATATATATGTCAAACCAAACCCAAATGACTTTGGATATTAAAAAGCAGCATGCATTTCCCAACGTTGTCTTCCTAGCACCTGAGCTATAAAAATGAACTTTTCCTGAGCAGCATTGTATGATATAACTGCTGAAAGAAGCATCTGCTCAACAGCTGCAATTTTGTTTCACTGTGAAATGATCCAGATTGTGTCATCCTTTCTCTTCCATTGATTGCCAGCATCTGAATCTTCATGTTCTAGCATTTGTCAAGGGTGACTCCTAAAAGCCTTGGGCTGTGTTGGAATGTGAATGCGTGGCATAAACATAAATGGAAAAACAGCAAGCATGAAACAATGTGGGATGGTCCTAAATTTTATACACTGTAGGAGAAAATGTTCATGCTGAATTTAATTTTAATAAATCACATTTATTGTAATGAAGTCCCTGCATATATGGATCAATACATGGAAATCCTGTGTTTTGGTAGAATGTGTATCTAATCTACCATGATTGATAATCCCATATGCTGGCCATAATACTTTGTTTACATCTGTGTGATGTACATGTAATACACAAGGTATGAAATTGTATAGAGGTCTGTGAACTGTCTACTTTAAAGAGTTAGAAATGGTTCAGTATAAGCTGCTACATTTCTTAGAGTTAATCTTTGTGTTATAAAAACGAAGCAACAAAAGTTAGCTGCTGAAATGGGAAGAGGAAATTGTGCATTTCAGAGAAGGACAAAGGACTAGAAGTGTGGGAAGGCGTCTCCATACTCAAAATACTCATACTTAAATTTAGGTGATTTTACAGATTGGCAGTACCAAAGTAAGCTTTTCTCCAACATTGTCTTTTAAACTTTTTATATAAACAAATCTGTTGTCTGTATTTTAGAATTCTGAGTCAGAAGGCCTTGGGAATTAACTCTGCAGCTGCCTGGCACTATGCAGCCAGGATATGTGTACAGGGATGCACACATATCTGTACATTCTGTACATTTGTACTCAGCTGTGCAAATTCAAAATGTGCCCTGAGATAGACAGTCATAGTAAAATGAAATCTGTAGGAGTTAGTGGTTGTGTTCAAACACTTCTCATCCATAAAATGTGTAAAACTTTTAAATGGATTAGCAGCTTGAGATTCTTTTCCTCATAGAAATGTTCCCTTCTGCGCACAAATTACTATTGTATATTGAAAATCTCAGTTTCCTTTATTACAGCTGGAGGAGACATTTGATTCAAGAAGCTCAGCTGTTTATTTTTATGTCATTACTACTTGGCCTTTTCATAGCTGCTTCAGGGAATAAGAGAAGAGGCTGCTGGTGACATCCTCGCTATTTCTCTGTATTCTGTTTCTCAGGCTTGCAGCCATCAATGGCATTGATGTCCTTAATGATTTTTTTTTTTCAATTGTCCCAATGGCATTACTCTAAAAGAGTATTATGAAATTTTCATTTGGCTGATGAATTAGAAATATCTCACCAGCCAGAGAAATATTGCTATTACCATTCACATATCCCAAGTAAGTTTTCCAGCTTCTACTTTGCTGGAAACTATATAGCCTGCCATATGAAATGGGAAGATTTCTTTATGCAATCAGAAGGAAATCACTTAAGTTTTAGATAATTGCTAGTTTTACTTATTTGTCATTTTTAGTAACAAATGGAAGAATTGTAACACTGAGCCAACCAACTGTGTGAAATTATGCACACACAGGCTGACATTTTTCTCCTGTATCATTTAGGTTCCTCTGCAACACTGGAGTTTCTGTATGAATTGCAATATCAATCAGATGAAATTAGATCTCAGCTTGAATCTTTGGTTGGTATGCAGCTGGTTGAAAAAGAATGGGATACAGAGTCCAGAATTGTAACACTGATCTTTAATGTAGTGTTTGTACCTAACAAACCAATGAGGTAAGATCCAGTTCCTTACTACCAAAAGAACATGTAATGAAATCCTGTCTGGTCACTCTTACCTATATAATTATTTCCCTGCATTCTTTTCCTCATTTTGTTTTCACCTCTGAGATCTATTTTAGATATTAAGTTTATTTAGGTTTAGATTTTATCCCTCGCTGCTTCTCAGTATTATATCTTTGGTGTTAAAACTGACAGTGTTTCTTTTTAGTGCCTGTGAGATAGTTCTGTTGAATTACTTCCATAGCCTGTGCATGCATTGTTTTACTTGTAAACATTGGAGCATTGAAAGAATTTGAATGAAAATTATTTGTTCTCATAATTCACAAAAAACATAAAAACAAGATAGTCTATCAGTCTTGGAAAACTTTTCCTTGACAAGCATGTGTGCATATTCTTTGACTGGGTGGGATAGTTGAATTTGAAATAGTTTCTGCTGCCCCAGTAACAATGATCCACAGGAAATTATTCTCCTTTTTCATAATTGTCATGTGACAAATTATGTATGTGCTTTGATTTACATAAGAACAACTCTCATCTTTAAAAGGAAACTGTTGAAGGGAGATCCTTTTTGAGAGAGGGAGGTTGCCTCTTCCTTTGGGTGCAGTGAAATGTGGGTCAGTAGGAGACTGAAAAGAAGCTTTAGTGGCCTGCAGGCCCAAAGTAAATCAAGTCCTGACGTTCCCAGGAGTGTTAGGGAGCAGCCACTGCTGAGTATCATGGATTGCATGAAAAAAGTTACCTTTAGGAGGCAGGAGGTTGCTCTTTATTTCCAGCAGTCCAGAAGTTTAATGAAATAAACAAAGGGAAAACCTTTAAGAGGAATGATCCACCCACCCAGTTAAGTCCCATTGTGTCAGAGAGAGGTGAATCTAAAAAGCCTTTTCATTTCTACTCTCTTGTTTTTATTTTATTATTTTTTTAATTTGGTTTGGATTTTTTATCTTTCTGTACTTGAGACTTAGGCTTTGTGAAGAGGACTCAGTGACTGCAATTATTTAGTTTTGTTATCATCAGAATCTACAGCACCAACTCTCTTAGACAGTCCAAAGCCATCACAGTCTGGCATTTTTCTTGAGTACATGGACCTTTGTCAAATCTATTTGATCCTAATATGAACTGCTAATAGGTTCTGGACAAAATTCTCCTCTAATGTCACAGTAAACACAGAACAATGAGTAAAATAAATTTAGTTGTTTGTTTTTTTAATTCAAAAGAGAGCAAGCAGAAGAAGAAAATCTCATGGCTGTGCAAGGAATGTTACTTTCATATTTTATTCTTTCTTTTAATTTGCTGTAACTATCTAGTGCTATTTTACCTACATTCCAGTCAAGTTTACCTGATATATATACGCAAAATTAGGGATGTATTCTAGCTCAAAGTAATTTGTATCTTCATTTTACTGATCTACTTCTACACACTAGAAGATTTTTTTTGAGATTAATCAGTTCATGTTTTATAAGGTTTTTCTATGTATTGACTGTATTTTATCTGAAATTTTAAGGAATGAGGCAACTGTGATAATTCAGTGTGCTACAGGAGGCCTTTGGAAGTTTCCATTGGTGTTCATTGCCACGGAGCCAGAAGTGGATGATGTGATCAACATTGAAGCAGCTGGCCTGAATAAAGAATCCATAGTTGGCTTTAAGCTCACAAGCCAGACAAGGTAAAAACATGCTCAAAAATTTATGCAGTTTTCTGAGGGTACAACTCCTACTCAAACACATTGATTAGAATAAATTTGGGTGACAGACACATCACTGAGATGCAGCTATTTAATCATTATTTTCAAGAGCTGCATTGTTTTAGTAACAAATGTGATTTTGAATCTTTGTTGTAGAAAACAGAAGCGTTCTACATTTAGGCTTTGGCTTAAGAGAAAATCTGTGGAGTAGATCCAGATGTTTATGTTATGTCTTTTTTTGCCCTAAAAAGCCTTGAGAGGATGTTAAAATGTGTAATACAATATCAAGGAAAATGTTTTGTGATATTAAAGGCTCACTAGTAAAGCTTTAAAATCTAGTGCTTTTACTAATAGATTTTTTTCAAAGTACTTTATGCTTACACCAAGTTAAAAACATTCCCTCACATTGTGCTTTAAAAAAATTTAAACATGCTGTTCTTTTTAAAGTACTCCTGTTGTATTATGTAAGTGTGCTATGAATTCATCTCTATTTCCACTTGATAAAATGGTATAATTTTTCAGTATTTTGTTACTCTTTTTTTATTGAAGTCCTGTAGAAACTTCTGTTAATATATGATTTTTACATATTTCAGTTATCTTCCCAGTTTCACAATGTTATAGCAAACTTAAAATGTCATTTATATACAGCAGTAAGTCAAGGAATAAATTGTGTGATAATGATAGATAAATTTTAAAATATTAAACAGGGAATCTGAATTAATCATAATGTTTATAATCCATGTAGTTTATGGAAGTTTTAAAGTTTCTTTTCTTTTAAATTAACTCTTTTTACTATATATCTAGAAAGTGTGCCAGTTATGCAGATTGACACTTTCATTGTGGATACATCCTTTGGTTTCATCCTCATCAGGAAGTATATTTGGTTATAACTGTTTTTTTTAAGGTTATTTCCAAAAGCTGTGTCTCTAAGATGGACAGTTGTTCCAGGTTTTAGATATCTGTCAGTAATGTTAATTATTGAGAACTCTGACAAAGGCTTCTATCACAGTGTTCAAGTTAACAGCTTCAATAGAATGGCTGTTTCAGGAAAAAAAAGTGAAGCAATTTCTCTGTCAATACTGTAATCTCCTGGTAGGTGTTTGATAGTAGTGAAGATACCTGATGCTCTCCAGAAAGGTGTTATAAAACCTGAGCCATTACAGTTATATAAAGGAAGAGCTGTGATGGAAGATAGATTCTCTTTTGCCCTACTTTATTTTATATAGCAAATGTCCCCCCCATACATTTCAAATTCAAAATGTAATGTTTGCATGTACTAAAAAAGCTCTGTGTTATAAACAGTACCGGGAACTCCACTCATTAAGCTGCTGTCTTAGTTTAGGGTCTTAAAGGTGCAGAACTTAATATATAACATAAACCAGGCAATTGGGGATACCAGTATCATAAAGTCACCCCAGGACAGGTGCATTGGGAAGAGCACTGCCAGCAGGTCAGGGATGTGATCCTGCCCCTCTGCTGAGCCCTGTGAGGATCTCCTGGAGTGCTGTGTCCAGCTCTGGGCTCCTCAGGACAGGAGAGACACGGAGCTCCTGGAGCAGATCCAGCAGAGGGTGACAGAAGATGGAGGGACTGGAGCATCTCAGTGAGGAAAGGCTGAGGGAGCTGGGCCTGTTCAGCCTCGAGAAGAGAGGGCTGAGAGGGGCCCTCATGCCTGTGTGTCAGTGTCTGCAGGGAGGGGACAGGGGATGGAGCAGGCTCTGCTCCCTGCTCCCAGCAATGGGACAGGAGGAATGGGCAGGAACTGATGGCCAGGAAGTTCCACCTGAACATGAGGAAGAATTTCTTTCCTGTTTAATGACAAAACACTGGAACAGATTGCCCAGAGAGGCTGTAGAGTCTCCCTTGCTGGAGACAATCCAAGAAATGTCTGGACATAATCCTGTGCCATGTGTGCCCTGGGGTGATGCCACTTGAGCAGGGAAGCTGGATCTGGTGGCCCACTGTCGTCCCTTCCAACCTGACCCATTCTGTGATTCTGTGAACTGCCCCATAAGTTATGTATTACTTTATTTTACCTGGGATTTGCTTGGGAGATTTTGGTGGTAGAGGTTTTGTATAGAAAGAGAATACTCAGCCAAGCAACACATAGTATAATGTACCTGCAGATTAAAAGCAATTACATAAGAAAAACACATATTACAGGGTAATTTAATGCTTGAACAACTCAAATTATTTAAATTAAAAATAAGACAATGAAATATTAAAACATGCTTTAAAAATTTTGAATAGGATACAAAGTGTCATCCTATAGATCTTCCCTGAAAAAAAATGATCTGCCCTTTGGAATTTTCTTAGTAATCAATTAGCAGCACAATCTGTAGGGAATCAGTTCTGCTACTTTAAGAGAGATGGGGTTTTTTCTCCTTGCATATATAGATACTTGATATCTTCTTTTCTTATGCTGGAGAGTGCATGGCACTGCTGCCTTGGGAGTAACTGTGGGGGAAAGAGGTGTATTTCTGAGTAACCTGCTAGGGTGGGTCTCTGCAGATGTGTCTTTTTTCTCCTGCTACTGCCAGGAGAGAGAGGTTGCACAGCATCACTGAGAACACCTCTGCATCTTTTTGAGCTAACAGGGTGCATAGTGATGCAACAAATAGTATTTGAGAACCACAGGCCCTAAAAAAAGCTCAGGATCTTATTAAGAACAATTTAGGATTCTTGTATGTATATTAAATATATATATATACACCACATTGAATGAGGATCTTCAGTGCTCCACAATAAACCTATGAGATCAATGGGTTTAGCTTTCCTTTACTTTACAGCTAATGAAACTCAAATGTGGCCTTCCTTAAATTCCACATTCCTCCATTCCCTCCCCCCAAATCCTGTGTATACAGGATATTTCAGAATGAATTAGTGATTTTGGTGTAGTTTCTTCAGGAAGGATGATCAGTTACAAATGGAAGGTCATTACTGCACTCTTCACAATGATCTGCAATAATGAAAGCTCCAGAAGTTCATGAAAGTATATAATGCACCCTTTCAATACATTTAAATTTCACACAATTAGGAATAGCCCAATATCTGCTCCAGAAAATAATGAAAGATATTGTGAATGCAGATAAACAGTTTTATTGCATGAAGAAAACAAATGTGTTTTTTAAAACTGTATGCACCTATGTCAGTTGAGATAGAGTAGACTGATATTTTACTTTCAGCCTTAAAAATTCCAAAGGGGCATGTAGTTGAAGGGTTTCTTGCATTGGTATTAAACTTGAGTAGAGTCAAATCAGCAGATTTCACTTCCTTAATAAGAAAAAATCCACCACTTCTCAACATTCATGGATGACCTTTTTTGGGTTTTATCATAAATGTGGGTTTAATTCAACACCAGCTGAAATCATTGGCAGAATTTCCACTGGAGTAATTTGTTTTAGTACAGACTTCTAATGTTTGAGATAATATTAGTGCTTGTTTTAATACCAAATGCATTATTGAATGTCAATGTTTAACAGAATGACAGCAGTGTTAACAAAAAAGGATATGATATTATCCTTGGAAATAAAACTTATAGAAATGTATTTTATATCTATCTTAAATTATTGGTCTATTATTTTATGTTGAAATCTGTAATTGAGACATAAAAACTCTCAAAGTGATACTTTGCTTAAGAAAACCAGCCATTTCTATATTTGGCATACTGAAGATAATGTATTTTTAATCAATTCAGTTTGGGATCAGGACATTTGTATTAATACAGAAGTGGGTTTTGGAGTTTATTTACTGCTCTATCTTCCTGTACAGAGTTATTTTGATGGTTGGATTTATTTCTTCACATTAAAATACCGATGCCCAGCTACAGCAGAATGCTACCTTTTGTTTTCCAGGGCAAATACTTCATTAGCCAACATGAGATGTGTAGGATAGGTAAGTAGGTAGGTAGACAGGTAGGTAGGTAGGTAGGTAGATGATAGATAGATAGATAGATAGATAGATAGATAGATAGATAGATAGATAGATAGAGATTTGTGAGATTTATGAGCACTACATTCACTTGGAAATATTTTATAAACTAAACTACATTTGAAGGTTTAGTGAATTCTCTCCTGTTTGTTCTTTCTGCTTCTTCCTCATACACAGAAATTCCTTTCACCAATTTATTTATCTTTCCATGTACCTTTTAGTGATTGTTACAATCATCCATGGCTTCCCATATACAGAAGAACTTTTTCCATCCTGCCCTGTCACTCCAATTCTATGTTTATTGCAAGCAGGATATTTGTTACATTAAGGAAACTTCTTGGATAAACTCAAGCTGTACCTCTGAAAAATGCACCTGTTGTCACAAAAGCAAGCAGCCTCGTGCTGATACGATCTCCACAGAGGGACATCTGCAAAATCCAAGGCTCCAGCTGATTATGGAAACAGAGCTAGAATAAAGAGGAAAAAATCCCCAAACTGGTGGGCTGGGGAGATGTGAATAAAGATGAAATTAGGCTTTAAAATGACTGCATGTGCAGATTTAGTTTTCTTAACCTACTTTTCATTTGAAATTTTCCTTATTTCTTCTATGCACATTTCCTAGTGCATAGAGTAAATGTTCAATTAAAAACATTCCTTGGTCACACAAAATTAATTTTAATTCTGAGGAATTAGTGGGCAACACATTTTGTTTCTGTACCCTCCCTTAATCTGAAGGGAAAAGAAAACAAAAAGTTTACAGTTCCAGTTACTCTAATTACTGCTGTATTTCATTAGAACTAGCACGATCCAGGATTAAGTATGCTACAAGAAAATGCATTTGGTAAATCCTCAGTTCATGCATCCTCTCCTTGACTCTTTCACACATTGCTGTGTATATTACAGACCTGGATTCCTCTGCCAATCTGAGGAGCAGTTCTGAAAATTCTACCACTAATCTAAAGATGTAATTAAAATACTTCATCTTAGCACTTCCCACACAGTGGCAGCTGCAAAACACAAATGTTGACTGGGCTGCATTTTTTGGATCCTGAATGGAGACTAATGGCAAATATTGATAATGTAAACATTCAGCAAACCTTTCAAAACATCATGATCATCCTTCCTAACAATACAATACTTGGCATGTCACACGTTTAGCCAGGACCTGTATCCAGTCATCAGTCAGTCTGTAAATACAGCACCCCTGGGTAGAGCAGGGATGAGACAGAAATCATCTTGTGAAGATAAAACCTCTAACTCCTGCTTTGGTTTTACAACAAGAGCACAACAAAAAGTCATCTTAGGGCTGGTAAAGCATTCCCTGACAGGCATTTGTCATGCAGTGTTTGCTCATGGTTTTTGAAAGTCTTTTAATTCTAAAGCAGCTTTCCCAAAGCCACAGAAGCGATAGCCTGAGTTCTAAAACTTTTCTGATGTCCAGAGTTCAGGATTTAGAGTGGTCAATTAAACCAGAGTTTGGGTATGAAACATAACCAACTTTTATAAATAATAATGAGTTACTAATTTATTTTTCCATGGTAATTTTTTTATGTTGATAAGAAATTATCTAAATCATACCAAGTATCACTATTAATTCTGTAGAATTTGAAAAATGCATACAGTTTTAAGGCCTTAACTGTGCAGTAACTAAAATTTCTTGTGTCATCTAACAGATGCAATTTTAACTAAAAATTACAAGAAACACAATTAGTTACAATTAACCATTGCTTGAACCACTTGACCTAAAATTGTAAACATTTTCATATCCCTTTTTTCTTGAAACAGTTATGTACTTTACAGATTAAGACATTTTGTTACTCTTCTTAACAAAAAATACCCAAGCATTTGATCAAAAGGACTATGTGCTGTTATTTTTATGCATAGGTTTTCAAAATGCTGAATTTTGTGAAGGAATACATTTCTCCAGGAATGATCTACTGCTTCAGTAGTTTTGGGAAGAGAAACATTAAACCTATTTTGAGCCTTAATTTAATAAAATATAATAAATATTTTCAGTTTTGATGAGTATTTTGTTAAGATTTGGAGTATGATCTCTACAGGAATATAAATTTTAAGTTCTTTAGTTGAAGATGTAAGCTGCTATTATTTTTTAGTTAATAATTTGAAAATTGTGTAGCATGAGAACACTGATAAGCATAGACTTCTATTTAAGGACAAGATTAAAGAAGTAATTATAAAAATGTCCACTAAAGACCAGCTCAGTTTCCTCTTTTCCAGGTTGCCATGCTTTGATCGTCCAATTATTATTTAAATTCAGATTAGTGTTTACTCTTGTTCATTATTTCAGTAAGGACAGAGTTCATGTTTTCTGATGTCAGTATCAAATGAGGAGAGGAGTTAAGGAAAGACAGATGGGAAAACACATTTACTTTCTTTGGTTTGCAAGGCCCTTGCCCTTACATTTTCTAATTCATTTGTGCTTGGTTCACAGGTGTTTTCAAAACTCTACACAAAATTAAGCTTTATAAAGTTTGTTAATATCTGCCACCCTTCTTGAAAAAGTGCAGACTGCCTCACAACCGACCTTCCTGGCTGAGAAACAACAAGCCAAACATTGACTGCAGAGCTGTTTCACCTGAAGGAGGAATCAAAAAGGAGGAATTAAATTTTAATAATTTAAAAAAAACCTCATAATTATTAATTTTTAATTATACACTAAATATACAGACATAGAAAATGATAATGTCTGAAGTTGA
Source organism: Pseudopodoces humilis (assembly GCF_049639895.1). Taxonomy (NCBI): domain Eukaryota; kingdom Metazoa; phylum Chordata; class Aves; order Passeriformes; family Paridae; genus Pseudopodoces; species Pseudopodoces humilis. Next base: position 8,737,614 of record NC_142201.1, read on the forward strand.
GGTGCTGTTCTGGGAATTTCATATCCATATTTCTCTTTATTATAAAAGATGAGAAAGCAATTCACTTATGCTTGTGAGGTACCCAGCATGCCAGTTCATCTCCCTAATGCGAACAGCAGTGAAAGAGCTGCTTGTTTTGTCTCAGGGGCCATCTTTAGCTTTATTTTTAAAACAATGCAAGATTTATTAGTAAAAGGTTTCTGCTTCTGATTATGTTTAATTTTTTAATTGTTGTTTTTTGTACCATCTTCATCAGAATCCCTGCTGGCCTATCATATTATGTCTATACATTTAATTTGTCAGGATTTCTGTTTTCCTTACTTGGACATATTTTCTACTCTGAGAAACATTTTGCATCCAGTAGACATCTTGACTCTTTTGTTAAAACTGACAGGCTTTAGGAAGAGGGAGGTTTTAGCTGTGATTAGATGTGTTCATGCAAGATTGTATGCATTTATGTTTTTTACTTAACATGAAAAAAGTTATAACTGCCTCTGGTACCTTGTGATAATTTTATTTAAAGCTTTTTTATTATTTTTTTCTTTCCATTTTTCTTTATGAAAATTAAAATCTGACAAGGGTGATGTCATAACATTATTTTTCTCTGACTTGGTAAATATCTTGTGAGTAATACAGATGAGTTTTTTGACATATTTCACTTTAAACTGTCTGGTCCCCTTGTCTGGACAAAATCTGCAGCTTTTTCTCCTCTGTGTTTTCTGACTGTTTTGATGTCTCTGAAAAACTCCAAAACAAGCTACTGTTGCATAACTCCCTGCTAAGAGGCAATTTCTGCAGGAATGAAATTTGTATTTTCCTGTGTCTGCTGTGTAAGCAGCCTGTCCCCTGCCTCATCTCCCCTGGCATTTCATCATCACATCTGCACTGCAAGTCGTGTTCTTGGTGTCTTACAGAGACCAAGCACTTACTAGGAGCTGGCATCTCAAACTATTCACTGGAAAACAGACCAAGCATGGGAAATACAGAAAGGGCTGCCCTAAAATGTTTCTGAATCTACTCAACAGAGCAGTGATTCTGGAAACGAAGATCTGTGTCCAGGTTGTTTTCAGAATGAGGGTTTGAATATTTATCTCAGTCATTTTTTGATGAGTGCTTTACTTGGCTGCTCAGTCTAGATCCGTCACTTCTTTTTGATCCCATGTCTGCTGTCTGTGTGTAGTAGGTGTGCTCTGGGCATGCACAGCTGAACATTCCTTGTGGGAAACAAAGATGTGAAAATTCAAGGTTTATCTGGCACATGGATGGGAGCTCAGGCCCAGCAGGATTAGTGCTGATGGATGGCCCAGGGCTATAAATTCAGCGGCACAGCTTTAGGCAACACAAAAAGAGGTTTTTAGCATAAGCTTGATGTCAAGACTGGGAGACTGGAAATGTAGTTTCAGACATTCAGTATTTTTGCCCACCTTGCTGTTACCTAAAGGAAAAGCTGGGCTCAATCTGCTGCTGCACCCAATTCTACCTGCACTGCTAAATATCAGTTAATTTTTTTTGGAGGCAACAGAAGCTTTTTGGTTTCTGTTTTCTGCACTCTCACTGTTTGTTTCTATAAACTGGTGGCGTGACCTTTTTTCATGAGAGCATTTTGAATATAGTTCAACCTTTCATGAGAACATTTTGCAAAAGAAGGCTATTTTTATACAAAATGACATTGGCCCGGCGTGCCACCCACAGGATAGAGCTTGCCCAGGAAATGTGGAACATTTCCGCAGAGATATGACTTGCCATAAAATATTAAATTTCTTTGTGGTATTTTCTTTGAAAAGTGTTATTTCTGGTGTGTCAGTCCATGAATAAACAGATTTGAACAGCTTTTCTTTGAGATGCTGTTAGCTTTTCATTCTTCAGGTTTTATCAACAGAAAATGTGTTCCCTCTAAGCATGTACGAGACTTGCCCTGCTGTACGGTGTCAAGGTGTTGTGGATTAATTTTTGACCGTCCCATAGTATTTCTACTTTCAATTTCCTGTGTTCTCCTTCTGTCCAGAGAGTGATAGAATTGTCCTCAGCAACACAAATAAAGACTAAAAGGAGAATGCCTCACCAGAAAATACAAAAATGTACATTCTTTTCATGCTGAGAATGTTTATGGCAAGGAGTCCCTGAAGAATTGTGATGGACAAGCTTTAGTTTGGGACTGGTCTAAGATTGTTTTATAGTGCTCAGCCACTGTCTTTACCAGGACTAGGGATTTTCTTTGGGTCCAACAGCACTGCTATGAACCAAAGTATTAGACAAGATCTGCAGTGCCTGTGACAGAAACTGAGATAAGAGATACACAATATTTTCAATAGAGGAACTTGATTATGTTACTGCAAAATCTTAAAATGTTCAGTTTATGGGATATGAAAAATGTGAAAACAGTGATAAAAATTATTATTTTTCATATTTTCATTTCAAGGCTTTCAGAACTCTGCCCTAGTCTTGTAACACTCTGCTAGAATGCAAATTCAGTTCTAGTCATAAACCTTAATAAAATGGGTAGCTTGTCAGTTTTATTTGATTAGAGATTGGAAAAGGGAGTACTTTTAATAGGAAGAATGGATTTTCATTCTGATTTGGAATTTACTTCTATCACTATTATGATATCTCTACAAGTCAATTTTTTTTTTCAGTGACAAATGCTATCATTATTCCATGGTTATTATAATATTTATAATAGCATGTAAATGTGTTTGAAATGGAATACCAATATGCAGGTCCCTGTGTATAAATAAAGAATTACTACAGAATAATTGTTCTGTAAGAATGCAGTTAATATTCCATATTCATTCCCTGCCATATTTCCCGAGCCATGCCACATGGTGGCCTAGGCATTAGATGAGAGCTGAATTCTGTTCAGATGCTGTAAAAGGCACAAGAGGCTCCTGTGCTTTTCTGCAGGTACCCAGAGCCATTCACCGCACGCTTCCTGGCGGGCAGCGATCCCGATTTCCTTGTGATGCCGCAAGCTGGAGAGCTCCTCCCAGCAGGCACTGTGGGAACCCATATAACAGTGGGATACAAGCCAAGGATGTATGGCAGGAAGCACACAGCGACGCTGGTCATCGAGGTAAGCCTTCCCCAGGCAATCCACACCTTCATCAGCGCCAGCAGGAAGGGAAATCCTGCACCAGAGAGCAGCACTGGCGCACATCCAGTGCACGTTTTTGCTACTCCTCACAATGGACAAAACTAAATTTGGAGAATTGACTGATGACAAGCTGGAAAAACATCCTGTCTTTTTACACTGTATTATAATTTCTACATTATCCTTTTGCCATCGGCACCAGAGGCAGATAATTAATCTTGATACATTTGCCCCAACTCCATAGACAACATGACTTCCACAGAGAATCAAAATAATCCTGTTAAGAACTGGTGGAGAATATAAAAGTAATTGAAGATGTGAAGCCTAGGTTATTGATTTCAATTGTATTATACATTTTATATGATCAAAGGCTCCAAGAAGGCAGGTGCCAAAGTGTGGAAGAGAGAATTTCAGAGCACAAAGCCAGGAATAATTCTTTTGAAGCAAGATGCAAAACAAACACAAACATTATTTGCAACCAAGTAGCCTGTGTAAGTGTGAAGGTCAGGAAACATTTGAAGACGTGTTCTTTCAGCAGTAAAAATGCTCTCAGAAACCAATTTTCAAGTTATTTTTTGGAAGGAATCTGTTGAAAACACACAGCAGGGACAAACACCCCACATTCTGCATGAATCATGGTTTGTACTTTCAGTCTATTCACTGCATGCTGGTAGTGTTTTCAGGCTACTATATTAGAATTGAAATGGCAATATTGATTTACGAAATAAGATGGTCAAAATGACATTGATAAAAAGATGCATGGCAAATCACTACAGTGTTTTATCTCTGTCAGTGACAACTTCTGTAACAGTGAATAAGAAATTCAAATCCTGGGAAAAAAAAGGTTCTTCAATCCCTCCTACTTGTTTTCTTTTACTGTATTAGATGTTTGATTAATATAATCTCTTTACATGAACACCAGTGATGCTTATCACTCTTCCATTTGAAAAATAAGCTTACTGAATATATTTTGTGATATTTTGTGTTTACACAGTGCTGCAGCTATAGAGCTCAGAAACTTCCAATGAAGTTTTGGAACTGAACTCCTGTTTTGAGGCATGGCACATACAAATGCACTAGCTATGCTTGTCCTTGGCTTAGCTTTCATAACTAACATGGAGATTCAACCATAAATCTGTCTGAAATGGCACAAACACAATGATCAAAGGTTATTAGCTTTTTAAGAACTCAGGAAGTAATCCAGAATTTCCTTTTAGGAATTTATCAGTATCACTGGCCTGTGTCTAATTGGATTTTTAAGCTGCATGCACTCACACCTCAGTCTCTCTGGTTATGATCTAGGCAGACAGCTCTTTACATCTCCACCTTTGGTACTGTGTGTGGCTGCAGTAAGTCAGTCATTCATATATATTACATATATATAAATCAGATCACATCTTGTTATATCAATTCCTGGACATGAAAAAATGCATCAAGGATATTGATGCTCATAAGCACAATATAAGTCCATCACAATCAGTTAGAGATGTTTCTAACATTCTTACTCAAATTGCAGAATTAAGTGGTTTCAGTAATGTTTTGATGAGGCTTGTGTTCTCTTTGTTCTTTTTGGAAGCCCTTTTTTGTACTCCAGCCTTCCCCCTTCCTGCTCCACACAATCTTTAATTCCTGCAGTTCTGATGGAAGGCAGAGCATCTGTGGCTGTGTGTGATTCAGCTGCTGCTCTCTCTGCACTGACCCAAAATAAGGTTTGATGACATGTTGAGAATACCTGATACTCATTTCTGCCTTTTGTGTTTGTTGAAATCATTTTCATTAGTGACCTGAGGGAGACAGACTTAGTTAGATATATTAAATAAAAGCAGTATTAAATCATTCTTATTTGGGGAATAACAATGGAGGTGGTGAAATGCAATTAGTGTTTGACCTAACACTGAAGAATCTTTCTTGCATGTATCCTCTCTAGCCAATATATTGGCTGAGGCTTTGGGCTATTTTTAGAAATGTTGAAGAAGCTTCTTTTCTTTTGCAGTGCTTCTCTTCTGCTGCTTCTGCTGTAATAAAGGATTACACTACTCTTGCTTTAAAATGCCTTTTGCATTTCCAAGGGTAAAGTTATAGTCCTAACACTAACATATTTCTATTATTAAATTCTTTGAACAGTGAGTAGCAGATTTGTAATTTTTGTGTATTTCAATGAACAGTGACAATTAAGCTGTAAAGTAGCAGAGATAGCAGTGTAAGTTCTTTGGTTTATTTTCATCATAAAAATTATGTTGTAAAGGAAAATGGGAGGTTAGGATTATGGAGAAAGATCCTATGGTCATCTTTTTCTCATTTGTTTTAAACGTTAAACACAAATATTGTATGTATTTTTTTTTGTTTTATTACCCTGCTGAGAACCCAGTGCTGTAAATCTAATTAGCATTAACATATATGTAACAGTCTGTCTCTACCAGAACTTAGCATCTGCATTTTGTTAAATGAATCTATATATATATATTTAATTGAAATCATGTTGACTAGGTTATATTTCTGCACACAAATCAGGTACTTTGTGGGATATGGTATGGATTCTTTGAGACTTAATATTCATGAATACTTACAGTAGATTTTATTAATGACAGAAAAACCTTAATTACTTTGCTGAAGCGGTTAAAGTTCTTTAACCATCATTAAAACTTCCGTTCTCAGTCAACTCCATATGAAAACAGTTGAAGTTAGATAATTATTTAAATAGCTGCTAGGAATCTTAATTTTGCAGAAGTGACATAGACAATTACTTTAAAGTTTTATGTAGATCAAAGAATGAACTATTACAAAAAGACAGTAAGGAAAATAATCATGCTTGTTTCTTTGGAAAAGCTTGTAGCTTTGAATGGGGACATCACAACTTAATTGAGGTACAGGTAAGAAACAGTGAAACTGTGCCTGAACAGCATTTTTAAAGAGGTAATTTTCCATAATCAAAATTCTAAATTTAGAATTGCCTTCATAAACAGTGCAGTTCTGGCTGAAAAAAAAAATATCCCTAATCTAAATAAGTGAAGAGAGCACACTTTTTAGATAAGTTGTAAAGTGCTGTGAGGACAGAAGGGACTTCCTGAGCCACAGTGACATCCCAGAGATGTGCCAGTCAGGCTGAACAGAAAACCAGCAGAGCTGAGGGATGTCAAGGTGCAGCTGGGGCAGGAATCATGGCCAGACACGAGGTGGAGCAGCCAGGATGCTGGAAATCCTTGGCAAGGGGCATATTCCTATTAATTTCCTTTCACTGTGCTGAATTCAGCTGGAGACCAGAGCAATTGCTTTGTAATTCATGTGTGAGACTTCTGAGATATTCTAAAGCAGAAGGTACACACAATAAGTCTTAAATGATAAAATAGGTGTCAGAGTGAAGCAGATTGCAGGTAACATTATCAAGCCCTCCAGAAGTCAGGTTTGTGCACCTTTATTACTGAATAATCACTAACTTAGCCTATGGAAGATAGCATATCAAAACCATTTGTCATGCTGTTCTGCAAATAAATGATGCAGTGTGCCAGCCACAGTACCCAGGTGTGGCTTCTCTAAACTTATCTATGCAAACTTGCATATCTTAGCAGCAAACAGTACTGTTACATATTCAGTAGCTTGCTGAAACTGCCTTATTCCTGGTGGATTTCTTAATTACCATAGTTTAATGCTATTTTAAATTGTATCTCATGAAAAGAATGAGCAAGGAAAAATGTAACTAACTTACTAGAATAATTGAAATGGTTTCCCATTAAATAAGATGGTGTTGGCTTGAGTTTCATGATTAGAAGCAGAGTGCAGAATCAGTACTCAACATTTTTGATTCACAGGCATGGGGAAAGGTTGCTTTGCTTATTGAGACTCATAGTTCTGGTAATGGCAAAAGGGGACAATAATGTGGGAACCATTGCTGTAAAAGGGTATTCAGAATGTTGTCAGTCCTGGAGGATTTTGATTGTATAATGTCTAAGCAATGTTGTGAAACACACAATATTTGAAGTGCAGACATCAATTAAGTTTTAATTATATCTGGAAATGTTCTTCAAGCTAAGGAAAATATTCCTATCCATCTTCTTCATTAAAAATTGGCCAGAGCCTGGATTGGCATTTGTCTGCTTGTGGGAGATGGTTTTTCTTGCTTGGGTTTTTTCCCCTTCTTTCCTTCTCTTATGAAACCATCATTGTCTTGATCCATGAGATTTCTTGCCTTTGCTCTTCCTGTACACAATTCATAAAGATTTGCTTTAATTTCATTCTGTATGCACTGATTGTAATTGTAACTTTTTTTGTTTGTGTAACAAAACATTGAAGTATAAATTAATGGCCAGGAGTTATTTGATGCAGTGCCTGTAATTTCCTGTGGTTTAACTTTTTAGGAAGTCTTGCAAATTTTATTTTGATTTTTCTGAGTTAACACTATTTGGAAACTAACTGGAATACAATATTCCTTGAAATTCTTTGCTCCCAATCCACTTTCCTAACACAGATTGCTTTGGCAATTATTTACCATGTACTTCAGTAGCACTTCCAGCCTGTAGTGAACACCCATGGATAATCTGTGTTTTGCAAATTAATCCTATGAATCAGGAGGCATCAGTAAAAATGGGCTGAATACCAAGCAAATAGACTTTTATATAAATTATGTGGTGACTGTTACCAACATTGGCTATTGGCTGAATAGGTTGCTTCATGAGCATTACTCACTCAGCCATCAAGATGATTGAATGACTTACTTGAATAACTTACGTTATTTAATAAGAAGTGTCAGTGTGTGTCTCATTTTTTAATTATTAAAAACATTTTTCAGAGAGAATTAGTTCAGTAGATGGCCATTAATCCAGTCAGGTGAGCTAAATTATTACTCTCTTCACATTTTGATTCAGGAATATTGAGATTTTGAAAAAAGAAAGTCATTCATTTCAACAAGAAATCCTCCCTCAGATTGTCAAGGACTTTCAGGATGTGATCTGGTCTTTCTTCTTAAATTGTGTGTGAAATAAGCCTAGATATGCATCACAGGAACCTGAATTCTTAACTACCTAAGTTTATATCAGATATATCTTCTTAACAGAGATTCTCTTTTGTAGTTCTGTTCTAGTCATAGTACAGATTTGATACCTTCATCTTTACACTTTGTTACTACCAGAGCTAGTATTGAAATTATTCCAAATTTGATACAATAAACTGCATTGTCTTAAAAATAGGAAGAAGAGTTGCTCTGATTTGAGAAATTTTGGCCTGCTTTTGAGGCAAGTAGATACTGCTTGTAAATCAAATATTCTATCATAATTCTATGGTCATATGTGGATGACCTTTGGTAGTCTCTCTTCCTCCTCTCCACCATTCCAGAAAAGTCTGAAAGTGCAATGATTTGTGTTTTCCTTTGCTGTGACATGTCTGGTCTGGAAACCCAAAGCAGCAGCTTCGAGGCATTTGTATGAATTTTGAAGATGATAGACTTACTCTTTCTGCAGTTTTCATATTGGTTAGAATAATCATTGAAATTAAGCTTTGCAGACTTATTCCAAAAAAATATGGCTTGAGTAACTAATACTGGGCCCTTGGAAATAAAGTATTGTAGTAAAATAGACATTTACTGAAAAATACTTAAATCTAGGTTGCCTTGAAAGTTACTGATTTCTGGGTGGTTCTAATGCTAAAAAAAGAACCACAAGCTATGTTGACAATTACAGTAACTTTTCCATGTGTGTGACAATCGTTTCCCCTTTAGCAGGAAATGCTGAGTTTACATTACATAGTAGCAATTTTTTTCACCAAATGTGTACATAAATGCACAATTTTTTTCTCCATGATTGTTTCCAATAGTTTTGGATGATGGCACATGATTTACAATAGGTGAACTATTATATCATATATGATATAATAGTTATATATTATAACATCATATTTCGAGATGAGATATTAGAGTGGAGTTGCAATGTCTCCTGCTACAGAAGACATTCTGTTGCTGACACATCAACAGAATAAGCAGCTTTTTTCAAGAAGTCAAGCCATAACCCTTTTTTTTTACTGGACACACAATCCAGGATATTTCTGTGGCAAACAGGAAATTAATAAAAGGTTATTACTACCCAGAATTCTGTATCTATTATTTGATGCTGATCATAAGAGAAGTTGACAGATGGCATAGCCCACCGTTTTTGTTTAAATCTCACTATTACTAATACTATAGACTGACAAGTCACAATATGCATGGATTTCATGAACAAAAGTTATTTTTTTTTTTAGTAACTTGCTACTCAGTTTAAATCGCTGTCTGGAACACCTTTCAGATCTTTTTTGTGACCTTGAAATAATCCATGCAACTTGCACACAGTGAATATGACCCTGAGGTTAAATTACCTTTAAACTAAATTTTTCATCTGCTTTATTAAAGAAAAATAAACTATTTCATTTTGTACTGAAGTTAATAAAATAATGAGCTAACTTTGGAAAGCCACTTCTCTTAAATGACAGCTTTATCTTTGGACATAGGACACTGATGCTGGTTCATGTCACACCTGCTTTTGCTGGCTGTTATCTTTACAGACAGAGTTACTAGTTCATTTCACATTATTAAATAAGGCTGAGAATAAAGATGAGTTAATCTGCCTTTTTTGCACAGAATAAAATTCAATTTAAATTAGATTTTGATTTTAGTAGGGTGGTAATAAAAATTTTGAGATTCTATGCATGCATGTTGAAATATCTACTGAGTTCTCATTTACTAATCTTACCGGAACAAGGCGAGTCATTCAGCAGACACCATGTAAAATCAGTAGTGCCAATTTTCAAGTAGAGGTTTCTTTAAAAATACACAGCAAAAACCCCTCATCTATTCTTTCAACATTGATGCAGAAAAGTATAATTGGGTTGGGTTGCCAAAATGCTGGTTAAAACTACAATTAGAGATTCATATGATGAATTTAGGAGCTGTAAGTGTATGCAGTATATCTGTGAAATAATGTAAATGGTCTTTAAGTGCACAGCAGAGAACAAAGCCTGAGCCAAAGAGTTTATTGTTTAATGTTCTGAAACTTCTTTTTGTTGAATATCTGCATTATAAGTTCAAAACTGCTTGCAATGATACTCCTTAAATATAATTTATCACTGAACAGGGTAGGAATTAGAATGGTAGGAAGAAGCATATGTAAGATAACAAAGATAAAGAAGCATATGAAAGATAACAAAGATAAACATAATAGATTCAAACTTTTTCAGTGGCAAGTATAAAACTGATGTAACAAAACTTAGTAAAGTCAAAGAAATGTTCCATCATGCTGTTTTTCCCTTCTTCTGTATGTTGCTGTAAATATGGGATGACTCCACAAAAAGTTGGAGGTGGAGAAGGTTCACTGCTCATCTCTGTGGCTTTTGTAGTGCTTTGCCTGGACTGTAATTAAATGACAGAATGCAATAAATAACAAGACAAATATACACACTGCCACGGAGATGGTTGATAGCATTTATGGTGTGTGAAAATCTGCCACAATTTGTGTGGGTGTTGTGTCACCTCTCTACAGGCAAAATGTGGTTGTGGTACTGACATAGGCAGCAGCAGAGCAGGAGCAGAGAGCTCACACTGGAATGGGCAAATGGGCCACAAATCCAGCTGTGGCAGAAGTTGGGCTGCCAGCTGAGGAAGGGACTCATGAGCTTTGAGGGTTGACTCAAAGGTTGACTGTAGCACTGTTTTCCAGAGCAATTTGAGAGCATACCAGCCTTTCTGACCTTGTGTTTCCTCAGATGAAGAGTGACACTGGTGTTAGGTGTAATGTTTCTATCTAAAATTGATTGTTCTAAGGATTAAGTTAGTTTTAAATGGGAGATGAATTCCATGAAGTACAGCTCCTGCTGTAATGATAAAACTGTGACTGGAAGCAGCAGAGAAAGGTGACCCTATGAGCTGTGTCCCTGTAGTTCAACACAGCAGGAGAGCACCAAAAACCTGCTCTGGAGCCACAGCCAGCACTGCTGTGTGAATGCACTGTGGAAGGGCAGACCCTGGGAATTTGGAAATACCACTCATTTCATGTGGCTCCCCTGCTATGAGACTGCAAAGTCAGAGAGTCTGTTATGTGCTGTGTACTATGTTCATGCTCTTTGTTCTGTATAAAAGTCAAATTTCACTTGTATGAATATATTTTTAATAGACTTATACATGCCATATTTTCATATTCATATTTTCACATTTCATTTTTCTGTCTTCCTCTATTAGTTTTATCTCAGAAGGAGAAAAAAAGACCCAAACATAAAACCTGGGATTTTCAGTCACTAAGCGTGAGGGAATTGATGACAATCTGCCTAAAGTGGGCATGCAATGCTTTGTCCTTTTGTACAGTACAAAGTGGGACATAATGACACATCATTTGAGATTTTGTAATGTCTTAGGGGTTTGTAATATTTCTGTTGTTAGTTTGTAGTTTTGGGGTTTTTTTAAAGAAAAGGAGAAGAGAAAACTAAAACCCAGGAATATACCCTTTCCCAGATGTAATGACAGGAAAATGCTAGAGACTTGGAATAAAGACCTGCTTTCAAAAATTCAAGTGATACATTATGAAAGAAAAATGATTGTAAGAGCTGCAAAAATTACACTTGAGTTTTTAACAGCCAAAATTCTGTTTCAGGACACAAACAAAGCATGGAAGGTAGACAGCAGTATACCCTAATATTCATAGAAATAAAGGTCCTGAAGCAAGGGTAGATGGGATGTGTAGTAAGAATAAGGACCATGTACTCAGGAAGAGTCAAGTATTCAAGCATTACAAGACATGACATGGAAACATATGTTCCATTCCTAGAGACCAGTTATAAACAGAGAACAAATGAAGAGTGTCATTTTCAATCCACATAAATATGCCTCAAACTAGAGATTCCAACATGAAGTTTCAATTCTCTTGTGCATACTCTAAATCCCTTTCTCTTAGTTTTGTTCATTGTTTTAATGTGAAATTCCCACCATTTGATAATATCATTGATACAGATAGAGCTGCAAAATGAATCCTGTGCAATAAACTTGAGGCATTTATGTTGTAGTATGGAATAGTCACCTTTGAAATACATATTGAGCTCTTTGGAAAACATACAGATCTCTGAATTTTTAAATAAAAAAGGAATTTTAGACCAGCCAGGGAAGATAAATTTCTCATGTTTGTTATGCCTGGTCCTGAATAAAGCTGAATGTGATTTCAGTTCTCTGTTCCAGGAGTGCAATTCTCATTCTGTGTTATTCCAGTGCATTACACGGAAAAGGACAAATATCTTTTGAAATCAGTGCTGCATCTTAAATCACTGACAAATTTTCAAGGTATTTGATAATTGATTTTTTTTTCCTTTCTCTGTTCATTATTTTCAGACACAGTCAATGCAGTGGACATATGTAATCAATGGACTTCCTCCACAGACTGTACCACCTACAATGGCAGCAAAAGTAGTTTGCACCAGCAGCTACATGGGATCATCCACAGTCCGACAGCGCAATTTTATACGTGAAAATCTGAAACTTATAACCACTGGGGCATCCTCACCAATCAAAGGAGCACCTTTGGTCCTTAGGAATAAACAGAGAATGTTATAATCTGTTAGTTTTTTGGTGAGAGAACAAATAAATTGTGCAGATAAAAAGAAAATATGGTTTGTTAAAGTTTTTTAAGCAGATATGGTATGCATGGATTGCATATTCTGTATGGAAGATTCAGAGCACCTGAGCTCTATTAACACTCATGTTTTTTTATAAGGGATTTTGGATGCTTAACTATTTATGTCATATAGATGTCAGCAATTTCAGAGAAAAAACTTGGAGTTTAAAAAAAATAGATCTGAATATTGGGTTGCTCAAACTAATGCTTTGCTTTCTAAAGGATGTTGGTTTAATAAGGCTGTAATAGGAAGCTTCAGTAAACATTCCATGTGATGTTCATGCAAACCAAGCAAGAAAAAACAATCCCTCTTCCACAAGAAAATCCTTACCTTTTCTTGCTTTGGCAAATTTCATTAATTAGGACATCTTTGCTATGTATAAAATAACAATCTTGATTTATTCATCCCATAACATTTCAAATCTTTGATAATTATACATAGCCCGGAAGTGAAATAAAATGTCCTGCTTCAGTAATTTTATGCCAGGTATATTTTATAGAGTGCTTTAGAATATTAACATATAGAGGGCTATGAGAAGTTCAGTGAGGAATGAAGACAGATTTTGTTTTTTTTAGAATAAACAAATCAGAGGTGCTTGTGTGTTTTTATTTCCATTCTTTAGATGGGAATTCAGGCTCTGTTCTTGATAAAATGTGAAAAATTAGATCTATGCAGACATGCTTTGTAAGATCATTGGGTGGGTAACTCCTGACTTCTTTCTTCATTGAGATTATTTTTCCTGATTTTAGGAACAGAACATAAATTGTATTTGTGCCTTTATTTTGGTGGCAAAGTGTACTTTGACAAAAAGATGGCTTGGCATAGATTAAGTGCCTTCTTGGCTCCAATACAGAATGAGCATCAGTGCTCAGGAATGGGGAGCCTGAGCACAACCTATGTAGGTCAGTGCAAATGAGCACCAATAAAACCCTTTTACTGCAATGTGCTTGAGAATTTTGTTTATGCCACACATTTTTAGAGAAGCTATTACAGAAAATGTTGGGAACACATAAAACAGCAATGCTACTGTTTAATACCTCCTTCTAAATGCAGGGTGTCCCATTTTGGTCAGAAAGCAGGTAATCTGAAGTGAGAATAAAATCAGCTTTATAAATTCAGTGCACAACGCTGGAAAGATGCTGTCTATACTGATATCTCTAGAAGACATTGAGAAAGAAGCTGTTGCAATATTTATCTTAAATGCTGCTGAGACCACAAATGGAGCTGGATTTCATAGGAAGGCTCTATCTGCAAATATAAATGAAACAAGTGTTTCTCTGCCCATAAGAAATTAGAATTTATGGATCAGAAATGGTTTCACAACTAATGATCAGTGTACAGGAAATATTTAATTGACAACATCTTTTTGTAAAAGCTTTTTTATCCTTGTTTCACTCCTTTAAAGTTATGCTTTCCTATTTAAAATTGCACTTTTTTGCAAGATGCACAAAATTTTGTAATTCTCCCAGAAATGGATTAGCAGGTGGCATAGAGGTGAATCACTTAAAAATTACATGGTGCTCACTCCAGAAATTTTATGCCCAATTTACTTGCCTGCACTTGCTGCTATATGTACTAGATTTCAAATTCTGTCATACATCTAAACATCCATGGGAAAATGTGCAATAAAATACTACCAGAGGGGTGTTTTCAAAGGAACCATTTCTATTACCTATTTTAAAAGGGACGGATGCATAATCTGTGCTTACAGGACAAAATTATGTGGGTTTTTTTCAATGTGTACAAGGTCACTTCTGAGCTATGCAAGATATGCCATTGTCAGCTGAATTTGGACAATATAAAAAATGGATTTTTCTAATTTCTTATAGTTTAAACAGAACTAAACATATTTCTTCTGATATTAAGAATACACATGCAAAGATGATTTAAAGAAGGACCATTTTAGCTGTGTGGTTGTAACATACAACAGTGTTTTACAGAATATCTGCATGCATTTATGGATTACAGTGACTATATAAACTGTTAAAAATATATTCATTTTTGCTTCTTAGCTTGATAATTTGCACTTCCATCACTGAGGTGACTGTATTACTTGTAATGCAAGGACTAATTCCAAGTATATCTCTTAAAAAACAGTTTCTAAGCAGCAGCATTGGAAAATTTCCAGAATAATAACTTGTAGTCATTACTTGCTTCCTCCTTTTTACTAGAATTACTGACCCATTTTGAAAATAGTAGTGTTTCAACTCCTGGAAGGAAAGGTCTGACATGGGAAAAGATTACAAAATGCTGAGGTTTTTTAGTTAAAAATTTCACTTCAAAGCTTTTGTACCCACCATAAAATGTGAGCTTCAGAAGAGCTGGGCAAGTTGCTCACCATCACTCTGCACCCTAAAAATGTAAAATGCAGAGGAATTCAGCTGTTGGAGACAGAGCTAAACACAATTGTTGCAGTCAGGGATCAGGTCTGGAAAAAAGCAACCCAACTCACTTAGCTTTGAATTAATTCTAAATTACTATTCTTTTTCATAATCTTGAAAGGCAGTGGGAGAGAATGAACACAGACTCGAGTTATGGCTTTTGAAGAAGCCCTCACAATGATTTCTGTGCCCTCATGCCACTATCAGAACAGCCACTATCAGAATCCGGTAGGAAAAAAACCCCGAAACTTTGTCTTTCCACATTAGAATACCCATCAGCATCCCTTTCTTCTGAAAAGGATGAAAAAATGAGTTTTTCCCTTCACATTAATTTGTGTAGGCATAACAGAATCTCAGGGAAATGAGGAGGTACTGGTTATTACTGTAAGTAATAGCTCCTAATTTCTCAATGCTAGTATCTATTAGTGATCTCAAATTATTTCTACTGACCCCAGTTATATGTTTTGATTTACAGAAATACCTAATTCATAAAACAAGTTTTTCAAAGCCAATATGGCATTTATAGCCAAATGTTTTAATCACAGTGTTACATACCACAAATGAGTCAGCTGTGCATTGCTTGTTAGTGGCTTAGCAGAAATGCTGATTGTCTAACCTGTGTAACCACCATGTGTTTATTTATATTTCTTCCTCCCTTGTCTCTCTATCATTGCAATGATCCCTCTATCAGAGTAATTAAAACAAGGACTAAAACCTTATGAGGCAACATTATTGTGTAACACAGAACTTGTTACTTTGGGAATGAGGTCTACATTTAAATTTGTTAAAATACAGCGGAGCTTTTGCAGGTGTTGAGCTCCTGGTTTTATGTGACACATCCAGTAGTGGGGACAATCTGCCCTGGGGGGCTGCAGGATTGTACAGTCAGAGCAATGGCTACAAAGCAATCTGATTGTTGGGTGTTTGGCTGAGCTTTATTTGGCACAATGCTCTCAGGAGAATGACACAACCTGGAGATGTCATTAGGATGCCTGCCATTAGCAGCTCAGCCTGGAGAGGGTTTTGCACAGATTTCAGTGATGCTTGTTCTACTCATGTCTGGCTCACCGTGGTATCAATGACACTCAAAGGCTGTTTTATACCTGATCTCTCTCACAAGATACAAAAAGGTTTGGAAGTATCAAACCTGCCCATCAAAAATAATAGGAGCCAAACATTAATTCCTGTGCCAGTGCAGGTTTTGTCTGAGTCAGGAGAATGGGGAGATAAAGGCTGCTGTAAGTACAGGAGGTAATAATGATCAGGTAAAGAGCCCACAGGGGCACGGTGCCCTATCCATTCCTGCCCCAAGGAAAGGGATTCTTTCGGTGCAGCTCTTTGGGACTGAAGCCAGACTAGCAGAGGACAAAATGCTGAACCAACAATGCTCTTACTTTGGTGAAATACCACAGCAGCAGCCAAATCTGAGCATGCGCTTTATTCCTCTTTTATCACAAATCCAAACTACCAGAAGAAATAGAAAGTTCTGACTCACCCTGCACATAGCAAACATTGGGGGAAAAATGTCTGTATATTAATAGATATTCCTAGGAGGAAGGCTTAATATTTAGAACAAGAGAGAATATTCCTGGCTTTGCCTTACTATTTATTTGCTTGTGAGGCATTTCATAATTTTATTTCTCCCTGCAGTGACTGCTCATTCTAAAATAAATGACTGAACAGTGCTTTACTGCTGACACAGATCACACTTTGTTGCTAATGGAATGTTAACTGCTTTTTAAGTAACTCTGAATAAACCTACTGATCCATAGAAGATTCATCTAAAAAGGAATCCATTTCATCTACCAGCTTTTCTGCTTCCACTGTCATCAAACATATTTTTCTGCAGTTTACTGCAGTTATTGTAATATTGGTAGTGTCAGATTTCCTGTAGTAGGATATTTTAGATTTTGAGACCATGACATGATGAAAGTGTGATGAAGTCCTGGCAGGAATTGATGCCAAGGTCACTGCACAGAAATGTGTCTAAAAATCACTGCTTGGTGGCTAGGGAAATAAAGAGGTGGGGCAAGGATAGTCTTTGACCTTTTATCTCCCTCATTATTCCATGATTAACATCCTTTCTGCAAAGTACCCATCTTTTCCTGGTAAAAAAATTAAATGCAACTGTCAGTGGAAAGCCTGGCAACTCACTGCTCATGCCACCTTGGTAGTACACAGCAGGTGCCAACAAACCAGTCTGGCACAAATCTTAAGTGACAAAATCAGAGGTATCAAGAAGGCTAAGGCAACAAAGTAAAATCCTTCCACTTACTATATGGATGGTGCTGATGTTCATCAGATGAGATCCAATTTACCAATCTGTAAGAGACCCAGTTTTCCCATTCACTGAAACATATCCAGGGCACCTTTGCTGTAGCCCACAGACCTGATATGGTCAGTCTGAGGTGGGAAGAGTGGCTGTGTCCAGACTCCACATCTCCTTCAGTGCTCAGTGTTTTCATATATATAACACTGAAGTGCAAAATATACATTGTAAATCAATGGAACATGCAACTGTCATTCAAAAAGAAACCAAACAAAAAAACCCCAACAACTCAAATAAAACAAAACCCAAATAAAAAAAGCTCCCAAAAACAAAGAACAAAACAAACCCAAAAGACATAAGAAACAGTTCCCTCCACTCATACACCCACAAGCTTCTCTAAAAGAAGCACCTCAGAAGACAGTTTTTAATTTTGAAGAAACTAGCCTATTAAAAGAAAGATCCCTGATGATCAGTTAATAGACAGACTCCATGGTGAGGTGTGAAACTTCCACATTCTTTGATGAGTGTAGAATGCATTTTTCTAACTTTTGGGTTTAAGTATCATAGAAGAGTTTGGGTTGGAAGGGTCATTTAATGATCATGTAGTCCAAACCCCCTTCGATGAACAGGGACATCTTCAACTAGATCAGTTTGCTCACAGCCCCCTTCAACCTGACCTTGAATGTTTCCAGACACAGTCATCTGCCACCTCTCTGGACAGCCTGTTCTGGTGTTTCACCACCCTCTTTGTAA
Organism: Pseudopodoces humilis; assembly: GCF_049639895.1. Taxonomy (NCBI): domain Eukaryota; kingdom Metazoa; phylum Chordata; class Aves; order Passeriformes; family Paridae; genus Pseudopodoces; species Pseudopodoces humilis. Next base: position 8,755,720 of record NC_142201.1, read on the forward strand.
AAGATTTCTTCCATTTATCTAATCTAAATTTCTTTTAATTGAAACCATTGCCCTTTGTCCTATTGCAACAGTCCCTAATAAAATGTCTGTCCCCATCTTTGATGTAAGTGCCCTTTAAGTACTGAAAGGCTTCAATAAGGTCTCCCTGGAGCCTTTTCCATGTGGAACAACCCCAATTCCTCAACCTTTCTCTACCTGAGAAATGTTTAATTCCTCTCACCGTTTTCGTGGCCCTCCTCCAAACTCACACCAACAGGTCTGTGTCTCCTGGGAAATCCAGAGTGGGACAACCAACCAATTCCCCCATAAATATCATGGCTGATACCTGGGATACAGCACTTAGTGTTCTGGGGACTCCTGTCAACAATCTGAAACATTTTTGACTGTCTAATATCAATGGGGAAAACAAACCCAAAACCACAATGTTAACAAAGTGTACTGCCAGCACCCTAACTCCATCTAGGAACAGCTCTCTGCAGTGTGTGGTATATTACAGAGTTAAAAAATATATTTATAAAGTAAGAATAAAATAGTGATTATTCTTATTCCTTGAAATGTAAAATAAATGTGTATTTGCAAAACTCTGCAGCTGGAGAGTCAAGCTGAACGTGCAGGCAGTCAGGTGTGTGCGTCTGAATTCAGATCATCCATGTGAGTGTTGGGTTAAATACGTGGTAAAGACGTGAACAGCACTGACTCAGCAGCCTTGCATTGCTCCTGGCATGAACTGTTACACTCAAATGTAAAACTTTTGACTTTAAAATGCTTTTCTGAGCCATGTGGCTAGCATGAAATGGTACTTCTTTTCCATTTATCATCATCTTATTTCTTTCCTAATATTTGCTATTTAAACAAATAAGTAAACAAACAAAAATAAAAGGGGGAAAAAAAAGCCAAAACCAAACCAAAAACAAGACTACCCTGCCTGGGTCTGAGCCTTCTGTGCTCAGCTACCAGTTATTCATTTTGAAGCAGTTCCTATTGAACCTGAATCTAAATTACACAGAGATAATGTGAAGTGGAGACAGAGACAAGCAAGCTCACAGCTACAAAATTAAATCCTCATGGTAAATCTTATTATATAGATCTTATATAGATCTTATATTTAATAGATGAAATCTTATTATATAGAAACATTGTCTAAGGAAACTTCCTTTCTGTTAGAGAACAGTATCTACACACAGTGGCTGTGATCACTGCCCCATGAGGAATTAATTGTTAGATGACATGTCGCTGTACTGAAACACAAATCAGCTGCAGAAACACTGGATTAGCTCATTTAAAAAAATGTCATTAATTAGGGGTTCAACATCTGAATGGGTTGTTTGGCCATTTGCAGGTCACAGAAGTCAAAGTGTCCACGCTCCATGGTGGGAGGTGGCTGGAATTAGGACTCCCCATGCTCCTCCCTTGGACCATGAGGACAAAAGGCTTCACTGAAGCTGCCTGGAGTTCCCTCCCCCTCTCTCCCCTTGTGCTGTGAGGCTTCAGCTGCCAAGATCAGCTGCAGTGCTGAAGCCAGAGCTGTGCTGCTGTAAATAAGAGGGAACAGCTGGGGGATATTGCCACTGGGGGTCCCATGGCTTTAAATATAATCAATTCATGGTCTGATATAATCCTTATCTTAACCTTCAGAGGAGGCTGCAAATTATCTCTGTACCTTTCCCCAGGTTTGTATTAAAAGGAATAAATTACAAAGAGGAGATTTGCATTTAGCTTGCTCAGGTTGGCTGATAGTGAATTGTGATGTCGCTCTTGAAAGACTTTTCCTGTCATCTAGTGCACTGAGAATGATGGCTGGGTGCAGTTCCTATCACTTTTCAAAATGTAAAAGAAAATAAGTTACCTGGTTATTAACAGAGAGGATCAACAACCAAATCAGATAGGTAGATTATTGATGGCTGAATTAATGAATTAAAGCAGCATAAAGAAAAAAAAAATGAATGAATGAAATGGCCTCACTAGAATAATTTGGGAAGAGAAAGTTTGTAAGTGAGGAATAGTTCCACCTTAAAGAAAGTAGGACAAGTCATCTGGCACAGAAAACTGACAAGGTTATGGGGGATTATTTAAACTAGAAACAGGAGGAAAAAATTGAGCAGGTGTTGAGGAACACTTGAGCCAGTCACAGACATCTGCCAGGACTGTCAACCCTATGACAGTATCTCTGTCACAATGGAAGAAGTATGAAAAATTATGGTAAAACTAGGGGAAGGAACAGTGCACATCCCAGCAGTCCATCAAGGAAAATCAGCCAAAGAAATTGTCCAACAATAAAAAGATATAAACACCAAACATTTAAAATAGAACTGATAGAAAGAAACAAAATAAAAACTGTATCAGCAAGGAGCAGTGCCTTGAGAGGACTATTGTAATTCTGGCTGTAAAGTAGAGAAGACAGATTATTCCTTAATTGCAGTGCAATGCCATGGCAATTCCATAAAAAATAGATTGAGAGAGTGTTTGGCAGGGAGGAGGCCAGTGAGGAGAGCCAGGAAGGATGAGGGTGCAAGAACCAATGGCTTCCAAAAGGGAAAACACAGTAACAGTGTGACACCTCGAGACACTGGCTCAGAAGAAACCACATTGCATTCACAATATTGAAGAGATGCAATTAAAAGAACAAATGCTCCCCCTTCCCATTAAATCAAACACACCTGTATCTGATGCACTTCTATCAATGTCTCTGATGGGCTCTAGACAATCAATGTTAAGAAGAAATCAGTAAAAAAGCCCAAACAAACAAAAAAAATCCAAAACCAAACCAAACAAAAAAAAAATAATCCACTGGATTTGGTTAATTTGCAGTAAGTATACAACATAATTTAAGCCCATATCAGGATAAATTTAGCAAAGACATATCTTGACACACTATATGGCCATGTCTATGAAAAGTAGTTCAAGACCAGTGAAAATGTACCTTTTTAATATAATATTAATGCAACATTAAAAAACAACAAACCCCTGGTGCTGAGCAGATAATGATCATCATTTAAATTAGTGAGAAAAGAGAAATCTCCACACTGCAATGCTTGGTAAAACCTGAAGAAGCCACAGAGCTTTCTCCCCAGAAAACCACCACAGTACTGACACAAATACCTCCTTCCATACCTCACTCTACTCCCTTATCATATATCACACAAATATCACATCTAGACATTAGAATGTAAATACACCAACTCTGACATATAGCTTTGCCTCTTCCCAAGGCAGAAGCATCTCTTTGAGGAAGATGCACAGGGAAATACAAAGTTAACCAACAGTTTCCAATCTCACCCAAAGTCACGCCTGTCCCACCAGAAGTGATGGTGTGGGGTGGTGAGGTCACACAGCCCCAGCTTTGGGCTGGAAGAATACAAGCAGCTGCTGATGAAGGGTTGATGACTGGATGATGAAGAGTTTGGCCTTCCCTGGGAAAAACATTCAGGATTATTAATTTGGGAACCCAGTAGCAGTTGCAATCCAAAATGAAAGAACTCCAAAACATCTGGCATTGATTATGTGGCTTCCAGTTAGTTACTCTAGCAACTAATTAATGTGCCTAGTGGAGATGATCATCAGCTGTGGGTGCCAGAGAAGTCAGCATGCCCAGAGTCTTGTAGTAGTTTCTGCTTGAGGGGAGGTGCAGATCATATTTATGGTTTCACACTGGAGGAAGGGAATGAAACCACCCTGGAGTTTGTCAGAATTCAGCACCCAGATTTCTGTAGGATTTGATGAGTGATTTACTTTTTCAGTGTCACATTAGAAAAAATAACACCATATCTTCATGTAATTTAATTATAAAATAAATTGTCCTGAATAGCAGATAGAAAACTATTGACATGAAGAGTAGAGAGATCCCCTTTGCAAGTGCTTAAATTTATTCTCACCAAGTGCTTAATATTCTGACATTTATCTCCAAAGAATGCAACATTTACTAATATATTTATTCTCATTACGAGGTCAAACAATGCCAAAGAAGCATTTCAGCCTTGGAAAAGTGATAATTATGTTTTGCCTGTTGGTAAAACACCTTTGGCGATACAGCCTATTATGTTTTAAGAATGGGCCTGAGCTACACCTGATTTTTGCTGCTGGGAAAAGCACTGGACTACCTTGCTGATCAGCTCCTCTGGCAAGCTAGATATGCTTCCAAGCTTCTAAAATATAATTGTTCAGCTAGCAAACTAACCAGTAACATAGAAAAAAGACAGGTCTGGGTAGTGAGACTTGACAAGTCTGAATAATGAGACTTAACAGGTCTCTGCCTACTTTTCCCCTCACAATCCCTGAACAATTTCCATTTTGAAAGGACAGTAATTTTAAATTAAGAAAGCAAAACCAAACTAGGCTTCTGAAGAAGGAAAAAAAGTGGAAGCGTTCTGAGAACAGGGAGGCAGAAAAGGGTTCTCCATATGTGGTTCCCTCCTACAAAACCCCAGTGAGGCAACACAGGCGGCTGTGGAGTAATTTGCCACACGTACAAGCTGGGCTGAAACTGCTGAGCTCAAGGGACTGACCAACACTTGACTGCAGATGGGAAAATGGGTTCTTTTAGGACCTGTTAAAACTGGAGTTCAGGGGACAGAAAGAACTGTTATCCTTCATTTATGAAGTAACTGTAAAAAAGCTTTATTTTATGCAGTGTAACTATTCCTCTGGGTAAAGGGTTTTCACACTAGAGGCACACCTGGCTGAGGAGAGCTCATATATCCCGTGGGAAATCACAGAATCATTTGGGTTGGAATCATTCACCCAACACTGCCAAGTCCACCATTAAACCATGTCCCCGAGTGCCACATCCACACGTCTTTGAAATACCTCTGGGGATGGTGAATCAACTGCCCAGCTGCAGCCTGTTGGAATACTTGACTATCCTTTTGCTGAGGAAATTTTCCCAAATATCTAACCTGAGCCTTCCTTGGCACAACTCAAGAAGTGAAAAGCATGACATGGCAAATGCTGATTTGAGAGTTTGTTTGGCTGGGCAATGTGGAGTGTGTCCTTAGGGATGGGAGTTCTGGCTGAAACAGGGAGTACCTGATATCCTCTCTCCTGTTGTCTCCAGGAAAATTGGGTTTCATTTCACAGATGCCCTTTTCATCATCAGTTTCTCCTTATCAGAAAAAAACCTGCAAGCCCCTGTGTTTCAGTTAACTGCCTGATTGTGAAGGAGATAAATGGGGTAGAGCTGGAAGCTTTTCCCCTTCAGTCCTTGTTAAGTGGCAGCTACAAGTGAAGCAGAGGAAGAACTGCTGTGAGGATCCCTTTGGGCATCAAGGCAGGCATGTGGGTAGCTGGTAAAAATGACACAGTTCCTATGACTTGACAACATGTCTGACTTATGGCCTCACACTTGTTTATTGCCTACAGACTGGGAGTCCTTGGGAGTGCAGGATTAGTCTTGTTTTTTCTCCAAGCACTGGCTTGACAGCTACAGGCTGAGATTAGGCTCTGGAGGAATCAACATGTAAACACTGGGAGATTAATGACCAATGAATTATAGCCATATGGACAGGAAATTATTTTTTTTTTTTTTTGTGATTGAAATCCTGTGGACATTTGTGAGAGGAAGCAGCCACCAAGTGCTTGTCACTTTGCACCATGCAGCTGTATTTCAGTGGCAGATGGGGCACTCTGCACTGGTAATTTAACACCAGCTGAGGCCCTCATCTTTCTGGCACCTCTTTGCGTGAGTCTTTATTCAGGGTTGAACAAGGATCATGGACACTGCGGCTTTCAGAGTTGAAGACAAAGATGTACTCTGAAGTGCACGCAAAACTCCTAGATTTTAAGCCATGGTGGCCACTCCAATTTTAATAGCAGAGCAGCTGCTCCATATGCTCTCTTGCTGTAACAAGAAATTATATAGTTAAGTGTTCATGAGGGCAGCTAATCCTAATACACTGGTGAGGAGAGGTTTCTAACAGGGTGTATGTGTCATGGAGATAATTGGGTGTCTGGGACCATTCCCTTCCCAGAGAAGCCACAGGGAGTCATCTCTAAGCTCTGAGAAAAGCATCTTTTCTCTGCATTTGGTACTTCTCCTAATTAATGAGAAATAGAAATAGCTCAAGTTTCACCTTATAGGTCTTCCATAAGGATGAGTAAGAGACAGGAAGAACTCTTTTTTGAGATTATTACAACAAGCCAGTGAATAAAATAGTGATTGATGTTTAATTACTGAAATGCCTTAACACTTAACCCTCTCTAGTTTTGTACATAGCCCATGAGACAGCCAGAATACACAAATTTAGTGAGCACTCCCTGCAGTGCTACAAGGATTTTGGGTATCAGAGCTCCATGTTTTGGGATAACTTGGCCACTGGCTGCTGTCTGCTACGGGCTGTCCTCTCCAAAGTCCAGGAGACATCCTGCCAGCAGATCAGCATTCCCGTAAAGGCAGATGGGCACAGGCCACAAAGGGAGAGATTTTGGTACCTCACTCTGACAGCCAACCTGAGACAAGTTCTCCACACCTCTGAGCTGGATTCCTAAACAGCAAAGGCATGCACGTGCAAATGATGGCCACTTAGCCCAGCTCTTAAATAGCCATGGCATAAAATCACAAGGAGAAGTAAAAACTGTTTTGATCTCTGGACTAGAGAAATGTGCTCCCCTGCTCTGTGCTGAAAGGTTTCTGATGGGGGCAGACCTCTGGCTTGCTAGCTGCTTGCTTGGCCACAAGGTCTCAGATGTTTTGGGTGAGATGGATTTTTTTTTTACAGGTATCTCTAAAATGCTGACCATCTTCACAGCCCAGCAGGGCCTGCTTTTTCTTCTGCCTTTTAAACAGCAGAAATGAATCCATCTCCCAAAGGAGCAGGGTGGGTGGGTTTGCATGGAAGGAGGAGAGCCCTGCTAAGCCAGTCCCACCTCCTGGCTGACATGACAGAGGTCATGGGCAGAGCAGAGCTGCTGGTCCCAGGAGAGCTGTCCCAAGCCAGGAGCAGAGCTGTATTCATGGAGCTAAACATGCCGTGCCTGCAGGCTGAGAGGGGATGCTGCTGCTTTCCTTCTGAGCTTCTGAGCCCAAATATCCACGGTCAGACTCACTCTGCCTGGGGGCTCAGGGCCTTTTTTCTGAGCCATTTCTGCCTGCTGCAGGATGGGATTGCAATGCCAGGCTCTCATTTGTGGATGTTGTGCTGTGGGTGGGTACCCACATTCCCTACAAAGCCAGAAGCCAGGGCTGATGCCAGGCTGGCTCTGCTCCAGTGGGGATGGGGTGAGCTGGGGGTTTAGAGAAGCTGGTACAGAGTCAGTGTGAGCCAAACTGCTGCACAGTGAATTAGAGAGCAGTGAGCCACAAAGGCAGTGCATGTGCAGAGCTGCAGGCTTGGGAAGTGACCTGCCCACTCCATCCCTGCATCCTGCTCTTAAATTACAAACTTGAGCTCAACAACAACTGCAGCTGTACCTTTTTCTCTGAACAGGCACAGGCTGACTTTTTCACCTCAGGCAGTTCAGGAACAGTGAAAATGAAAAGATATAGATAAAGTACTGTTAAAAACACAGAATAGCTACTCCTGGCATTTTTACAGCGCTTTTCATCCAAGAATGTGTGCGGCACAATTAAGATCACGGGTTCAAACACCCCATTTTGCAGCAGCTGCAATTGAAGTCAATCACAGAGACACCCTAGTTGCTCATACCAAGTTTTTTCTGCTGTCTGTTGTCTCTGTTGAAGGCTGGTTTGAGCCCCACTTCAAAATATTTATGTTATTCTTAGTGCGTAAATAAACAGCTTGAAACTCTCACTGCAAGACCCTTCATTAGCATCGGCATTCATGAAAGAACAAACAAAACACAGACAGAGCTCAGTCCTTGGCCTATCAGCATGCTGAGCAGGCCATCCATCAGATATGTCTGTGCACTGCAGTCATTACTCAATGAGCAAAAGCATTTACAGAAAAATCCATGACACCCAGCCCTATGGCACTGACAGGGTTTAGCACCTCCTGTGCCGCACATCTCATTTAGAAGTGAAGTGTTTCAGTGGCTGTGGTGGGACAGTGGTGGGTGACATCCCTGTTCCTTGGGGTAGACAGACTGTGCTCCAGAGGCCACTTCAGAAATCCACAAGTGTCCGTTCTAAGGAGTGCATAAAACAACTGTGGATATCTCAGTGATGAAAGGGTCCCATTCGCACAAATACTCAGTTTGAAGTTGTGATAAAGTGAGACTTGAGTTGTCTCTTCAGAATTGTATCTGAGTGTAGAAACAAAGCCCCCAGCCTGCTCCTCTGTGAGCTCCTGCTCATGGCTCACAGCAGAACAGCTCCAGCAGCTGCCTCCCCTTCCCCACACAGCACCCCTGACTCGGCTTCTCCCAAAGCCTCCTGCTGTTTTCTCACTCATGCCCAACACTGGCAGATTAACTGACAGCCTGCTGCTATTTTTACCTTGTATCTTCTTTACTCAGCTGTCTCAATCAGCTGCTGCTTAGATTTTCCTCTCTCTGCCTGCAGAGCAGCAAGCTGGAGGCTTTCAACTCCTGCTCCTATTCCCCCTCTTCTTCAAGACTAGGATTCACATTAAATTCAGTCTCTTCTTTCTCCATCCCAAACTTTCAACAACCAAGGCTTGACACATTTGTCCTCTTGTATCTCTCTTCCAGTCTGACTGTGACAGAAAATGCTAGTTTGTAATAATCCTCACTCACACCCCGAGCAAGACAGAGATGAGCAAACCCTCATTTCTGAAGATGCCAGCTAAGAACCTTAAACAAGCCGAGGGAAGTGAATGATTCAGCAGTCACAGGAGGTCTCAGTAACAGATGGCAGAGTAGACAAGCTCACTCATGTTTGCTTGCACAGAGAGGCCTTTAGTGGCAGTGCTCTGGAGGGGCTGCTTCCCATGAACAGTGATTTTACTGGCTGGCAGGTCAACGCTGCAATGAGAGCAGCTCCTTTGTGCATAGATCTTTACAACACCCACAGCTGCCTGAGAGTGGTTTTCACACTTCTAGCTTACATTTTGAGTGGGTAAACATGCTTTTGATGAAAATGTTTCCTGTCAAGAAAATGTAATTTAGTTGTTCCCACAGTTGTGCTGCACGTTATTTAATTGCTAAGGCTCTTTTCTCGGGTCACACTTAAAATCAAGCTGTTTTGAAACAAAATGCTCCTGTGCAGACACATATCTTAAACAATGGTTTCATATCCTCCACCAGACAAACCTTTAATAGGAATAAAAAGTCAGTGGTCTCTAACTTTCCTTCTTTAAAGAAACAAAAGTAAACAGAAGATGTTTTTGCATAGGCTCTAGGCAACAATAAAGATAGCTTTTGGATATTGAACAATGACACACAAGTTGTGTGACTTGGAGTAAGGTGTAGGATTAGTGGTTTTCTTGTAAGGCTGTGGCTGCTAGATCACCATAGATCCCCATTATATCACCTAGATTAGTAAGGAAGAATAAAATACTTCAGTAGCTCTTAAAATAATGTTTCTGTGAGATGCACAGCTGGTGCTAGGTCTGGCCTTTGTCCTGCCCAGAGATCTCTGCTACAATTTCACTGTCCTTCCCCCCCTGTGCAAATACCCCTGCCCTTAATTCTCCAGCACTGCACAGCACAGAAGGTGACCTTGTGCATGTAAAACTCATTACAGACTCTCATTGGAAATCTCATCCTCCACCAGTGTCTAAAAATGAAAGTTCCTTTAGTAAATGATACATAGCCACAGGATAACATTCCAAGCTTCCCCTTCCACATGCCGTTGCGGTGGTGCTGCAGGCATACCCCTAGGTTAAACACTTCCAACATAAAACCACACAGGTCATTTTCTTCTAATCTGGGGTGCTAAAGGTTGTTTCTGTCTCAGTGTGGTTATACACCTGCTGTTACAGTCTTGTGAAAGAGTCGATAAATGCCACACTGCTCTGTAAAGTGGAATTCCTCTTGGGCCATCTTACAGAAAGAGAGGTTGGAGTCTCTCTAGCTCCATGTTGCAGAGTTTTATCTTCCTGTCTTTTCTAAAGATGCTTTTTTGCCTGTGTTGATCTATGTTAGCAGAACTTTTAAGAATAAATATCAGCAGGTACATTTGTAGTTATGGTTCCTATTTAAAATAATACATGGCTTTCTTCTCTGCATATGCAATGCATGTTTTCTAAGTGACTCTACTGCTTTATAAGCAAGCATTTTTAGGATTGTCTGAAGGGCTTACTGTTCAATGACCCATTTATGTAAAGAAAAAGTCAATTTGAAATGTTTAGCCACTTTTGAAAATACCCTATCTTTGGAGGCAAAGAAAAAATAAAACCAGATCAGAAGATGATATTAAGAAGTCCTTAAAGCCTTCTTTATTAATCACCTGATGTACAGTTTTAGGGAGAAGTATTCATTGGAATACATTGATTATAAAAATCTAAGTTTGAGGTCAGATTGACTTAGTCGACAAAACATAAGCCACTCTTTATATCTGAGTAGAAAACCCAGAAGAGCAGAACAAATTCAGTGTATATGGAGGAGTGACAGATGTCTCTTTTAGAGGACAGAGGAGGAATTAGACCATGTGTTAGGGTTAGGTTTTAGGGCTAAGATGAAAAGGACATGACCCTTGCCACATTGTCCTGACCCAGCCCTGCATGCATCCCACTCAAGGCAGGATTTTGGTGACATTTCAAGATATGGAAAGGCATGATTTTAGTGGTGAACAGACTTTCACCTTTCTAATATCCCTTGAAATGAGCACAGTGTGAATGTCTTGGGGCACACATAGTAGTCACAGGCAGAGTTTTGTGCAAACAATTATGTGTCTAAACACTTGGATCAGTTTACATTCACAAAAGAATGTTGTAACCTTCTCTAGGGTCTTTTCCTTTGGAAAAAATACCTTTATGGAGTGTTGTTCTGTTCCAGACACTCACTCCTGTGTGCACAGACCAAACATGGAAAATTTGACTACTAAAATGAGACTGTGCTGGAAAATTAGGAGTCTGTGAAAACAAGAGCTGCAGTTCTTAGTGGTTTCCAGTCCTGACTAGAGCAGTTGCAGTGGATGACAGCTGCAATGTTTAAGAAATACAGCCTGACAAAAATTACTGCATTTTCCAGGGGTGACATGAGACATAAAGCTGATATAGAATCCTGTAGGAATCTACTGTCTGTTTTACTGCTATTATGAAACAATATTATTCAATAAAATTAAAAGGCAGGGCTATTAATTTACAAGGCAGTGTGTTGATATAGCGTCATTGATAATAGTCAACCCAAAAATCTGTGTTCAAAACCATTTGAATTAACCTTTGTAATTAGTCACTCACCATGACTACACCTCTCATCTAGATGCTGCTAGCTTAACCAATGTATTTAGGTGACCTCTTCTATTAAAAAGCTTCCAAAAAAAATAGACTTTCAGTGATAACCAAAGATTTTACAATCAAAGACACTTTTTCCATAACACAAGGTGGTTCATACTAGTGCATGAAATCAAAATTGGAAATAAAAAAACAAATAAAAGTTTTCATAACCATGAATTTTAAAAAAATAATAAATCTCTATTTGAACAGCCACCAGAGGCTGCTAGAGACCTAACCTTGCACCCATTGCCCTCCCCTATATTACAAGTTTGTTGGTCTCCCTTGCAGTGTTACTTGTCTTCACCAGCCAGAAGGTCTGTAATGTTCCTTTTTCCTGTGTGACAACTAGATTCATAATTAACTAGCCATCCTTTTCTGCAATAGCCCTTAAACTTTCCCAGAATAGAGATGTGAAATGTGGATTAAATTCTGCTTTTAACAATGCCAGCTAAAACTTAGCTGTTCTAAATGTATGCAGCTGAGAAGACACTGAAGTCCTTTGGCCATGTCATTATTTTTAAATCACATGTTAAAGTGTGCAGGAGGATATTTTAGCAAGGAGATAAAATTTCTACTCCAAAGACCTTGCAGTCTCACAAGATCTAAAAAGACAGAGGTACATTGGCTACAGGCTAAAGGACTTACTTGTTGAAAGTGCATGATAATGCTAGAAAATTTAACATATTATTAAAGTTTCTCCAGTCCTTTTCTGTGACTCTGTAACCCTCTGGCATTTGAGGCTCTGGAGTTACTAATGCTTTTCTCACTGGGAAGTGTATTGGGGATAATGGCTATAGCCAGGGTACAATTTTTCCTCTTCCCCTCTACGCTTGCTCACATTCCCCTAAATCCCATATTCAAGTGGATGAAGCTTCCTCTCAGATTAACGTGAAGTCACCCACATTTCAGACAAGAAGGTCTAAGACCTTGGTCAGTCCTGGCAGCAGGACAGACAAGGCTGTCCCAGCCCCACTAAACTCTTTTTGGTTTGGACAAAGTTTTGGGCTTCCAAGACAATTAATTTGGGGAATGCAAGCAGAGGGTGGATGGCCTCTATGTTTTTGCCATGATGTAGAAAGAGCAATAAAGAGTAGGCAGAATGGAGGATTCTTATACCAGAAATGCTACTTTTGAGATTAGATTGGTATTAGTGATGCAGGGAGGTGCTGATTTGTGAGAATGATCACTCTGAGCCATATGCTGCTGACTTTTGTTTATCTAAGAAGTTAAATAGCAGTGAGATTTTAAGCTTCCGGTAACAATCTACATTTTTTATTCCTTTGGATACGAGTAGATATATGCAATGATACCTCGGAGCAGTATTTTTAATGATACTTTAGAGCTTTCTTCTAAGCTTTAGAATAGTATCTGCATGTGTGTTACAATAAAATAATGTAACTAAATAACAGCATTGAAAGTGGCATAGTCTAGGCAAGGTTGCTAGCATAGCTTTAAAGTTCTTTACTGTTGCTGTAAATGCCATGTTTTTCTTCTAAACAGTTTTCTTCCAGATCAATGCAGAATTACTAAATTTGATTTTAAACAAACAGTGGCAGTACTTCCTGTTAGTCTAAACAATAAATGACAATAACAACCATAAAGCATCGTCTGGCAGGATGTGATACAGGTTATGTTCATATGCCACCAATGACTGTGCGTCAGCATAAAACTGTCTGCTCTCCTGTTTCAGTTCATAAAAGCTTAAAACGAATTAAGTCTACCAACTGGATTTTTATTAGCTTGGCTGTTGAAGTCAGAAAGCAATAAGTGTTATTTATCTTAGGAATGGAAGAACCCAAAGAACTTGATTTAAGCAGTTGAATAAATATGAGTCAGGAAAAAGGAGAGACACACGAAGAGAACACGAAAAGTTTTACCACATAAAATCCTGTTTGGAGAGACTCATCCTGGATAAAAGCAATGGCAAGTTTCAATGCTGGCACCTCCTTCTCTGTTGCCCTTCTGAGACCCACCACCAGAGATCTGCCCTTCCCTGCACAGAGCAGGGGCTCCAGGCAGGGACCACAGAGCAATTATATCCCCCAGGAAGGGCCAGGTGGGATCAGGGGTTGTTGTCACTCCCACTGGGCCTGCCTAAAGTCACAGACCCTCCTGCTGCCCTAGGAAAATCAGCAATGCCTATGTTACTCCTGGCAGGGTGGTGTCCCACCAAATCTTTTAAAGGAGTTTCCAGAACTTTCTCAAGCAACTGGTTCTAACTTTCACCCTTAGAATCCTTCCCTAGTGAGGTTTGGGGACATATCCTCTTTCACTTGGGAACACCTCCTCTTGCCATTTAAGCTCCTTGCTTTACCTTCCCCATCTGAATGTGGAGGTGATTCCCCACTCCTGTGAAGCTGCCTTTTACACCTATAAAGACTTCTGTCCCTCATGTGATTTTTCTTCTTTTCTCACAGCAAAACTTCTTCAATTCTCTGCTTAATCTCTCCTCTAATCTTTGGGCAACTGCTCAGAAATGGGAAGCTGAAAATCTGAAATACCTGAGCTGTGGCTGTATCTGTACCAGAACACTCATTTCACCTGACATTCCAGCTTGACATTTTTCTCTGCATCCTAGTCAGCTATTGCAGCAACCTGAGGCTGCAGATCAGACAGAATTTGAGTCAAAAATCACCAAATCCTACCATTTGGTAATTCCCTTATGTGTATTTATGTAGCTGTGTTCTCAAAAGACCCTGAATTATACTTTTTCATATAAAAGTCTCAAGAACATTTTGATCTCTAAATCTTGCATTCATGAGAGTGGCTCTCTAATGGTCCCCATTTAGTCCCATTAATCCTTTTTTTTTTTTTTTGTATTGTCTCTAAATTTAATTTGAATACCCTGTCGAGACATCTAGAACTGTAAAGAAAATATTAAGTATTTCCAGACTCCAAAGAGTCTGCTCAAGAGTGCTTCCTTTTGGCAGTGGCTCATGAATAACTGAGGTTTGATTACACTCTTCCAGCTATCTTTGCTCTCAGCCTCTCGTTGTTCCCAGTTGGATGATGAACATGTCATTCAAAACACTGCTAGGAGCCACGATATGACACTTTTGCTTCCCTTCTACCCAAGTGTTTCCATGACAAGTGAGGCAATTAGGACTGGCAAAAGAAAGGCTTTTTAGACTAATCCATGTTTCCTTTTGCACATTTTTTTTTCCCCCTCTAATTCCAGGTGCCTAAAAATAATTGGCTTGATTTCTTTCCCTATAATTTTTCTGAAATTGAAACTAAGCTGACGCCTTTTCAACTTTCAGGCTCTTTCCCCTCCTTTCAGAAGTATGGACACTGCATTTTCCTTCTTTAAGGGTCTGTCATTCATCCATCTTTTGCAAATTCAACACAATAATTGCTGATGACTTTTGAGGTTCCCACCAGCCAGCTTTGGAAGCAAACCAAGGGTGAAGTTCATTATACTAAGCAGATATTAAATATAGTTCTTATCTAACCATTTCACCTGAGGGCTGAAATCCTGCCTCTTTTTCCAGCCATATCCAATACTCATATTAGAGTCTGTTTGGGAATCAAAGATTTTTTTTCCCCAATCCATCATATTGATTTGAAATGTACTTACAAAAGAGAGAATGGGAAAAAAAAAATCACATCTCGTGTTTTATAATGGTTGGGGAGAACAAGACAAGATGGCTGCTGCAGTGTCACCTCAAAACAGAGAAGAAATTATCATGACAGACACTCTTTTGTCTTTCATTGTGCATCCTGTTCAATGCACAAGGGTCAGACTCACCCCATTAGAAGAGACAGAGGCACTACCGAATGAGCCACGTCTCTGTTCTCACAGTGAGATGCTCACACTCTTGCTGTGCAGTGAAGATGTTTGGTTGCCAGCCTCAGTAAAGCTGCCTTTTTTTATTAGTATTAATTTTTTAATTTATTTTATTAGTATTAGTGAAAATATCATCCATCCCTTCTTACTGTTAATCATTCAAATCCTGATTTTAAGCCTTCTCCCTGTTTCAGCTGTGACAATTTTTCACAGGAAAGCTCAAGTATCTTTCTGCAAGGGGTTTATCTCCCTGAAAAATCTCTATTGGCAAATATATCTACTGGAGAATTTTCGAGAAAAAAATGGTTTTGAGAAGAAGCAAGGTATTGAAAAAATATGTTACCCATGCACAAACACCATACACACACAGACACACACAGACATACACACATATATATATATTTAGACAGAAAGCCCTATATGAAAGAGTTTCATCCTGAAAGGATTCTGCAAAGAATACAACACAGGCTGTGAAATGGGCAACTTCAGCTCTTGCAGCAGCATCTATTTAAATACATCATAACACTTCACATTCCCTTCAGCACTGCAGACCCAAAGACCTAAACAAAGGCTCATTTTAACAGTGTCCTTGCTCCAAAGATATTTCCTTTAATTGTTATTTAAAAACTGCAGAGAAGAATGCTAGAAGGATGCAGACACATAGGAAAAGCTCCCCTGAGCTTGCTGGCTGTTCCAAGTGCTTCACTTCATTGTTCATTCCTCTTTTCACACACACCTTGGCATAGTGTGGGTCTAGATCCAGCAGAATTTTAAAAACTATCTGAAAACACTTTCAGAATATTATTTTTCTCCTGTATTGAGCGTGGGTGGTGCCTAGGTTCACATTGTGCTTGATGTGAGTACAAACAGACCCAGAATTACACACTGAAACAGGGTGTAGCATGCAGTGTCCATGCAATAACCCTCACCATGTCTGAGACAGGTTCTCACCAGTTTAAAAAAGTGTTAGAAACACCCCTGCATGCAGCCATAGGCTTTCCTTAAAAGCTAATACTGCTTTCTAGAAAAACAACATTGAAAAATTTAAAAACTGGAACACCCTTCCCCTCTCCAAATCATGAGTTTTGGCACTGAAGTGGCAACCAGCAGTCTCAGCAGGGGCTGGTGGACACTGTGTGAAGTTCTACATGTGTGTCTGTACATTTACACACACACACACACATATATATATGTATATATATATGCACAGTTGTCTCAGTTCTTTAAGTGAATGGCACAGAAAGGCAAACTGCAGAAGGGGGCACACAGAGGTGAGCTCACCTGCCTGTGAGAGCTGAGCAGGTGGGTACCAGAAATAGAAATACAACTGCATTTGCACACTACAGTTGGATGCTCCAGGTTTTTACTGCGTCTCTTCTCCCCTGCCTGCAGGACATGGCTGAAGTTTGTACATCTCTCCACATTGCCATTTGGTAGAAGGTAAAGTGTTAGGTAGGAAAAGATGGGAATGTAAGGAGGCCAGACCTCTCCCTACACCTTGGAGTGACTAGAGATACAAACCAGTAAGACAATAAGCCCTCTCAAATCTACCAATCTTCCTTGCAATTTTTCCTTTCCCAGAGTTTTCCTCATCTTCACAGAGTCCATCCCACTTGGTGCTGGAAGATTTCCCAGTGCCATTGTGACCGTCCAGGTTGATGCTCCAGGATATATCAGACAGAGAAAGGCAGGAAATTACTGAGATCTGATTGTGCTCTAAATGTGTCTGCAAATGCAGCACTACCACATTGCTGGGACCTGCCCACTGCCAGCTCTACCATTCCCAGAAACACAAACAGTATTCAGGGATCAATGTGTCAGCTATGTATGCTCAAAGTCTTAGCAATTAAAAAAAGTTGGTTAAAGCTGGGTTTAGTTAACTGTGTTTCCTTAATCCCCCTGCCACTGTAAATAATTTTTATAGGAAATCAGGAGAAAATAAAGTATTTGCAGTTATTACTGAGAGAGAACATGGTCCAGAACTTTGTCAGCTGTCAAAGTAACAATCCCATTTTTTAGGAAAGCAATCTTGGTACTGTCTGTGTGGCACAGGAGTAGTGTGTGTGTTTCAGGGATAACAAAAGAGGAGGCAAGAAAGGTTACAGGCCCAGCACTAAAGGAAAGCACATTTGCACATAATATGCTGGAGACATTCAGAAGTTCAGGATGATGTAGTGGCAGGTCCTGTCATGTTGCCAAGGACAGAATAAGTTGTTGGTCTCTTAGGCTGGGGCTGACATGATGAGTATTTCTCACAAGTAAATAATTTCATTGTGTAGCACAGAAATAACCCCCTCACAAGAGCATAAAGCCACCAGTAGATGTGACTAGACATTGCCATTTTGTAATAAAACCTTCTAAACGAGGTGGGGGGCTTAAAAAAAGGCCTTTATTTTGTGCTTCTCTTACATGCATTTTTCTCTGCTCATCATGAGGTTGTTTCAGTCTGCTGGAAGGAGCCTTTAGAAAGTTGCCTTTTCTGGCCTCCACAGAGTGCTAATAGGCAATGTTATAAAAACAGAACTAATCTCCACTACTTTTAGTTCAAAAACTGTTGTAAAATATATAGCTGCACAGGAGCGGAGAAAATAACTCAAAATAAAGTATGTTCAAAGTTCTCCAACACTTTCTGTGCAGAGCTTTATGTTACATTAAAACCTACAGCTGCTGCTATATATTAAAGTTACTTAAGCTATTTCAGAACAACTAGACTGATGAGTCAGTTGTATATAACAGCTTGGGTGAATGGAATAGTCATTTTTAAAAGCTGTTCAAAATTTAGTAAAATTTTTCAATCAGATCTTGTTTATTAAAAAATAAACCTCTGTATACAGCTCTCATGTCTGGTTTGCATAGTTAGAGAAATTAAAATATTTGTCCTACTTAAATATCTAAAACCTGCAATCATTGTATGGGTAATACAATAAGCACCATTAAAAAATCACAAGACAGAAATGGCCCTCTATACAGCTATACAGATGCAAATTTGGGGCAATGACTTTGGAGTCAGAGAATGTTACTTGTGAATATCAGCCTTTCTTATTTGCTATTTTTTGATGGTATTAAGATGAATGTTTTAGCTTTCTGCTGAGTTTCATTACTGTACAATCCTGCCCTATATTGCTTCCCTAAATCATGGGAGAAAGAAGCACCACAGCACTTTTCTCCAGAACAGAGATAATGTGGCTATAGACCTCCAGTTTTTAAGACAGGAGTGAGACTCTAACCTGAGCTTGTGTGATCGGACTCTGTAGGAGATTTTCAGAATAAGCAGTTATTTATGGCTTGCTAAAGAAACAAGGGAATAGTAGAAGATATAGTAAAATTGCTGTGAAGCAATTTATTGACTCCTGAGAAAATAACAGGAGTTAAGAAAGGTGAGAAGATATGAGATAATGGAGGAAGGGAATAGGAGGTGGAAATAATTTTAAGTTATGTATGCAATAGTTTCCTGGACTGTGTAATTGTCTGGAGGGAGAGAGGATTGTGCTGGATCTGATTCCTACCTAGTAGCCTTTTTTGTGCTTTGGACTCCATCTAAGCAGTGATTTGAACACAAAAATATTAAGCTAGCATCTGTCTCTTGAGTATTTACAGGTAGTATGGCTTTGGCAAAAGGTAGGAGTTCCCTTCAGTCCAGCAGATCTAGGGATGTATGTTGCATTTATGGTTTAAATCTCTGGTGTGGGGATTTTTTACACTGTGGCACCATTAATTCCTCTTTAAGCTCATTTCACTTAAATACATAGAGACAGAATCCAGCTGTTTGTCTTTGTGGTGAATATAGAATTATCTTTCTGAAAAAGTTGCTGGTAGATGGAATGATTTGCTTGGAAGTTAAATAAAATATTCATCCTTTTAAGTAATTCAGCACCTACTGTCAGTCGAGTTGTTCACTTGAACTATGTTGACAATTAAAAGGAGATATGGATGACTCCAAATTCCTTAGAGACCAGCCCCACGCATTTCTGTGGCTGCTACTACACCTGAGTGCACTTTGTCCTTATTCTGTAAACATGAGAGGTTCTCTTGACTTAAAGAGGTAGAGAGCATTTCACTGTGTGGATCTGCACTTGCCATCAGAATGGCTGCTGCAGGCTATTGCTCTGAGTAAATGATTGGGATTTTGGTGTTTGCTCTTTTAGGATCCTTGATAAGAGTGCCAAACAGGGAAAGTAGCCTTAAGAATGGGTGTTTCTGCCCAAAAGCAGGGAATGCAAACCCATCTTTTGCTTTGGAGGAGGTAGGATGGGAGGCTGCAGCTGGGAAACATGAAGGAAAAGAGGGAAGGCATTGAGGAGGCTGCACCCACAGCGAGTGACCAAGATCCTGCCAAAACCAACTTTTGAACCACCTGGATGATTTTAAACACATGAGAAACAAGGCCACATAGAAACTGAAAGCTTTGGCAGAAGGTTGTTGAGATGGAGTGCATTTGGCCAGCATGAGTCAGTTTTGGGCTCTCTGCCTTTGCTTGAGAGAATATCAATTCCCTTATCTTGTGTCCACTGCGTTCCCTCGTTCCTTGGTTCTCGGGCTTTGCTTGAAAGAATCAGTTCCTCAGGAGTTTACAACAAAAAACAGCAATTTTGCTTGTGTATTTAAGGGATTTTTTCAAGTTTTCTTGATGTGCCACCTCTTCCTGATGAGTAAAATTGTTTGGTATTAGGGGAGCAGAAATATGATGACAAATTTGTATGAGGAACTGCTTTCATCACCACCCTAGAAAATGGGTTGGTTAATGGAGAGAAGAATGAGATTTTTCAGTTCTGAAAGGAGACAGTGCTCTGTTTATGCAGCAGATTGGTAGAATATATTTGGTTTTTTACTGGAATGGGTTGGAATTGTGATTGAAAAGAGTTCCTTATGCTGAAATGGACAAAATGAATGAAAGGCTCTCCTGTAGAGAATGGAGAAATGAAATTTTGCTGCTAGTCTTTGCTTTGTCTCTGTGCAATCTTGGGATTCACATCTGTGCAATTCTGTGGTCCAGGCTACTTGTTTGTCAGAAGTCAACAAGCTATTCATCACCATTTATATTGGTGAAATTTTATCTAGAAATCTCATCTACTGTGCATAGGTCAGATTTCCTTAACAGTTCCATTTTCCTGTCCCCTAAGATAACTTGGGCAGCAGGTATGTAAATTGTGTTTAAATGTTTTTATCTCTGAGAAACCTTTCAGGAGAAAGAGAAATTAATTGTACAATAGTTCCTTTGTCAGAGATAACAATTTCAGTATTCATAGGATCAGGATAGCTTGCTGATGTGTATGTACTGAACAGGAAATTCACTTTCACATGAAACATACATTTTCAGAGATGTGCTGAAAATGTACATCTCTGAACCAAACAGCTTTTCGTAGCAAGTAGGTACTACTTTTTGTTAAAAATCTCTGCATTTGCATTTTACAAACTATTTAAGTGCAAAACAGAAGGAAAACTTCATTTAAATTTTCCTTTCTTGGTTTTTATTTTTAGTTCTTTTTTCTTTTTTTTCATTTATTAATGGAATTGACTTGCCACTGCTGTGTTCTACAAGGAGCCTTGGTCAGTTCCTCAGGCTGTGCACACAGGCATTAACACAGCAGGTAAAAGTTTAAGTAGTGCTGAGGGTTTGGAGGTTTGCAATCAGTAAAATCGAAGTCAGTCAATGAGTCCAGAAATAGCAAATTGCTTTGAAGTACAGTAATTAATTCCACACAATCTCACTTGTTCCATTTCTATCAAAGCTTAAGAAGCGCTTGTGTCTTCTCAGGAGTGAGTTATCTTCTGCTGAAAGTGTGGACTGGGAGTTTGGTCTTGATTTACTCTCCTGATAAGACTTTCACTCTAAAGATCAAATGCAAAAAATTCTAAGTCTAAACTGACTCGAAATGATCTGACGTCATTCCAGTGATATTCCACAATATTATATTTTTAAAGGAAAATATCATAATTTTGGTACAGCCTCTCTTGTGGTCCTATTGTAAGCAGAAGAAATAGAAGCATTCTCAAAGTCCAAGGTGAGCAGTGAGGAAACACTCTTATGAGGGAAAGATATGGAATGGATTTATGATAAATGTAAAGATCAATGTATAGCCCAAGGCAGGTTTTCTAAGTTATCACATTATATTATCACATAAAATATTTGTACATTGTAATATAGAAACTTGAGTTTTAATCTCTATAATTGTAGAATAATTTAAGGTAGAAAAGAGATTTGACATCATCAGGTCCAACTGTTTGCTTAATCATGCTTAGTTCACCAACAACTCATGTCCCTAAGCACAGGCACACGTCTTTTAAATAGCTTTGGGGATGGTGACTGAACCACTTCTCTGAGCAGTCTGTGCCAATACTTGACAACTCTTTTCATGAAAGAAATTTTTTGTAAAATCCGATCTAAACTTCCCTTGGTGCAATTGGAGGCCATTTCCTCTTGTCTTGTAAATTGTTGATTGAGAAAGTAGGCCAATCCCCACGCAGCTACACCCTGCTTCCAGGGAGTTCTAGAAAGCAATAAGGTCTCCCCTGAGTCTCCTCTCCCAAAAAAACACCCCCAGCTCCCTCAGTGACTCCTCATAAAACAGGACCAGCCCCAGTGCTGAGCCCTGGGGGACACCCCTTGTTGGAGTCAGAGGCACAGAGAGTGTGCCCTTATCTCTGATACCTGGCTCTGACATCCAAGAGAGCACTGAATTTCGTATCACATGAAAACAACTGTTTAGGTTAAATAGAAAAGCTAGGAGTGTAAATGTGTAAATTAGAGATTTTCTTATGTCAGTGGGTGAAAAAGTTAAAGTTTGGAGTTTAAACTAGTTTAGAGAACAGAAGACAAGATGAAGGATTTAGGGTGTTGCCTCTTGTCCTTTCTTCTTCATCTTCTTCTTCTAGAGGTTTTTGAGTAGTAGTAGTTGATTGGATAGAAGATGCCACAGTGCAGCACACAGGTGTTGGGTCATTGGGTCACTACGAAAAATAACGTACTTGGCATCTGTTAATTGGGTAAATAGACATATAAAAGACCTTGAAGAAGATCTTTGTTAGCCATTTTGTGCCTTTCAATCATATAAGAAAAGAATAAACAACCAAGTCTGAAAAAGAGAGAAAAAACAGCCTCCTTCTCATCAATTTCAGTTCAAGGGGAGAAAGAACCTAACCACGAGGTCCATATGGAGACAACCCCTGGTGTCCAGCCCCAGCTGGATGTGACTCCATTGCTGTCCTGGGGTGACTTTATGATACTGGTATCCCCAATCGTCTGGTTTATGTTATATATTAAGTTCTGCACCTTTAAGACTGGCTTTGAGAGCAAGAGAAGGAGAAGAAGAAGCGCGCAGTTTGTGTTAAAGAAAAACATCACTCCCACACATCCCCCTCCTGGACTGTGGTGTCTGCAGCACGGACAGACAGTGAGACAGAGCTCTCTCTGGCTTTTAGTTAGTTTTAGCTAGCTGAGGCAGAGGAGTTCCCTGGACCTTTGTTTGTTTTTTTCCCAATTTTCTTGGATCTGTGCAAGCCTGCTCTGGACTGAACACCCAGCCAAACCCCGGGAGCTCACGCCTTTGGCCCACCGGGGCCTGGGCCTCGGCCCTTTCCAGCACCAGAGGGACTGATAAGAACCTGAGCGAGCCGAGCTACACCACATGAAAAAGACTTTTCTTCCTAGGCTTGCCATCCCATCGAACAGCAAGAGGTTTTATTATTTAATATTACTCAATTTCTGTTAAATAAACAGCTTTTTCCACTTCTCTCTAAGGAATTTTTTTCTTTTCCCGTACCAGTTAGTGGGGAGGGGCATTTTCCTGGGGAAATCCCCATTTGGAGTTTTCCTTCCTAATTTGCCCTAAACTAAGACAATTGCCCACCCCTCTCTGTGCCTGGGGCTTTTCACCCAGCCAGGAACACTCCTGTCCAAGCCACGAGCAGTCGGATTCTCCAGGAGCATGCTGTGGGAAATGGTGTCAGAGGCTTTACTAGTATCTCTGTATATGACATCCACAGCCTTTTATTTGTCCAGTAACCAGGTCATCCTGTTTCAGAATGATATCAGCTTGGTTAAGCAGGATCTGCCCTTCCCAAATCCCTGCTGGCTGGGCCTGATCCCCTGGCAGTCCCATACTTGTCATTTGTGATGACACTCAAGATGATCTGCTCCATGACCTTCACTGGCTCCAAGGTCAGACAGACCAGGCTTAATTCCCTGGATCCTCCTTCTGACCCTTCTTGTAGATAGGCATCCTGTTTGTTGAATTCCTGTCACCTGGGCCCTCCCTGGTTAGCCAGGACTGCTGGTTAGTGATGGAAGGTGGCTCAGTGAGCCCTTCTGCCAGATCCCTCAGTACCCTTGAGTGGATCCCATCTGGCCCCATAGACCTGTGTGTGTCTAAGTGGTTACTAAAAGGTAACAACAGGTTACTGACCACTTCCCCTGGGATTATGGAGGCTTCATTCCACTCCTCATCCATTTCTTCCAGGTCAGGGTGGCTGGGCACCCAGAGAACAATTGGTTTTACTATTGAGTAGTGAGGCAAAGACAACATTGAGTCCCTTATCTTCACCTTTTGTCGCTATGTTTCTCCCCACATCTGATAAAGGATGAAGTTTAATAATGATGTTGACCTTTCTCTCAAGGATAAGGCTCAAGGATCAGTATCTTTGTTCTGTTGCAGAATTTTATTTTACTTTCATGTGCCAGTATGAATAGAATGGTTTCTGTCCATTCTCTAATAGAAATTTCTCTCATTTTTAATGTCATTCTACCATTTTTCCATGTTAGGTTTGGTTAGACTGACATGTGTCATCATTTATCAGGGCCTGTATGAAGACAACTTTGCATTTAAAAGTATTGATGCATAAAAATCTTTATGTTGCCAGTACATTTAAATACCCTGGATGTATATATCAGACAACACAGAAACTTAGAGTCAGTTGACATCTACTCACTGCCAGAAGTAGAACATTAACTTATAAGGAAGATAAATACTGTGCTGCTTTTTCACTTGCTGTTGTGTCTCTATAGCTTCCTGCCACAGGCTAATTTCCATGTCTTCCAGCTGAGCCATTCAGTTTCAGAGTTGTGATGGCAGAAATTAAAAATCAGCTTCCACTGCCTTTTTTGTTTACTCAGAGAAACAGGCAAAACATAAAAACAAAGAGCATTTTTCTTCCTCCCAGAAAAGCACTCAAGTGCAAGCTTGCTTTACATTGACCTCAATGAGACTTAGAAATTCTTAAGAGCTTTGATTTGGGTCCTCTGTTTCTAATCCTTGTTGAATGCAAATTTCTTATTGACTGAAGTAGGGTAGGAGACAACTCTTAATCACTTATGAAAATATTACAGAATAGCTTGAAACACTGCAGAAAGCTACTCTGCGCTCATGGAGCTTTATAATCTTGGGCCATTACTTTAAAATATGACAACGTTTTGTGTTTATAATGGAAACTACAGAAGCAGCTCTGCCTATTTCTCATACAAATGGAAAATAGTTGTAAGCAGTATTGTGCCTCTGTTCTGCTGGTTCCTTGGATTAAATACCTCTACTTTCACGCTTAAAAGCTTGAAGACCATTCCAAATTAACATATATCTTGATAATTTTCTATTCTTTGTTAACCTGATCTTTACATAAATGCTTTTTAAAATGTATTTCAGATCTTGGTGCAATGACTTTGGCATGCTTAGGTCAAAAATCCAACACTGCCAATGAAAACCTCCTCTGACAGAGTGAATAATCACCTTCTATGATCCTACTGCATGTAGGAACATATGGCATGAACCTGCAAGACCTGGAGTGCTCATCAGTTAGCATCAGTTAACCTTGTCACCAACACTAGTAGAGAATTACAAACAGTGGGATTGCTCAGTTCTTAAATCTGGAACATATTCAGGTGGATGTCATGCTAGTCAGAAGAATACCTGATTGAATCCACATTTTCCTTTAAAGTGGCAGTGGAGTTTCAAAGCAAATTCCTTGGTTGTCCTCAATTCCTGCTTTGCTCTCCTGGGGTCTGGGAGAGCAAGGCAGGAATTGTCTGATTTCCTCTTCAGAGGAAACTAAACAAATCCTGCTTCAGGTGTGCATCCCACTGCAATTCTAGTCCTCTTTTCGATATAAAGGTTTCAACCACTGCTACTTTGCTTGACTGATCCATGGAGAGAGGACACTCAGTCCTGATGGCCAAACTAAACCCAGTCTGAAGTAAAATTTGGAAGACTGTGCACAGTGATGACGTAGCATTCTCAACATCAACACTTCTGTTTGCTAATCCATTCCTATGAGGTTGATGATTTCCTTATATAAGCATAGCCTTGATAAGGCTTTAAGTTTGTTAAAAGTCTTTCTTTTGCAAGCCTTTACCAGATATCTGCAATCTTTGCAAAAAAATAAAGAAAAAAAAGATCTTGAAATGAGACAGTAGATACCTGAGGTGAACAACTTCACTGTCAAAGCAAATTAAATGGAACACAGTGAGGAAGTAACAGAATATTAGTTTCTAATGGATATATTCATGACATTTGCCATTGTCATGCTCTTCTGTTCAAAAAATTCCAAACCAAACCTTGTACTAAACCCATTACAATGCTCAGCAAGTCACTGAAAGTAATTACAGATAATTAATATGGCATCTCAGTTTGCATCCTGACCTAATTCCTAATACAAAGTAGTCACTTGCAGAACAGTTTCCTGACAGGAGAGGTCTGTGGGCCTTTGGCATGTCTTATCCCACTTATGTAGAGGTTCAGGAAGGGAGATCTTGTGTATTCTGTGTAATCAACAGATCTGAATTTCCTTAAGGACCTTGTACATCTCCATTACAATAACTTAGAAATATGCAGATTAAATAAATTGAAAGTTTCTATATAGATGATATTTCATAAGTTTGATAATTTCCTCATGTTCTCTGCATTGAAATATAAGATAATATAAATCAAAATTGAAGTGTGAAATTTTCCGAAGTAAGTGACAGGGGAGTTGTCTGCTCTATCTTGAACGACACACACTGCAGGCTTTATGCAATCCTTCCCTCTGGCTTTGCATATGCTTCCAGTTCTCCCTGCTGTTATGTGCCCTCACCATCTTGGTTGTATTTTGTTGAAATACAAATTAAAAGAGGAGTTAAGCCCAGATTCTCAAACACCTTCAGGGCCTACATCACTGGAAGTTATCCCTTAAGTAGTTGCAAGTCTGGTCCACATTGCCTGCATTCCTCTTGTTTCACATTAAATTTTTTCCCATAGAAAACATGGTGAATATAAAGTGATCAAATGGCTCAGATTCAGAGACAATCTATTTTCATTGTAATGTCTTCACATCTCAGAGAATTCATCAAGATATCTTTTATATGCCTATTTTGTTATGATCCTGAATACAAACAGCCCAAATTCAGCTCTAAAAAATTATTTTCATCAATCTGCTTGCTAATAAAGCTTGGGAGTTTCTGTACTTATAAAATCTATATCTAACGATCTTGTGCAATAGGACATTAAATATGGCACAGCTTTAACTGTACAGCACAATATAAATATACTGTTATGTGTCTGGTGTAATACCTTGTTTAATCTCTGGTGTCATTAGGAATGCCCTAAGGGTAGTGCAGTTCCACAAACTGCATCTCAGAAATGTGCAGCTGTGTTAGCAATTGTGCAGGTGCATGGAACATATGTAAGCATTATTGAAATCTAATGGACAGTGCATTGTAACCTAAACTGGCAATGTTAATAAATCAATTGTTTGCTCTTTGCCTTGTTTTCCCCTTCCCAGCTTTGGCACAAAGGGCTCCCTCTTCCCGTGTGAGTGTCAGGGTTCAGCTGGAGACTTTGGCCTTTATATGAGCATTGGTACTATGTACATCTTCCAGTGTGCAGAGAAGAAAAAACCTTTAAGTACAAGAAAAAGGGGCACATTAGATAAGCTCAGAAATGTTAGATAAATCAGTGGTGCAGTCTTTGTTCATGCATTCGCTGTTGCTTTTCCACCTGGAAAATAATATAGCAGAATTGGAGTACATTTGTGCATGTCAAAGAAAATGAAAAATGAGTCAATGAAAACAGCCAGAGAGGAGTTTTAGATTAGGATTGATTACTTGGAAAAAAACCCAATAACAAGCCTGAAAAAATACATATAAAATGACAAATGACATGGTGAAAGGAAAGTAGGGGCTTCTTTTCTTCTGCTTTTGCTATACAAAAAAAGGTGAAAGACTCTTAGATGAGAAGCAGGAAATTTCAGCATGATAAAGCAAACTCATCTCCATACAGTATGCAACTAGAGTGGGGAACCATTACCACAGGAAATTAAGGCCACAGCCTCTCCTGAAGCAATCAGTAAAGGTATATAGGTATCAAGGGTATGATGATAGCATTTTGAAAAAGGATATTAATCATCTTCTATCAGGACATAAGACACTAGAGTGCTATCTAATAAGATTCCCACACTATTTCTGCTGCATATTTCTTATAATTCCTTATTCATTGCGATCGCTCGAGAATCTAAAGCCCCATGTTCAGAGGTGTGACAGAAAGCCAGTCTCTGTAATAAATGTATTTTATTATTCTATCCTTTGGGATTTATTGCTCATGCAAATGCCTCTCGTTGCAGAGGTGCAGCACAGCCAGCTGCAGCTCATGGTGGGGTTGATACAGCAGCACTTTACTGAAAAGGTGTGCTGCTCCTGTTTTACCTGCATGCTGCACAACTGGAGATGTCTTGCAAGATGTGACTCTCCTGCTCAAAATGCATTTCAGCTGATTTTATTGAAGCCATATGCCTAAGGCTGTACATAAATATGAATTCAGGATTTTTTCTGAGCATCCGAAGATACCTATGTTTAAATTCCTTCTTGCTTCTTCCTTCCTGTATTTTGTACATTTTCCAGAAGATGGTACCTTGCATTCTGAGCACTATGCCCTGAAAGTCATGAGGAAGAGAATGCACAAGATTTTGCTGTTAATACCATTTTAGTTTCTACAAGTAGAAAAACGTGAATTGCCAAAGGAACAGAAAGGAATATGACCCCTTTGTTTTGTGAGGGTCATAATCTTGACTCTGGAGAGTTATTTACTTTTTTTCTGAAGTCTGTCTGATTTAAATGTTGTGCAGTTTAACTATTTAATATTTAAATGTATTATACAAAATTGAATTATTACGTAAAGGACATGTGCAAATCTATTCAGAAGAAACCTGTGTTTTTTTCCTTTGTTTCATTCTGTCCGTGAGGTTCTGCTTTACTGTCTTAGTCTGATGCCTGTGTAGACAAGTTGAACTTTATATAAATAAAGAAAATAAGTTTCAGAGCAATTTTGTCCCAACTTTTCAATATGAGGTTTAGTAGAAAGAAATTATTTATGATCTGAATTTGTTGCATGCAAGCAGAATGGGAAAATTACTATCCTTGGTGACACAGTAAGGTCAACAGCTGATATAATAGAAAGGGGTGTTTCTAGCAAATTATGCAAGTTTCCTAGAAAACCACAGAAATGTGATTTATTATTAAAAATTACTGCAGGAATGTGTATTTGCTTTCTGCAAACTTCCTGGGGACAGGAAATCTTCTGCACTCCTTCCCTTCAAAGTTCTTATCCCTCATTGTGCATAACCTGAAAAGTCTGCTGCAGGAGAAAAATCACAGAACCATCAAACTCCCCAGTTTCCCAACGAGCATTGCTGGTGTATTGTGCAGTTCTGTCACTACTTCTGGCTGCTGAAGCTTCCTCTGATTTCAGTTATAGCAGAAATATCTGGGTCTGGATTTTTTCTGAAGATTGGATACCAAGAAGAACTTTCAATGGCTGCAGAGTTTTCCATCTGGCAGGGAATTGCAATGCAAAAAGAGCATCAGAGGTGTGGGGTGGCGGCAGTAACCTGCCCATAACAACATATTGGACAGATTTTTATTTGTAAGACTTATGCCAGCACAAGGTCAGAAACAAAACACCAACAAGAAGCCTATAGTGTAGATGGCTACAGCTTAAAAAAATTCTGATGAAGTGGAATGCAATTCAATATCTGATGTGTAAAATGCAACCAATTATTCTCCAGCAGGCTCTTTTACTTTACATGGAACAGAAAATATCAGGTAGAATGAGGCCCTAAAAATCTTAGAAAATCATACCTGAATAGTAACAATTTAAGATGACAGTGAAGAATAATGTTTCCCAGTGTAAAAAATACCTCCCTGTCATACACAAAAAGTAAAATGCCATGTTGGAATAGACAAAGTCAAAGGGCAGAAGTACAGACACTGGCAGGTTATCTGGTGCCCGCTATTGTTATTTCTTTTTCAAGTGGTCCTGACATGATTTTTTTTTCAGATATATGATAAGAAAACTTTCTGGAATTGATAAAATATGAAATATAAAAAACCTTGAGCTGAAAAAGCAGGTTATAAAGAATACCTTGGAAGCCAAGCTTTTAGAACAGACTATTGTAAATAAATGTATTTTTCAGCATTTTCTGACAATTAGAAAACAGATAGGTGAAGTCAAATTCTTCATCTGGAAAAACAGAGGAGCAGCTCCTTTTACCTCAGAGTGTACATGATGTCCTTGTTTCCTTATCAGATGTGGGGAATGATCATCTTCAGTGTTCCTTTAAAAATTCACATCTGGTTGAGTGCATATCTAGCACTTTTGTTCCTGAAGTAAGAGCTCTGTGATCTGGAAAAAAACTGGTGATCTCATCCTTCTAATAATATACTTCAAATATTAAATTATGTATCATTTCCCTCTGATTATGAATTTGAAAGCATATGCTCCTATGTTGTATTTGTGCTTATTGTATTACATTCCCCTGAGTACTTTGCAAGCAAGACATAAAGCCAACTATTAATTATTAGTATTGAAATTAGAGTAATCACAATGAAACTAAATATTATGGAGAGTGCAATGAGTATCAAAAATCTGCTGGTGAGTATAGATCCAAGTTCTTATAGAGGTACATGTTCCTAAGCTGTCTGAAAATGTTTTCTGAAAAGAAACTTCTTTCTGGTGGCTGGCTGCCACTTCCAATGCATCTTGCAAATCACGGGAGTATATAAATCAGAATGAGAGTGGTTATGTTGTTAAAGCATAAGCAGAACACATCATGTTTTTTCTATCCCAATATTTTGCTCTTCTAATCTCTCCTGCTCCCATCTCTGCTCATAGATGTGCAACTGACAATGTCTAAAATCTGCTCAGGATCAAAGGCTTTCAATTGCTGCTTCCACAATGTTTGGGTTTTGCCCCAGTCTTTGCTTTCCTATGCTATACTAAAATAATTCCTTGCTCTGCATGGTGTAAGATAGGAAGAGCCTTCTCTTTCAGAGTATAACTGGAAAGGGGTACATTTGAATTTTACAAGTACCTAAACTACAGTTATCTTAAAGCACACTGCTTTCAGAGGATAAAGTCACTAAATATTTGCAAAAAAAAAAAAATTGCAAAAACAGGCATCCAAATATCACAAATTACTCTGGAAAATCCCAAACTCATCCAAAATTATCAAAGAAAATACTTTCTATTTTGAGTCTGGTAGCCAAGTCTCTATGTATTCCCTCAGTACCTTGCCTTCCAAAGCTTTTTGAGATCTTTGCAGAACAGTCTGGAATTATTTGGTATTGTGGGGAAATACATAACTAAATATTTTATTATTTGAAAATTAAAATAGAATTCCAAATTAAATACTTTCAGAAGGAAAATGTAGCCAATGAGAGCTTACTTATTTTATTAATAAATTTACATTTAAAAAAAGGTAATTTGACATTCAAAAAGCAGTACTTTTAGCAGATATGTACCTGCCTTCTCAAAAGTTCAAGTTAGTACCTCTTGCTTGCAATGTAGTGACTTCTGGATTTTTTTGTAGCTCAGAACTCAGTGGAAAATGTGAGTTTATGCCAAAGGCAAGATACTGCTGAGCATGACATCTGCCTCTGAGGTCACACCTGCTAAACCTGTGAGGCTGAGAGAAACTGAAGGGGGTGGCTGTGTAGGGGTGTGTGAAAGAAAGGAGTTGAGCCCTAGGCTAGTGGTAGGCACAATTTCCCACTCCCAAGAAGGTGCTTTTGTCGTGTCTATTAATTGCTGAAGCAACTGAAATCTAGCAGCTAATTCTTGAGAATGCTGGGCTGTGGATTCACTGCAATGCAGGTAGAGATCAGTGTCTGACCAGGTGTGACAGCCTCAGCTGTCACAGGAAAGGAGAATTTTCTGTGTCCCTCGCTTCTGCCACAGAAAATTTTGTCCTGAGCAGGACAATTTTCAACCATTCTTTCCCCTTGTCTCTATGCCTGAGCTGCATCCCTGCAGGGAATGGCTGGAGAGGCCCTGTGGGAGCACTGGGGACACAGCCCTGGGTGGGGACATGTGCTGGGTGGCAGACACCATGTGGCCTCTGAAGAGGACAGAGGAAGAACTTCATTGAGCATGGGGGAGAAGGATCCCAGAGCTTTGCACTCTGAGGTGCCAAAGTGTTTGGGAACTTCAGGACCTGTTTGGAGTTGTTCCAGTGTGGCATCATGCTCTGCTCAGGGAGAAAGAATCAATAGTGTAGGAATAACAATTTCTGTATGTTTGTGAGGGCACCAATGGAAGTGTGATTATGTCTGACTTTCATATAGGTATTATTATTCATAATTTTTATTGACAAGGCAAGTAAGGAACCATGGCAACCAAGGCCAGCTTATTGGAAGCTATTTCTGCCTGTGCTGAGATTTCCCCACCTCTTCCTTTTGTTTTATTTCTCGATACATATATAACCTTTTCCAGCAAAATTGATTCCTCTGAATCAATCCCTCCTCATACCAATAGTGCCTTGGTAACCTGATCAGCCAAGAGAAACTTTTCCTGCATTTTCTGCATCATAACATGTCCGTGCTCCTAGATCATCTTCTGTGAGATAACAAAAGGTAAAACAAAAATGAATGGATGTTAATCTTCTGAAGATTTTGTACAGAAAAAGTGTTTTCATAGTGGCATAATATGGTTGTGTATGCTTGTGGGGTTATTTATGAGCAGCCTGGAGAGTTTTACTTTGATGTGTGAGAGTATTTTGGGCTGTGAAATTTTCTGAAGTGGACACAAGAGTGTTAATGAAATAACTTGCATTAGGGAGGAAACATGAAAGTGGAATGTGATCTAGTTTGCTTCTTAAATCTGTGTAAGTGATGAGAAGCAATACCCATGCTACCTCGAGCCTGATAAGGAAGTGGAGTGATAAGTGTCAGCTGGGCTCCTGAGCTCAGTGGGTTTGAGCAGAGAGGGGGGAGATGGGGCTGTGGATTAGGAGAGTCCAGCAAATAAAACCTTTCAGAGATCTTTGCTTGCAAACACAACAGCCCAGGTAAGGGGAAAGGGGAGGCAATAACACATTTCCTTGACTTTTGCCCTGATAAAAATATTCTGCCAGAATGTAAGGTTTAGATTTAAAGTGGAGAAGAGGCATGTGTGCAGCTGTGCAGAGCTGCACAAGTGTCTGTGCCTGAAAAATCCCTCTTCCTACAGACACACACCTTAACTGGGCACTGCCCAGTGCTTGGGCTGTGTGCTGGTGCTCTGCCCACGTGTGAGCTGCAGATCTGCTCCAGAGTGCTTGAGAGTGCCTCTGGGTGATGAGCACAAGGTAAATTGTATTTCTATTGATGTTTTCTTCCTATAAAGCTAAGGAACTGCTTATAAGGTACTATCTAGGCTGGATATGAAAAGTTTCAAACTTTCACATTATCAGTTAATAGATAAACTCTTTGCTCAGTGAGAAAAGCTAAACTAAGGCTGAAATGGTATTTGAAGGACAAGAAAGTACAGAAAGAATTTTCCATCAAGTGAAACAGCTTAATTTTGTCTATTTGGCCTCTCTGCTTTTGAAATGGGATATTTCTATTATTGTTCACAGATTTGAATGCATAAATATTATCTGATGTTTGGGAAAGGAAATTGCTTTCAGTATAGCAAGTGAATGGAAAAGGGTAGAGGACTACCAATGATACAGAGGCAAAGAGGCTTGGCTGTGAACATGGAGGAGGAAATACCCCTCCAAAAGAAACAGAACTACATACAGACTCCTGTGCCTCTGGAACAGGGCACGCTAAAGGAGGCTGCTGGGACAAGCTGGACCTGTGTTCAGACAGAAAATTGTGCAATACTGTTGAAGACATCTTTCAGACCATATATGCTGCTGCATTTCAAAAGATATCAAAGGGTCAAAAGTCCATTGTGGAAGTTGTATAGGTGTGCTGCACGGATTCAGTGGAAAGGTCAGATAAAAGACCAATTCTTAGAAATTCTAAAAAATAAGAAATAAAAATTGTATGAGGCTGGGACTGCAAAGTGATGGAAAATGAGTTCAAAAACAAAGGGAGACTGGAGGCACAGATAAAAGCTGTGAGGAATGAACTGGGAGAAAAGAAAGCACACAAATCAAAGCTTATATTTGTGCAAATGTAATAATACTACTTTTTCTATGAGGTTCTTAGAGGCCCAGTATGCGAACAAGTAACATTCTGTAATGAATAAAGTAAACCAAAAATTAAAAAATGCAATATTTCTGTCAGCTGTGTCACTGCTGGCCTCCTTATCCTATTTTGATTTGTATAGGTTAGACCACCAGGGCAAGGAATATGACTCCCTGTGCTGATCAGGTATTACAGCAGTAGGCAGCACTGTTTTTGCTGCTGGCCATGATGCTGTAGAGAGTGTGTTTAGCACACCCAGGCCATTCCATCCCTGTTGGCCCCAATGCCAGAGACCATTCCATGGTACACTCACTTGAATACAGGCACAGTGCCAATGATGCAGACAGTTTAGAGCACAGTATTTTTTTTTTTGTTGTTGCTAATGCTCACTTCAGCTATTATATTAAGACAGTTTATTTAGCTTGCTGAAAATTACTTCCATAGGAGTGCTGGGGAAGGCAGAAAAGTTTGCTGCTGTGTTGATGCAGTGAAGATTAAGAAATATTGACTTAAAATACAAGAAAGGAGGGTTAGGTTAAATACAAAGAAAACATTTCTGAAGGTAAGCAGAGCAAGTAGATCATATTAGAAAAGGCTCAGGAGAGCTCTTCACCAGGGATTTTTTGAATACATTGGATATGTATCTGTCAAGGATAGCTAATCCTGCCCTCAGACAGAGACAGATGACTTCCAGATGTCTATTCCACTCTGTGGACAGCAAGTCCATACCTGAATATTAAATAGGAAAGGCAAGGATGTGTCCCCCAGCTATCCCCAGTGCACCAAGCAATGGGGGAGGATGAAGTGAAGGGGGCTGGAGGGTGACCAGGCTCACAGCTTCCCTTCTGCTGCTTATCTCACTGGCACTCAGTGTGTCCAAGGCTCAGCATGACAAGCTGCTCATCTGACCCAGGAGAGCTTCTTTTTGTTTGTGCATTCTATCATTATGTTGAGAAAAGCACACTTGGCTTTTGGAGGAGGTACGGATAAAGTGGAAGAGAAAAACATTATGTGATCATATAAATAAATACCATTTAATAATTTACAAGCTGGGTATATGAGGTATCATCTGAATGCTTGACTTAGCAGCCCTAAGCAGCAGCTCTAATAGCAGCCCCATTGTTTTTCATCTTGTACTTTAAAATTATTTCTGAAACTTATCCTTTATTTCACCTCACATGAGAAATCCTCTAAATTCTGTAAATTCCCTTGCCTTCTCCAGCTGTGATTATTAATTTAATGATACAAAGTTGGTAATTTACAATATAATCAAAGTGGATTTTCTGGACTCATCTTCATCACTGGAGACATGCACAGTTAGCCTTTGGGCTCCATGCCTGCGTGCTGAACATGGAAAGAGAAAGACCTGGAACTCAGTTTGTAACAGTAATTTAAAGTCAGTGTTTACACATTACTGTGCTTCTGTCTTGCATCTGGTTGCTGTTTTTCTTCTCTTGTCCATCTTTTTAGCTCTGATTTACTAAGTTCTCATTATTTCAGCTCCCTCTGTCTCCTTGTTTTGTCTTTCTCTCTCTCATGATATCATTGCTACATTGTCTTATTATTTCTTATTCCCTATGTGATTTTTGCTGCTCCCTTTACCACCTATGCTCTTTCACCCTTTACATTTCCGCTTTTTTCATGTAGGTAATATGTGCTAAGCCTGTTTTCCTCCTCTTTGTCCATTCACAGGAAAAATGTGTTTTGAGGCCTTTCCTAGGACTGCTGATATTGATGTGCCATACATAAAAAGGCTTGTGTATCAGTTGTGTATCACTTTGCAAGCAACTGAAAATGGGATACTGGGTTGTCTCCTCTGCATATGAAAACATCATTTTTCTAGACCAAATTTGATTCAGTACTAGAGAAAGTATTCTAGGTACAGTCTAGAATCTCCAGACTTATGTTCATCTGCAGAACAGACCTCTTCCATCAATGTGAGCTACAATTAGTCTCATCCAGGAATAGATTTACTATGTAGGAAAGGATGAGTCAAAAGAGCAAAGTCCCCTGCAATGGCAGTGCTGAT
Organism: Pseudopodoces humilis; assembly: GCF_049639895.1. Classification (NCBI taxonomy): domain Eukaryota; kingdom Metazoa; phylum Chordata; class Aves; order Passeriformes; family Paridae; genus Pseudopodoces; species Pseudopodoces humilis. Next base: position 8,791,230 of record NC_142201.1, read on the forward strand.
ATCAGATATCTTTATGATCATGGAGTTGTAGCTGTGCACTTTCCTCACAATTCTTTCAAGAAAAACTTTCATTTGCCTCAGGTTTAGATGGATATTTTCCTTCAAAAGACTACAGACAAAGCATGGCACTTGTGATCACAGTGTGCATCAGGGCTCCAGTCTGGGAGGGGGATGAAAGGACCCCTAAAAGCAGATAAGTGAGCAATAGGATCAGACTCCATGTCAAAAGTCAGCTGATGCACATCAAAGCAGCTTGCTGGGCTGAGCCAGTGCCCAGTTTGCAAGTGTTGGGGAATGAGCATTAGTTGGTGGAAACACTTGAACCCTGATTCTATGTGGTGTTTCAAAAAGTGACTCAGAGTCAAGTGCTTCCCTGTCTCATTAATGTTCTTGGTCCTGGGAGGAATCTTTCATTCTGTCATAGCATAAAGGCAACACCTGCAGAAAATCCTTGGGGGAAGCAGTCTATTCTTATTTCTTGAAGATTTGTGCATTCAAACAGAAGCTGGAAAACAAGCATAAAAAATTTTAATCTGTCATTTTAGATATTATGTGAAATGTTTACAGTCACATTTCTCAAATGCCTTTGTATCATAAAGAACCAACTTGAACCAGACACTAAAAGACAGATTAGGCTCAGCTGACAGCTATCATCTGGCCTCTAACTCTGCATTTTGGCATCTAATGCTACATAGTGAAAGGATGTATGCTGCAATTATAAAATAGCTTTCACAAGCAACAAAGTGTTAAAGAATAATACACTTATTTATAAGCTAAACTTATTTCTTTCCCACATTTTTCATCTTATTGTGTCTTGGTCCCCTTCTCCTATGAAACTGTGTCCACCATACCTTAAGGTTTTTAAAATATGAGTGCTCATTATTGAACACCTAGACTGTGGAAAAAAAATATAACTTTCCTCTCTTTTGAAATGGTTAACAGAACTAAAAATAATTAGCTAGACTTCCTCCTTCAAAAGAACTTAGCAGTTTCTTGGAAAAGTCAATGTTGGTTATTTTTTTGTTAATGTAGTTCAAGGAAATTATGTTGTAAAACTTTCTGATGATGGAATTCTGCTCTGGATTTCTTCAGCAACATCCTCTGCAGATTACCTGTGAAGATTGTCCCTTCAAAAGAAACAATGTAAAAATTAAGCTTTCTGATTCAGATGCAGTCTGTCCCTGATTGCAGTGACATAGATCAGCCTTTTTCATTGATTGTTTGTTTGACTCATTGGACTTGCCAAGCTAGCATTGATTAGAGAGACTGAACTTGATTTTTTTCTTACATATCATTGCCAATATTATTTATGCAATTCAGTGAGCTCATTTAGATAAGACTGTAAAGGTGTAATATTAGCATACTCCAACATCAAGAGAGCAACTGTGACTATGTTTCAGACTTGAGAGTGCTTTATTACTATCTGGGGAAAGAAGGAGCACAAGTAAATACTTGAGACCCAAACTGAAAGTTTTTCTGGTTGAAATTTCTCTCCTTCCAGCTGCTACTGCATATATGGAAATCCTTGTAACAGTGGGGGAACATGTGAAATGCCATAATTATACTGATAAAGAAAATAGGAACATAAGTGTTGAGAAAACTTGTTTGTTGTCAAACAAGTTCAGGTTCTCAAACTTGTTTGCATTATTTACAATTTGTGCTTTTCTTCCCTAAGTGAGGACTTAGTCTGTGTGCAGAGGTCTCCCACAAGTCTGTCCACATCTTGAACAGTGAACCTAGAGCTTAAGAGGTATTTTAATGTGGGGTCTTCTAAGTAGTGGAACAGTGGAGAAAGGGCAAATGACTTAGAAACAGCCTCAGGCATCCTATAAACAGAGAAGTGTTTAGAATGTAAGTGATTTTTTTTTGCTATTGTCCTGTATCAGACCTATTCAAAATAATTCATGTGATCTCTTAAATTATTACAGGCCTCAGAAAGCAGTTTAGAGAGACAAAATAATCCATGGCTTAAATCTGGATAGCACTGTTGAAGAGCAATTCACTGTCTGATTACAGCATTTGAAATGTGTTAGGAAAGTCACATTGTGCTTTTATCCAGAGAACCCAATGGTAATAGCAGCATTAATGGCCAATAAATTAATTATGCTCAGTAGTGAATTAATAATGTAATGAAGAATTAATTCCATTTTTTAGTGAAGATCATCTTAAATGTTTCATTCCTCCTCTCATTTTGTTTCACTATTCCCCACTGTGATCAAGACTTTCTTTGCAGGCACCTGAATGACTAGACAGCTCCATACCCTGAGCACAGACTTCAAGATTTAGATAAGATCTTAATCTAAGAAAATGTTAGCTCTCCTTTTTTAAGCATATTCCACATTGCAAGGCTCGTAAAAGAGATTTGTATTGTACAGTTTAATGATATCTGGTGGGAATACTTCACAGTAGACAACTTTTCCCTCAGGTTTTTCATCCATGTTTAGTCTACTTTTTTCCTGACATGTTGCTTATTTCATTGTGTGCAGCATATTGGTCTATTCTATCTGCGGAGCAAAGACAAACTGCTTGTGAATTACCTGAAAGGAAAGCAAATAGAGAAAAAAACAAACACTTATGTAAAAAAAAAAAAGGGAATTTAAAAACAAGGTGAGACCAAGGCATGAAATCTGAGAGGAAATACTCTCCTCCCCAGTTTGGCTGTTAACACCTATCCTTTGGTAGTTCAGGAATCTTCTTGTGTGAATCTCTGCATTTCAGTAATGTTGCCCTGCATCCTTTAGATTCCTTAGAATTCTTGAAAAGTCTGAAAAAACAAAAGAATCAACAACATTTAAGCATAATAAAGACCTTCTGAATTGCAGAAACAGATGTGTAATGTCTCACTTTTGAAGTTTAAGTCTACTAAATCAGGTTTAGTTAAACCCCAAGACTCAGGTTACCCTAGCATTTGTAAACGGGAGACAACACAATTGTTGCCATCAGTAGAAAGCCTGACATAAATTACCAGGGTGGACAGGTAATTCTGAAAGTGGCTTCCATTTATGTGTGGTTAGATGGACTTCTTTTCAGAGACATCAGTGCTCTCACAATGACCATGTTGTTAAGAATGCCAGTCCCATCCATTATACCCTGCACTCAGTGGCAAGATGTCATACTGTTAGCATGTAATTAACTTATGGGACAAGTTTTATATGTTTTTTCTTCCCTCAAAGACCAAAAGAACCCTGAAGTATTCAAAATTTCTGAAATACATGACTGTCCATGACAGCTGCTGGAATTGTAAAAGTTAATAATCAACACTAAGCAATCAATCTGTCGGCTTTTGGTGAAGTAAATTACAGGAAATCAGAAGTCAGCAGCCATTATAACACATTTTTCCAGAGGAGCAAGATTCTAACGTTGTGGATAAGCTGCTGGTTGTCACCCATAAACAAGGACAGCTGCTTTGTTCCTTCAGCAGCAGCAGTGCACCTCCTACATCATCTCAAACCCACAGAACAGTGGCAGGATGCTCTGTTGTTTATGGCAAATAACATATGCCTCTGAAGGCAGAGTCCATCATCCCTTTCCAATTCCCTGGGGGAAAAAAGTAGAATTCTGCCTTACACTCTTTCCAGATTCTTGACATAGTCAGAGCACCTCATCCCACTGCAAATGTTTGAAAAATTCTATCCACCAAAGGAAAACAGACAATTATGAAAAAAATTGTGTGAGCCTGCACTAAACCTTAATAGTCTGTCCTTATGTAATAATTTTAAAAAGCTTTATCCTGTCTCTCATTTTGATTTTATTTTTGATTTACTGGTTGAAAAATTTGGTCGTGCAGGCCAAATGTTTTAGAGAAAATCATACTTTTTTTTAGCAGATAGTTGTGAGAAAAAATAAGAATCGGATCACTTTTTGAACTTCTTTCTCTTGTCTAATTCAGCCTGTTAGATGTAAAAGTAATGTAACTTACAAATCTTCATATCTTTCTAAAAATCTTCTCAGCTGCATCTTTGTGACTCACCTCTCCTGCTGTCAGCAGCACTAATCTTCATTGCCTGACACTCTGTGTGTTTATGAACTGAATCCCCTCAACTCTTGAAAGGTGAAAAACCCTGTGAAAACTATTTAACTACTTAATAATTACCCAGTTCTTAAAAATTCCTTCTAAACCATCATTCTAGATGTTGGTGGTATCCATGCCTCCCTCCTGCCAGGTGGCTGCAGGGAAGACACCCTTCCTTCAGGACAGCTGCAAGCTCTCAGGATGTTCCCAATGGCACTTCACTGCACGGTCTCGAGGAGAAACCTCTGCATTCATGAGCTTCCAGCTTCCCTCTTGAACTAAACCAACTGTTACGTGATTGCACTCCTTCTTCACAAAGAATGAGGCCAAAGTCCCTACCAAAATGTATTTTCCTTCTGATTCACTGCCACTCATTCTGTAGGCAAGGTAAAGGATTCAGACTGGTGTCACCAGCTTAACAGAAGCCAATTCAGATACAAGGAGTTACTCCAGATACCTATGTAGCCCTGCTCTTCCCACAGCAGCAAGGGATTGTATTTGCAGGGGATCATCTACAGGGTTAATTTTGCACAGAATCAATTTAGATAGTCCAGCTAAAGCATTTTCCACTTGTCAGCTGTACCAGCCTTGCTATTTCTGCCCTCAAACTTCCCCCAGCTGATGTCAAAGCTCAATATCTCTCTGCATGCAGAATTCAGCCTCTCTTATTTCATTGACATTAGGATGCACCTTCCACATGTGTGTCTCTGTGCCTTAGTTAACAGATGAAATGAAAGAAAGAAATATCCATTTGGAAAACAATATAACAATGATTTAATGTAACCTGTGTCCTTTGTCCAAGGACCTTCTCATTATCCATGTCTCTTTAGCTTTGGTGTTTGAGACAGAGCACCGTGTTTAATTATTTACTGGTTGCTATAGTGTTGTTAAATGAACCTTTGAGACTGTCATGTGGTGGGTAGAGCTGTCCCCTCACAAATATTAAAGCAGATCTGCAGCAGTTTAGGTTTCCATAGATTTAAGAAACCCCACATTCCCATTTTCAGAAGGAAGAAAAAAATCAGACCCTGAAGTCTGCATTTAATGATTCAAGAAGCTCTCAGAAATTCATTTATTTCTCTTAGAACTGTGCCCAGTTGTTCTTTTTCTGCTTGTTGCCATTTCGCATTACTTCAGTGTATAAAAATGAGTTTTCAGGCTTTCAGATGCTGAAGCTGTTAACTTACCAAATCTCTCCATATTCAGACAAGTTCAATCTGTATAAAGAACACAATGATGCATAGAACAGATACATTGCACTATGCAGCAGTCTAATTTACTTCATGAAATATATAACAAATGAGCAAATATATTCTGATGCCACAGCCATGAACATTGTAGGCTTACAACAATTCAGCATGACTGAAAACCATTATTTGTGAAGTGTGAGTTGATGAGTTAGAAAAGTAAGACATTTTGGGCATCCAGATGAGTATTTTTATGGAATAATGTGAAAATTATTGAAGGAGAAAAGAGATGACCAAAACAAAAGAAGAAGAACAAATAAGTAAACTGAAATATACTGTGGGGAAAAGCCAAGACTGGTTTGCACCTAAGAAGTTTGTGGTATCTGTTAAGAAGCAACAAATGGATTTAATTTAGTGTTTCATTTTCCTTCATAAAACTTTCCACTTTATCTTTGTGTAGCTTATACAAAAGTACTTCATTAAAACATTTGCTTACAAGACTTTTTTAAAGTATTGCCATGTGCCACATGGCAAGAAGAACTTGTCCAGATAAAAATATCAAGAATCTGGACTCACTTTCCACCCCTTTCCGAGAATATTGTTATTCTTGTGGGAAGGGAAATAGAGACAAAAACCAAAAATATAAAAGATCTATAGATGTGAGACTACAAATATGATTCTCATTCAAAACTATTGCCTGGCAGTCAGTTGTTGAGTCAACAAGGAGAGGTAGCTGTTTACTGAAAACAGTAAAGAGATTTTCCTAGGAGATGCACTTTCACTATTCCATTCTGAATATTCTAAGTTCTGATTACATCTGTGCAAGTTTTGAAGAACACAGTAGGGTCTTTGGGACTGAAGATGAGTATAGAGTAATCATAAAGGATGTATTTAGAGTAAATAGAGTGACAAGTTGACAGGCAGAATTCAGAAACAAATGTACAGGCAAGCAGTTGAAGCAGCTCTACATCAGGATACAGCACTTGTGCACTGGGGACCTGTCCCAGATCCACTGAAGATATTAAATGCAAGGCTGGGAAGATGGGGAAGAACCCAGTGCTACTGACCTAAGGAAAAATGAATTCATGTTCTGAAATATTTTCCCTTGATAAAGATTTTCAGACATACTGTGGAGAAAAAAAATTCCAGCAGCTTGTCCAGTCACTGGAGTGCTGATTTTATTTATGAGTGCCCTAATAGGTCTTATTTGCTTCTGCTTCAGTGAATACAGCTCTGAAGAAGAGCAGGCAAATGGAGGAGAAGCACTGGCTAAGTATTACCAAATAGCTGATAGCAGCACCTGACATTTCCTACTCAGTTTTTGTACACATCTTGATGTGCTGTGCTGGTAGAATGAGCACGCAAACAAAACCCCAAGTTAAAATCCATGCTGCAAAACATGTTCAGTGCAATTAAAGCAGTGAATTATTGAATAAACAATATCCTTAACTCACCCTGCTGGAATGAGCTGGAGCTTCTGTAGAATGAGGCATGGCTTGTGTTCCTCCAGCATCCAGAGGGTTTGCCTGTGTCAGCAGCCTTGCATACCACGGGATGAATCAACTCATTCTTCTGTCAGGACCTTCATTTTATAGATCAACAAACAAGGAAACCTGAAATTTACTGGAATGGGCCTACTGATTTTTAAATTAATTTAAATCAGTTCTTTCATAGGAAAACTGCTTCAAAGGCTTTAATAAACATGAGCTCAGGCAAGTAGAAACAAAAAGAAAAACTATTAAAGAAACAAGTCTGAAATTTTTCTGCTTCCAAAGTCTCAAAGTTGCCTGTGTATGTAATTTGCAGAAACTACATTAATGAATTCTCCTTTAGGAAATAATTTAATTCCTTTTCACAGGTTACAAAAGCAACTTTTACTTTTTCTGCAAACATAAAATTTCTCACATTATATAAGCATAGACTTTTTTAATAGGTGGGCTTCCTTTAAAATGAAACAAACTTTCAGTTTTACAGTCATTTTGTGCCATATCCTTTACATATAACCATCAGAAATGAATGAATATTGAGTCAATTAGATATTTCTGGCACATAAATTTCTTCTACACTGAGATTTAAAATCCCTTAGGAACTATTTCAAAATCTAACTGATGACATTTGTGGCCATGTCTCAGAATCATCTAAATTGTTTGAGCACCATTCCTTTATCCAGCAGTGACCTTTTATTTTCAAAGTATAGGATATGCTGAATAACTCTGGTAAATGATCTGTGGATAGAAAGGGTTGTCTTGCTTCCCTAAAATCTTTCCAATATATTTGGTTCATTAAAGACATCCCAGAAATTGTAAGGAACACCGAAACATTGTATATATTTCAGCTTCTATAATAATGAGACAATTTAAAAATGATAGGAGCCCAAAACAGTATAAGTATATAAAATAATATATATATATATAGTGTGTATATATATATATATGTGTATATATATATATATATATATATATATATAGTATAAAGTCATTGAAAACAAACAATGTTACAATGTTTTGGTCAAAAATCTAAAGTTTTTACCAATTTTTCTTGCATCTGCAGGAAATTCAAAAACATTTGCAACAGAAATCTTTTGCTTAGCATATTTTTTTTTCTTGACTTGTTTCTCTTAGAGTCAAGTTATTTAAAATTTCATATATTATGTTGTTGCAGATAATCAATAGGTTTGATTTAGACTGGTAAGACAGCTTTCTACAAAGAGATCTGAAGGAGACAGTCGATTACAGCGTTGGAGCCTCCTCAGGAGAACAAATCTGTAAGCAATCTAATCGCTGTCATCATTTATCAGATGGCACTGCATTAACTGATATTTTTTTTGTGTTACAGGTGAGTAGAGCAAGACTTTTGAATGAAGGATTCAACTTTGTATAGCATAGGAAAATCAAGCTTTTTTTTCAGCATAAAGCCACCAAATGTAGTTCTTCTCAGAGACATATTTACAGGGATTGATTCACCAGCTTCCCGTGGATGCATTTTCCCGGGGCAGAATGAGGTTTTGTAAAATGCTGTTGCTCCTCTCTGCACACAGCTTGAGCAGAGAGAGCCTCTAGCTCTGGGCTCCCTGAACCCTTGAACAGCACACTGATGATAATGAATTGCTTCCTGTATCACATTAGTGGAGGGATCCTCACACTGAAAATCTTAGGTTGAGGTTATTGCTGTCATATTCTGGGTACACACCCACGTATTCCTGGAGAGAAGTCATGAAGACAGCTAACATTGCCCAGTGTCACTTTGGTGTACTGGGACTGTGGGACTGCTCCTCTTAGATATTGTTTGGCTGGATCCAGCTGTTGTGCTGGGGCAAAAACTGTTTATAAGAACTGCCAAAGAAAAGTAATTCCCTGATTTCCCAATATTGGCCCCTGCGGTCATGCTGTGGTCATGTGGCAGGGGTCTGGACACAGCTGTGCTGTCCTGGCTCTTCAGATGTCACTGCCCAGACCCAGGGAGAGTGGGGACACACCTGCAGGGTCAGGGCTGTGAGACGTCCTTGTGTGGTGTGATTCACTGCTATAGAGGCAGGAATGCATTTCTCCACATCCCAGGGACTTGCAGTGATTTCTCTGAGAGGCAAAACCACCTGAGCCAGGTCCAGGCTGCCAGAGACCTCCAGGAGAACAACAGTTCTCTTAAGAAAGAGCTCAAAGTGCCCCATTAGCAGGCAAATCCCCATCCTCCCTTGCTGTGATGTAGTATGGCTCTTGTGAAATGAGGGCCTTGGGATGTGGACAACTTTTCTTTGGTATTTCTGAAATAGAAGAAGTCTGTGCCATGAAATGTCTTTCAAGGAGAAAAGCCAGTTAAGAGAGGGATTGTACAGTCTGTCTTAAATAATTTTATTTATGGATTGACTTCCTTCCTTCACTCCCAGCTCCTTTATTTTATTAATTTATTTTTTCTGGCTGATGTGGATCCAAATGTCAGTGCATCCATGGTGTACAAATATGGATCTATACGTACAAATATGCACAAAAAGACAACAAATGCCACCATAACTCGTTGCTTTCTTGATAAAACACTTTGAGAAATGCATGGATTTATCTGTCTGGAAGATGGACTTCATGAATGAGAAGCCTGCTTTTTCTAACATGTGTGACTTTTTGCTTAGTTTTAACAATGCCAATATTCTTAGGGTGATGAAATGATGAAACCACATGTCCTCCTCTCACAGCAGCCAGAAGTTACAGCAGGGCAACATCCTGACAATGTCCTCTACTGCAAGCTCAGTGCTGTGACAAAGTGCTTGTGTTTGCTCTGTGGGGTCCTAATGAATTCCTACAAAAGGCTTTGCTTCCCTCTGTTGTCTTGTGCACTGAGGCAGGGCAGATATATTGGTGTGGCTGAGTCCTGCCACAAGATGAGAGCAGCAGCTCCAGGGGGTAGGGGAGGGAAAACTGTGGCTTCTTCTTCTCTGTAGGGCAAGAAAACTCAAGGGAGTTACAGAGAAAGAAGTGTGTCCTTTGAAAGGCTACTGGAAAGGACCTCATTAGTGTTTTGGAGGCATAAAGTCTCCTCTGTTTTTTATAGCTGGCCTGTTTCTTTAGATTGCACAGCACGAGGAACCTCCACAGCTTTTGCTTTTTTTGAGTGTAGTAGAAAAGCAGCTGTCTTTGGAAGTCCGCTGGCTTTAACATTTGCTACCTAGCAGTGAGGATTCCCAAATACAAAATATCGAGGAGGATGGACAAATTTCTCAGTCTTCAAGTTCTGAAGAAAACTGGAATTTCTTCAGAGTTTTGTTTTGTTTGTTTGTTTTGGTTGGTGATGGGGACTTTTTTTTTTTTAATATTAAAGGAACTCCAACAATGATTTAACTTGGAATGATTTCTTTTTCCCAGGGCTACATGATAACTGTTCATGCTGTGTTCAAAAATGAAGACATATCTTCTGAAGTCAAGAAAATGATTTTGGAATCATTTTGGAAAATGATTTTGACACTTTAGATTCACCTGTTTCCTTTTTAGTATCCTAATCATAGGTGCTGTGAGACCAAGAGGTTTCTAGAAGTAGTCTTTTGTGAAAGTGCTCATAACAGAAATGACTTCTAACCACAGATGTTGTGAAACCCCCCTACCTAACAGATAATAATTAGCACATACATCTTTTCCTGCAAGTTCCTTTTGCAGGCTAGGGCACTGTAGCCTTCCTTACACTGGATAAAGCAGAGGTAGAGATTTATTCAGTCAGAGCACTGGGCTATGAGATTGTAAATCTAAGGTCTATTCCCAGCTCTGTCTCAGAGCCTGACTTTGATACCTAAGGCAAGTCATAGACTCTCTGTACCCCAATGCTAACATGATAAATGGCAATGATGACTTGTGCAGTTTTCCACAGCCATGCTGAGGTTAAATTATATGAGATTGTAGAATACAGTTTGGATTTTTTTATTAATGGGTGAGTAAATTGAATTAACAGGGATATCACTTAACATATACAAATGTGGGGAAAATCCTTTGTTCATCTCCAGTGAATGTACAAGGTAAATAGATTACAAATGATTTCCTTCTCTGCTGTGTGCATAGACACACATGAGACACTTGTAGGCTTATTTGAACTGATTTTGACTAAAAATTAGTGAAAATACATAGATATGGGTGAATACATGACTACAGGAGCAAGTTGCTGAACTGATCATGTTACAATAACTAGTAACCAATTCACATGTAAAATTTTCTGTTGCAAAGATGTTATTAGTGGAAAACAGGATCAGGATAAATCTTGTCCTAAAATCTAAAATGATGAGTTTACAAGAGCAAAATGGTACAGTTGTTATAGGCAGAATAAGGCCACTGTACTGACCATTCAACTGTATGGTAAAGTGCTTTAATTTGGCTCTGCTCAGCCTGTCAATGATCTTATTCTGCATCATGCAGGCAGGTGTAGAAGAGACTTGTTTGCTAATTAGTGTTATGATTTCAGATGCACAGCTTTAATGAAGCATGAAATGGCAGTCACCAGTGATATTCCTGCAGCCCTGGTACGTCAGCCTGATGAGATGACTGCACATTGTCAATACCAGCAGGCAGAAAGTCCCAGAAGAAAAATACTAGCTCAAGTGGGAAGGGGTTATTTAGTGGAGGGCAATTAAAGAGACTGATAATCTTAATTACACATGCAAGTGCAGAAACTAGGTAGGCTTTTAGTATGGTGGTGACAAGAGCTACAGTCTATTAGATTTTGACTCTTAAGGAGCTGCAGAGGAAATGTGTTAATTCAGAGCATCAAAGAGCATTAGAAAAACCCCACCAGATAATAAATAGCACTGGTGAGAGCCTCACCAACCAGATCTACTATTGCTTAGTGAACTACTTTAGTGAAATACTGGAGGGCTCTGCAGAGAGACCTGGAATGGGTGGATGGATGGATGGATGGATGGATGGATGCATGGATGGGCAGAGTCCAATGGGATGAATTTTAATAGATCCAAGTGCCGAGTCCTGCATTTTGGCCACAACAACCCCCTGTAGTGCTACAGGCTGGGGACAGTATGGCTGGACAGTGCCCAGGCAGAAAGGGACCTGGGGGTGCTGGTGACAGCTGACTGAACATGAGCCAGCAGTGTGCCCTGGGGGACAGGAAGGCCAGTGGCCCCTGGCCTGGATCAGGAATGGTGTGGCCAGCAGGAGCAGGGAGGTCATTCTTCCCCTGTGCTCAGCACTGGTGAGGCCACACCTCGAGTGCTGTGTCCAGTTCTGGCCCCTCAGTTCAGGAAGGACATTGAGACATTTGAGCACCTCCAGAGGAGGCAACGAGGCTGGTGAGGGGCTGGGAACACAAACCCTGTGAGGAATGACTGAGGGAGCTGGGGTTGTTTAGCCTGGAGAAAAGGAGACTCAGAGGTGACCTTATCACTCTACAACTTCTGAAAGGTGGCTGTAGTCAGGTGGGGGTTGGTCTCTTTCTCCTGAAGCTGACAGAACCAGAGGATGCAGTCTTAAGCTGCACCCAGGTGATAGGTGGTAGATTGAATATTAGGAAAAAGTTTTTTACAGAAAGGGTTATAAAGTACTGGAATGGTCTGCCCCGAGGGGTGGTGGAGTCACCATCCCTGGATGTGTTTAAAAAAAGACTGGATGTGGCACTCAGTGCCATGATCTAGTTGGGGTGCTGGGGCTGTGTTGGACTCGATGATCTTGAAGGTCTCTTCCAACCCAGTGACTCTGTGATTCTGTGACTGCAAGGACTGGTGTGAGCCCATGAGGAACTGGGAGGCCACTGCTTCTTGAGCATATCAAAGTGACATACAGCACACAGGTAGTTTGGAGCATCAGTGACACATCCAAGACAGCTGGCTGTTGCATGGGTATTTTTTCATGCTATTCTATTTCAGATTTGAACTTTCAAGGACTTTTTGGAATAAGATTAGACAGGACGTATTCTGTTTATGAAAGTGTGAAAAATTCCAGAGAGAACAAACAAGTCTTTTTCACAGTGTCCATAAAACACAGCCAAAAAGTGTTTTGTGATGCTCTTACTGCTGTCTTTGGCCCCCTCATACATTCATATCAAGCAAAACTTGACACATGCTGGCCCTTGTGCATTCTTTCACTCCTGTTTCCATGCTAAGGGAACAGGGGGATATGTTCCACGTGAGAGCCCACTCTGACCATGTGCTGGTTTTGATGGACAAACATACAAAATCTAGGGACATGTTATCACACTAATTGGTAGGTTTAGTGAAAAAAATTATTGCAGTGCTGCTTTCAAAGAGAGTACAGAAAAATACAGCAAAATAAAAGGGAGCCTGGCACCAGGTTACCTTGAAGTGTTTCTACATCTGTACATTTCCATTGCTTCATAGAAACGTGTTTTGAAATCAGTCTTGCTCATCAAACATACTTAACTGCTTTGATGTAAGGCAATCTCTAAATTTTCTACCATTACTTTATGCATAGACCTCATGAGAAGTGTGAGACACTGGCAATCTGAGCCATGAAGAAGGTCATCCTATTCAGTGAAATTATTGTTTCTGACTTTGACTTCATGTTACTTTAAAATTATTCTAAAATGCTCCCCACTTTTCATGTCTTTCTGCAGATCTCGGGATGGCTTCATCAAGTCTGAACTCTGACATGCCAGTTGTTTCCTCCCGCCTTTCATTTGATTCAGTTGTGCCAGATATTATCACTGATAAATTTGCCTGCTCTGAGACCCACCTGCAGCTGAAAGCCATGTCAGAACAGTTTATTCCAGTTCATTAAAAGCCATCCTTGTTTTTTTTCCTTTTACCATTCCTTCAGTAATGGAAAATTTTACAGTCCCTTTCAAAGATAGTGTTTCATTAGTACCTTTTATCATATAAGGGTATCTGTTAAACATGCAGTAATCATGCATGATACATGGCATATTTGACTTTTTGTATGCGATCTGTATCTGGAAATAACAGGAGAAATATCACTGTGTTCATATTTTGTGAAAAATCAGTAGGGTAGCATTGACCTGGTCTCAAAAGATACCTAAATGTTTTTCATATCAGGAAAACGTTTTAAAATTCTTGATTAAATTTTACCAGTTACCACAGGAAATCACTACAGTGGTTTAGAATGTGCTCCTCCCCTCACTATCTCCCTTCTGCTGACCCTGAACTTACTGGACTGCTTCTGTCCAGGGCAAATTGCAGTACTTAGCTATGTTTTAATCACAGTACATTATAACAGATGTTTTTTATGTTCTACCTTTTATTTTGCTTAAAGTACAAAAGATTAAAAAAAATCAAACTCTATTACTTTCTTTTTTATTTTTTTTCTAATACAGTTCTTAAATCTTTTTAAATTCAAACTTAATTCTATTTATTTCTTTACTTTTAATTTATATATGGAGCACATGATTTCTGATCATAACTACAAAGAAAAAAAATGAGGCAAGGCTTGGAAAGTCCCTGTGCTCAGCTTTGTGAGATTTGTGCTGACCCATTTTTCTGGTCTGGGAGGTTCCTTCAATGGCAGGACATTCATATGCTCTGTCAAGCATCCTGCCTGATTTTGTGCTGCCTAGAGAGGTGCTGAGGGTGAATGCTGCCCTATCAGAGAATCACAGAATCATATGAAAGGGAAAAAGTTGATTGAGATCTTGGTAAGGAAAGATATATTTCACTCAAGTTTGGGTCTACTTTATGGCCTTGGCAGAAATTCTTTCAAAGGTTCTTGTGTAGACTTTAGCTGTGTTTCCACTAGTGAGCTGGTTCAGAGCAGTGGTGCTGCTTAGAAATTAAACCCTTTTTCTGATAGCAGCCTAGGTTTCCATTGTAGTTTTTTATGCCAGAACTCAGTTCATTTGGGAGGAAAATCAACAGAAGCTCTTTTCAAAAAGTGCTCCAACGCTTAGAGAGGAACTTTAGACCCAAATCATGGGTGAGGGTTTTGCTCTGACTTAGGCTGCTGGTGAGGGCCACTGCCTCTTTCCTTCAGAAAGTTTTCCATCACAAGTAGTTGAAATGTTTTCCAATTGGAAATAAACTGGAGTGCCCCAGTAGTGGGAGACAGAGCTCAGCACATACTGCTTTGATCTATTGATCCACACATTTGCACCAAATTGCTAAATTCAGCCTACCTGTTGTGGAAATGATAAACAAATCACAGTAATATAAGGAAGCTGGTGACTTAGACTGGGGCTTGTTAGAGCAGAGATGTGAAATGAAGCCTGGGGAAGATGTGCTCTATTTCATTGCTCAGCTCAGAAACAAGAAATAATGAAGGAACTTGTAAAAAGTTAAGGGATATTTACCAGTTTGCCAACCTTTGATTGATGTTTTTCTGAATTTTTCAGAAACAAGTTGAAAATTCCACCAGCCTCATTCCATTTTTTTTTTTTCATTCTAAGTGGAGAAATATTTTATTTACAGATATGTATATTTAATTTGTGTGAAATGAGGGAATTGTAGTCAATATAAATAATCACAGAACTGGGGATAATGTCTGAAAATCAAAACTCTATTTATAGACTTTCTAGTTTCCTTTTTTCTTTGTTCTAGATATACAGCATAGATGGTTTGTGCACTGTTGTTTGTGTAGTAAAGGTGGAATTAGGTGATGCACCACTGGTGGCCAAAATTCGATAATGAAAAAAGTTTTATGCATGGAAAATATTCAAAAATCCAAACATTGATATATAATCATCTGGAGATGCAAGAAGATTGAGGGGGAATGCCAGTGGAGCTACAAGTCACAGAGATCGACTCCCTGTGACAATAGAAATATTTTTCTTCCTATATACTCATTCCCTCTACTATAAAAAGGCTATGAAATACAAACCTCTGCAGAAAAATAAAAGTGTTAAATTTTATTTCAATAATTTAAAAATAGTGCATTTCATCTTAACGTGTAATTCCACACATTTGATACCAAGCATGCTTTCTCAGTAACTACATTCTAACATATGCATGTAACATATATATTAATTATTTTTTATATGGGTAGTAACAATATTATTACTGCATATAGATCAAAGAAATGGTTTGGAGGATTTAAAAAAAACCCATAAATATAGAAATACAAGTGATTACTGAGCAGCCTTGGTTGGAAGATCCTGCAACCAAGCACTTTCAGGAATGTTTCCTCGACCCTTACTCAGTAGTTACTTTAATTTCACTAGTGTTATCAGTCATACCATCCTCCTCTGCATTCCATGTTATCATTCTTTCTTGATGGAATTCTGCCCAAACACTTAATTTCCTTAGAAAATTAGAAATTACAGTTTTCAAACCTATTTACTTCAATATCTTCACTCAGGATAATAAGACTCTTATGATAGTTGATATGTCCCTGATAAATCTTCTTGAGATGTAATTGGATCATGCTCTATTTTTATATGTGTTGCAAAGTGACTGGTATTAAGTGTCACTTTATTTCTCTATTTACTATAATTTTAATTTTCTTTTCACCTGGTGTACCATATTAACTACACTTTCTCATTTGAAACAACAAAGGATGTAATTTCTATCTCATTTCCTGTCCAAACCATTGACATAATGGGTTTTTTGTTGAACTTTTGTTTATATTGTTAAGGCAGAAAAAGCTATGTGAAATGTTGTCAATTTAGCAACTTATTTTCTTTCCTGAAAAAAACCAAAACCAAACCCAACAACATTTAAATAATTTGATCCCATATACAAAAAGAGTACTCTCAGTGTCTTAGGACAGAATCCCAGTTACCAGTGCTAATTATATCACCCTGCATTTTTTCCTTTCCTGAATGCTATTGGGTGAACTTTTTCAACATCACAGCAGTTGTCTCACATTATTTCCACCCTACTATTTTTCAAACCTATCATCATCTAGCTCACTTGACACTGGCACCATCCTATGTTCTATATGGCCTTTGCAGAGTGGCTGCATTTTTTTCATCTGTTCTACCCCTCTCCCTTAACTAAAGCACATCTGAAAAGTAATTTTTTTAATGACAGTTAAGGAAATAATTTGAATTTATTGCCTATTTAATTTAAAATATAAATGGAAGATGGGATAAAATGTTGCAGGGAAAACTTTCAAAGTGAGCATGGAAATTGCTACAGGGAAAAGGGGGATACACAAGAAACAGCTTAATATACAGAAACCTACGTGAGGAACAGAAGTGCAATTAATACATTACAGATGTTGATACTTGCATCAGTGTGTGTTGCTGATTAAGACCAAAGATGCAGGGAGCATCTGTGGGTGACAGCACAGGATTCCTACCCTAGGACAGGCATAGTTATTGTTCTGTCTTTTTCCAACAGTGATGAGGTGGGAGATAAAAGTGGTGTTAATTTGCATTTCACCTTGCAGTCGCTGTAGATAGCTGAACAGAAAAACTGATTATGAAATAGGGTATGGCTTTAGAATGTTAATCACCTTTATTTTCCCTGTCCATATATATGTGTGAAAAGCTTCCTGCCTTCCCCCTCTGCTTTCTAATCTCATGGACTGGAAAAAGGCATCTCTCTCCCCTTTTCACTCCTGTTATTTTGCTCAAGTTCTGGCTCACTTTATTTTCAATTAGAAATTTAAACTAAATAAATAGAATAAAGAGAGAGAACTGCAGGGTTTTGGGTTTTTTTATGAGTTTGGTTTCACATTTTCTTTAGTGTTTCTCTTTTACAAGGCCATCATTCCTAAGAGCAGAGATGCTGCTCTTCACACCCTTTACTGATTTCAGGTTAGATAACAAAATGGAGGCGTTCTGCCTGTAACTTTCTTAGCTGTTTCCCTTCTGCCTTAGTTTTCTATTCTAAAATATAATTTCAAAGTGTTTCAGTACTGTTAAAGAGCTGTTGTGCTGTATTACACAAGTGCCTGTGTTTTAGCGACTAAGTGACCCGTACATACATGTGTATATGAGCATGTGTATGTATAAATCCATAGTGCACAAATATAGAATGCATATAAAATGCATTTATTACTTTGCATAAAGATACAGGAAGGTTTTAGTTGTTTGTGGTTGGGGGGAGGGGGTGGGATTCCTGCAAGATTTTAGCCAAGCCTGAACAAAATGCACTTGCAAAGAAATGAACATCCCATTTGTAATTTTCACTTCCAGCAGCACTAAATATATGTTTGATATCTTTCCTCCCCAAGCTGGTTCAGCATTCCCAGGGAGGGCTGAAAGATGAGAGTAATGTGCAGAGCAGTGGAGAAATGCCGTGGGAGTGGATAAATCTGCATGACCCTGGACACATTCCAGCTACCGCCCTGTAATGTGCTCCAGCAGCTGCTGGCAAAGCTGTTGTTTGCTCCCTGAAAGTCACCTAGCATAATCCTGATTCCACAGCACCACTTCATGCAGTCAGTTGCAGGAGTAGCTCATGCGCTGGATGTTCAGACAGGATGTTCATAACCAGTCCAAGCTCTCTATTCCCACGGCTGTTTGCATGGCAGAAAAGAAACATATGTGATCCACAGCCAGGAAGCAGAAAACTTGGACCAGGGATTGTAAAGCTCAGAGCAGAAAGGATAAAAATGAAGTAGGGTAGTTTTTAAGAAGCAAACAAAAAAAGAATATAAAAAATAGGAAAAATAACCATAAAATGTATCAGCAACTAAGCCAATAGGCCAGACACAGAAAAAAGAGAGGAAGAGACAAACCGTGAAAACAAAGGAAGATGCAATTCTCTCAGCAATGGCGATCTGTAGGTCAGCTAACATTTTAAGAGCCTCAAGTGAAGAAACAGTACAGCAAGTTTCCTTTTATGACCCTTCTTATAGGACACTGTTCATTAATTTAAATTAAACCTCCCAAAGTAAGTACCATCCCCTGGTCCATTGCCAGTTTGTCTCACATTAATTGGCCGTGTCGGCTGAGCACTCTTTCTCAGGCTTTCTTTCCTTAATACTACCTGGCAATTTGTCCCTCTCCAGATTCTAATGCAATGGGGTGAACTCCTCCCAAGAAACAGAAAGGCTCCCTGTTATGGATTGTGTGCAAAGCTAGCAACATGATTCATTTCGAGATCCACTTAAAAATTAAGGACAACATAGTGGCCAAAAAAGCCAGCTGGTGGGGCTTGCTCCTCGCATCACACTTGGCATTTTCCCCATGCTTCCAGTAATTTTGAATGTTTTTACTTAGAAGATGAGGAGCAAAAGAAAGGCATTTAATCTTCTTTGAAGCTGGCATTTAAAAACATCTAGGACTTATGGAAATAAATAACAGTTATCTTTTAAATAATATTTTCTGTGTTTTGTGGGAGGCTGTGTGCTTTGTTTTGATTTGGTTTGGGGTTTTTTTTTAAACTGTCCAACACTGCTTTTATTGCCAGTAAGTAAGGAAAGGAAGATGGACAGGGTTGCCAAGCTACTAACTGGAAGAAACTTGAGACTCTTGAAGAGAGGAGGGAGGTGACCTTGAAGTGCAAAACTATTGCTTGTGGTGAGTGGAGTTTAACAGGCAGAAAATTCTTGTGCTGTAGCAGAATATTTATCTGCCTCTCAAGGTTTTTTCTTCTTGAAAAGTATTGTGTTTGATAATTTACTTTTTTTTTTCTGATAGCTGACAAAAATATGGTGAAACTAATATATACTGTATTAGAAAAGTAAATGAAAAAGCTGAAAACATAGATGATATTTGTGCGCCAGTTTAGTAAGCTTTTCCTTTCTGAGAAGGTATTTAATGGGATTGCTGGATATTTGAAGAACTTGTAGGATTTGAGCTTATAATATGACATGAAAGAAATTATAAATATTACAAAAAATAATGAAATTTTATGCTTTGAAGTATGAACTGCTCTGCTCAGCTGTCATTCTTTTCTTTATTTTCATTTTGTATATCAATCAGAAAATTCTTTTAAAAGGCATTCTTATCTTCTTTTTCAGTATTGTTATCAAGCTGCTGTGATCTCTGGACAAAGAACATGTTAGAGAAACATGTTGTTGAGAAATACCTTGATCATTCCTTAGCAGAAGCAGTTATGCCACAGTAAGTGGAACAAATATGGAGAGCTGTAAGCTTAAGGTTTTGGAAACAGAAAGCATAAAAAATTTGGTTCCTTGCTTTTGTCACAATACTCAGAAAAGCTGAGGAGATATTTCTTTATGTTCCACAGAAATACAGTCTATGTCTGGGCAGTGAAGAATTGCAAAAGATGTTTCGAAGTAGTTGCACTTAATTTATGTGACAACAGGGATTCTGCAACAGCTGGACACAATTTTTCAGGCAAATCATTTTAAGGCAACACTTTAAGGAGTAAGAAAAAGTAGGTTTTGTCTCAAATTGGTACAAAGTTCCCTTGGAATCTCTAGGGTCTGATCTGCAACAATGGATAAACTTTGGTAATTTATCTAGCAGATGAAATAATTTTAAATGGATTTAAAAATCTCTTCTAACAGTAAAATATATTTGTTTTTATTACATATATATTTTCTTGTCTACATTCTTTGTCTACAGACAAAAAAAATTGCAAAAAAGATAGAAAACCTGCAACTGCAGATTTATGTATTTTTGTTTGTTGGGGTCTGATTCATAGCAACTTTGTTTGACAGACATGCTGTTCTTGTGGTGTGATGCCTTTAGGAAACATGAGGAACTCCACAAACCCATTTATCACGTTGGTCCAAAATGCTCACATTACAAAGAACATTTTTTATGTTCTGCCTTTTCCTAGTTTTCTTAGCCAAAGACCAGCATTGTATCATGTCATCCTGCTGACCATATTTCTTAAGTGCCTGTTTTCATGCTGTCCTAAATAATCCTCTCAAAGAGAAGAAATGATTTTCAAGTGTTTCTCTGGAAATTCTCCTTTTGAAGCTTTGAATGCCTTTCCACTGGTATTTAGCTAACACTTGCACTGAATATCCAAGCGTAAGGAATCCTCCAGGTAGAGGAGGTGCTTACAGGAACCACAAGTGAAAACTGTCCCCAATGAAACTGAGGAAATGAAGGGTTCTCAAAGACTAAATAAAGATTACTGTTGTACTATAGACCCTAAGCTGATACTTTTGATGTTTTCTCAGTGGTGGGGAGATAGAAGAACTGGTGATGTGTTAATATGTTGATTTTATCGCTGTCAATTTTTTGGGGAATTTCTTTTCTCTCTCCTGTTTTATTTAAGGTAATCAATTTACACACAGTTTCATGCTTCAGCTCAAGCAGTTAGAACTTATTTTCTACTTTTCATCAATGCTGCATTTTCCCTGCAGTTTTAATTCACAGGAATTAAACAGAATCATTCTTTTACACAACCATTTGTTAGTGAAACAACAGTGGAATACATGGAGGAATTGGGTGAATATAATATTCTGAATTACATTTAGTTCTTTAATATTCTACAATATTCAAGAGGTCGCACTGGATGATCACACGTGTTCTGGTCACCTTCCCATAAACATCCACTGTTGGGAGGTGTTGCTTCAGTGAGCACCATTTCTTTTTTTGTTTTTTTTTTATTTCACCTGTCAAAAAGGCATGGTTGTCACTGATGGCAAAGTGCCAACCATTCCTACACTAGCTAGAACCAGAAAACTCACATTTTAAATATTTAAATTTCCTATTCTTTGTTAGTTATGCTTTGTAAAGAGAAAGCAAAGGAACTTTGTAGATAGGTAGGACGAAACATTAAATAAATGCTGGCAAGAAACCCAGAAGACAGTGTTTTTGCAATCATGCCCTTTGCTGTTATTGGTCTAAGAAAGGCCAAATTTGATAAAATTTTGTCTTACCTCTATTTTCTGGGGAAAAGAAACACTGTCAGGTTAGCCCTGCTCTTATAAGGGGACCTTTTACTCAGCAAGTAGCAAATTATTCACTCCTCTAAACTGGACCTAAGTTTATGAGTATGACATGTTTTCCCTGAGAGGCTCTGTCTAAACTTTTCCACACTAAGAGCAGAAGGCAGAGATTCTCTTTCAGTAACTCTGCATGGTGACAGCTCCCCAAACAGTGGCCTCTTTCCCATGCACCACCCTGGCCTCATGAGTATTCAGTTTCATCTGCTGTTTCAGCATTCTGTTCAGCATTTCTTTCAGTTATTATTCAGTTCAGTTGAGTTCAGCATTTGTCCTTGATTCACAACACAGTCTCTTAGGTAGTCTTATAGGATAGCCTTAGGTAAGTGATTTATTGAGTTACTTTATGATAAAATAGGTGTATGTGAATAGATAAAAAGATAGATAGGTGTGGATATTAATAGAATGCACCAGCTTGCCTTGTACAACTTTATAAATACTTAGGGGAAATAAGAGATAATTAAATATACCATCATGTCATGTGTGATATGCCAGGAAAATATTTCAGCCAGGAACCATCTTCCTAGATCTCTTATTCAAATAAAAATCAACAAATTACAGTAAGCACACTGTCAGAAAAGCTCTTTCCTCTGATTTTTTAAGGTGATTCCACATGATGGTAGTCAGAACAATTGCATTAGTGGAACTAAAAAGTGTTTACATGTTTAATATATTTTGATATGTCTGTTCTAGTTACAATGGCAAAGACTTGATACCCCATCCAACAGCTGCTAAAAATGTGTTATAAAGTCCAGCCTTGAACCTTGGTGTGACTTTATGTCCCATGCTGCTGTCAATGTCTGTCCCCTCTTCACTGGGGGTGCAATCTTAGTTCAGATCCTCAGCTCCTGGTTGGATATTGTGTGAAATTGCCGGTCAGGAAGGTGATGCAGAAGCAATATCTTTAAAATGCCATTCTGCCAGAGAGCTGTTTGGCTTGAAGCTGAACTGAGAAGAGAACAGTTATAAAAGGGAGGTCTCATCTTTTTCATGGAATGCATGAATGCAGTGTTTGGCAGCACAGAAAAAGGGTGCAAGGCTGGGCTGGCAGAACAACTCGTGGTGTTGTTTAGAGGGAATCTGCAGCACTCATTATTCATTTAGAAAAAAAATATTTCAAATCCAACGAGGAAAAGAGAAGGTTTTCTTCCATTCTTTGTATAAAACAGGCCAAACACAAACACACTAAAATGAATAGAGTGCACTCTTCAATTAAAACACTGAATGCTTTTTGGTGTTTTATTTCAACAAGCTTAATCCATCATCAGTAATTTTCTTTCAATTCATCATTAGCTTCTTTCTGTTGACTTGCAGAACAATTCTTCATAGTTAAATTGCACAAGGAGAATCTGTCCCACTGCTTTTAGGGTCAGGATGAAATAATCTTAACAGCAGGAGCAGTGGCAGTTCAATTAGCAACTCGGGCAACTTCTGTGGAATGGAAACACTGCTAGAGCCAAAGAGCTCGCTGGCACTGAAATGTCTCTCGTGAGGGGGAACTGAAGAGTCCTTGGTACAGTTTTGAAGATTAGTGTGACAGAAAACAAAATGAGTAACCAAGTTGGGAAGCTGTAAACACGGTACAAAGCTTTTCCACGCCGTGGTTCTGTGCTGAAAGAATCTTTCTCAACAAGAGCAGCAAGAGTTTGTTAGGCAAAGAATGAACCATTTGCTGCTTTCAGTACATTCATTAAAAAAGCTCTGCCTTTTTTTCAGCTTTTCAGATTAGTTTTTCTTTTAAAACTGTGTTCCTTAGATGTGCTCTTATTTTTATGGTTTGTTTTGTTTTCCTTCTCAGGAGTTGCAGAATTTCTTGGTTTCTTTGGTTTTGTTGTTTCCCTCATTATTGTATGAATGAAGCAATTTTCTGGGGCAACTTTTCAGTAAAACATCTTCCTCAGAGATTTTACTTGAGGAGCAAATTCAAAATACCTTTTCAAAATACCTTTTCATTTTGAGGAAATACATTTATGAAAGCTGGTCTCATGAAATATAATATATGTGCAGTAAACTGCATAAATACTCCCAACCTGTATCTCTTCCAAATTGATATGTTGACATTTTAAGAGGAAGGAAGGAAGGATTATCTGTAAAGTCACAATCAGTGAAAACAAATTGAAGTTCTACTCCCAGCTCCTACTCCAGATTCTCATTGTGATGTCAACTTTTTGCCTCTATTTGTTAAGTGAATGATTAAATAATTTTTTAATTCTCTATTGCTGGATGTTAAAGGTCCTAAATATTTTGTTTTGTTTTAGATTTCCTTTTAGTTTGTTTTGTTTTGTTGTTTTTTTTTGGTTTTTTGTTATCTAATCAGTACAGCTCTCAGTGACAATGAAGAGATTTAAAACATTATTGTTCCTCTGGAAAGGATGAACTCACATTAATATTCATTTCCTTCAGGTCCTCTTCAGAATTCTGTGATCAGTTCTGAAACAAAGATCTAAATGAGGGCTGCACCAGTATGATTTCAAATAGGAATTCCATCTTTGAATAGACACTCAGAGGTTGTTTCCTTTGCTTCCGTAAGAAGGAGATGTTTGTAGGGAACAGGAATGCACAAAGTGGTTGCTTTGAAACAGTGAGGAGTGTTAATTGTTGGCAAGCTGAGACATTAAAAGAAGTCAATAAAACTTTTTTACAAATTCTAATTAGTCTTCTTTGCTCTAATTGACTAATTTCACCTTTCAGCAATAGATACAAATCTGCCAAATAAGTTACCAAATAAGTCATGATGTTCATTTATTTGTTAAAGTATTTTCTAATACAATGAAAGAATACTTGAGAGAGAACAGTGGGCGGTTTTTTTAATTAAGACTACCAAAAGGGATATGAGCTAGGTAGAAAATAAAGATCTAGAGAAAATATTTACCATAGAAATTCAGTTTTACAAGTAAAAGAGAATTTGTTTCTGAAAATTACTTACAGACAAGAGTTGTTTATACCTCACTGCAAGCTGGGACACAGAACAAAGTACAGAATTGTATTAGGATTGATTTTTTCCATACAGGATACCACTTTACAATTTTACAGTTCAAAGTCACTGGAATAAAATACCTACACTTAGCAAAAAGAAACTTCAGCTATGTAAATTTCCAGAAATATTTCCAAAAATTGTTGAAGTGCCTTGAGAAACATATTTTGTAATTGTGGGTACTGTAGATCCTTCTGTTGATGTCTGCTTTACTGCACTTGATGGACTTTTGGGCTGTTATGAGTTTTCAGAAAATCTAGAAGAAAATGATGATTCCTTTCCCCTGCAAGAGGTTTAGTTTGCTCTTTGTAATTACAGGACTAAAGCACATGGATTTTTTGAGATGATCAATACTTTGAAAACCCTGTGCTGTTTTATCACCTGTGCTGAGGCCTATGAAAAATTAACACTTTTTATTGGCACTTGAATCAAATCAATAGTTAAGGTAATTCTTGCTATTTGACAGATCATTTTATTGCACAGGTAAAATTTGGGGACTAAATGGGGTAATAAGAACTTTTTCTTGGTGAACTGTGAATTGCAGCTAATACCAGTGCTTGTGTGGAAGGGATTCAGATTACACTTGTGCTCTGGGATGGATTGAGTTGGGAAATCCCAAGTAACCTCATGTGACTTAATTCATTGTGAGAGGGCACAACTATCACAAACAGATCCTACTTGTGATATATAAAAAAGTATTTTTTACAGATATTTATCAGGAAACATACTGCATCCTTTAAAAGAGTGTGATTAGGAGAAATTTTTGTGGTTAAACATTGGGTCCTATACAGAGGAATTTTGAAGCTGGGCCTACTTGAGACTTGGTGTTTTATTTCTTCCTCTAGAGAATGGTGATATGAAAACTTCTTGTCACACATTTCAGTAACAGATCAGAGCTCTACTCAGCACTTAGCATTGTAAGGCTTTCATCTGTGTTAGGTCTTACAGGCATTATTAAAATAACACTTGGTTTTAGCTGTCTTTCTTACCCTTGAAGGAGATGAAATGGTTTGCTGTGTGCCTATCACTTACTAAGAGCTATTTTGAAAGTAAACTAGAGTGTGGGAAATTCTGCCTCACGTTCCAAAGAGCACATCCCAGCAACTTTGGACAAGAGACACCCTTAAAATTCTCAAAATGTGGTGCAGATATTCCCACAGTACTGAGGAATCCTACATACAAACATAACATATCTAGCTACCACTGTCATATTGCCCTTACATAAACTGTCCCCAGCCTGCAGTAGGAGTTCAGTGGGGTTTGTTTTAATTACTGTCTTACTTTTGTTTTATTTAGTCTTTTAGGACCAGGGAAAGGATATGTAGTGACAACACTGTCTTTGTGCAAAACTACAAATTAATATGTGATCTGAAGCAATGATCATGATAAGTGATGGTAAACAATCCTTATGTATTAAAAATTGGAGATGGAGGAGAGAGGATTTTTTGTGTCAATAATCAGTGAAAGGAATAAAGATGCAAGAAATAGCAAATCAAATGGCAAAGATGAGGTTTTAATAGACCCATGAGTCCTGTGCCTTGACTTAAAAGCTCAAGTGCAAGCACTGAGTTAGCGGTAGCTTAATTCTAAGAGGGATTTTAAGGTAAAGACAAGAGGGAATTGCATTAATAGACTCATTCCTTTTAAAAGCCTGAACAGAGGATGTTATGGTAAGGTGCACATATGGTGCATATCTTAGCAGTCTGTAGTCCTTGAGGATGGTTCTTATAACTCTAAAATACATTGCCTAGCTCCCACTTAAGAATTTTCTTATGTGGACAAAAACCCCCCATTTTCTTCACAGACAAGGATAAATTACTTTTATCATGCAAGGATATTGCAATTTGTTTTTACTGCATAAACGTCCCTTAAGTTTAATTTTTCTACACAAAAGGAAGATTTCTAGTCAGTCAGGGCAGTGGGGGGTGTGTTTCAGTAGACTTGGGATCTACTCAAAGTACTGCCAGAGGCTTTTTAAGTCACTTTAGGGAAATCATCTCCCAGTCATTCTTCTTATGTTTAGAGCTGTGACTGAGAAGTTCTGTGTGATGCAAGTAATGTCATATTAACACACCTTTGTCCAATCAGGGTGACAAAATTAAATTTTGGATATATTTTATAAGCCTGTTTTCTGTCTTAGCAGGCAATTTTAATACTGGCAGAGCAAAAACTTAAGACTTTCCAAGCAAAGGGACTGATCATAACATCACACTATATATTAACAAATATGTCCCTTCATTACTTTAACATTAATATAAGGGAAAAGTTGTTTGTATAATCAATGCTTAATATATTTTGCAGGTTTTGCATTTTGAAAATACTAAAAAAACCCCAAATAAATTATGCTCAATTAAAAATTGAGTAATTTCAAATGACCATAAAGATGAAAAATTATAGCCTTCAAAGGAAACCTTCAGTAGATGGTTTATTTTAATTCTTTTAAAATCTATGAAATGTATTTCTAGAGAAGTGATGCTAGCTATAACCAATAAGTACGGAAAGGACTTTATAATATATAAGAGCAAAGTATAAAAAATATCATAATTTTAGCAAGCAGTAAACATCAATCCAGATTTAGAAATTACCAGAAGTTCACAGTGAAAGTAAAAATGAGAGAATTGGGCTGTGTTTACTTTTTAAAAGTATTTTTTATAGGTGAACATTATTAGCTCTCATAGATGGTTCCATTATTTTTCATTGCTACATAATTTCTTCCTGAAATTTCCATTTCCCCTAATCATCACAAATGTATTTGTGTTTCAGTTCCATGAAGAGTCTGCATATCCCTGTTTCTCACACTGGGCTTAGTCATGGACACCTGTTTGTGTCAGCAACATTCAGGTCTCCATGCTAAAGAAGGCACTGAAAGTAAAAAATCCATAGTGATCCCTAATGGTACTCTAATAATTATTAATTAGTTGCACCAGGAAATCAATCAAATTTTGCCATGTTTTATGCCGTGAAAGTATGGAAAAGTTGGCAGTGATGCCAAGTGGATGCAGAAAAAGATACTCTCTCAACAGATTTTTGAGGAAGTTGCATTTTATTATTGTGCTGCACAAACACAGGATTTCATGGTTTCAGGCAAGGATTTTCAAAATCAGACATGTGACTCATCATGCCTTAATATACATCCAAAATCACTGCTAATCTTGGAATAATAACTGCTAATACAGCTAGTGAAGAAGCTTGGTTATATCAAGCCATAGATTTTTGACTCAAATTCATTTGAAAATGCCTGCACTCTATTTACAATAATCCAGTAATCTTTATTCCCTTCATTTCCTTATTCCCCCACAACTCCCTATTTCTGGAAGGATTCCAACGGTTAAAAAAAATACTACAGATTTATTTAAAACCCATTTTCCAAAATGTGATGAAGTAATAGAAAGAATTTAATGAGGAACATCATTATGTGTTCAACAGAAAGTTTTCTCACTGATCTTGTAGCAAAAAAAGAATCTACTCCTCATTATTGGTGTCTTTCTGACTCAGCCAGGCTTTCATGTAAAAATAACACTAAGCTCACAAACTTGTGGTGGAATGGCAGCTATATTAGACACAGTTTTATTACCACTTACCAGTTATTTTTAGAAACCACATATCAGCTTTTAACTTGAGTGGCAGAGTAGCAAAGAGGAAAATTTGTTCATAGCTGGAATTTCTCTGAGGACACAGAGAAGTACCAACACTTAGGGGAGATAGAAATGAAGGCTTCAAATCACAGCTAATATTAACCAAGGAGTATGTAAAACATCACTATTGATTTTTTGAATGAATCTTGTCAATTTGGCATTATTTTAATTTTTGACGTGCTGATCAATACATTTCTTGATGTAAAACTTGCAAAAACTCTTTCAGTTACTGAGGATCATGACAGCTCAGAACAGTGATGGATTTGCTTGCCACTGCACACTCCTGAGTATGTCTTTTTTAAAAAAAATATATATTTTTTTTTACTGAAAATTTTGAACCTTCATCCAAAATGCTACCGTATTGTACACAGAGACTTTTCTATGCCTTTTTCTATTTTCTATTTTTCTATTCTTTTTGACAACAAAGTCAAAAGAAGGCAATATTCTTGTTAAGGAATCCTGTGGAAACACTTCCATTACTTTCCAATGCTAAGATTTTCAGGATGCCATCAAGCTAACTCCCTGAGAAAAAGAAAAGTCAAGAAAGGAAAACTCTAAGTATTTACAGGTATCTAATGGAGAAGAATAGCTGTTGCTGCTATGAGGCCAAATAGAAGTGATTGCTTTGTCTGGCAGGGGTGAAAATATTGCAAGTACTACTAAGAAGTAAATTAAAAGAATAATTAAACAAAATAAAAATGTTAGAGGTTCTCTAGATTGCAGAGGAAGACCCTTGTGAATCTGCCACTGGTCAGTACAGTTGGTGATATAAAATTAATGAGCACATTCTAAACTAAAATAATGAAGACAGAATTAACTAATAAACTCTATTCCTTAGTATAATGTTCATTAGAGTGTTCATAGTTTACTCAATATAGGGCTGTTTGAAAGTTTAACTTTTAATGTTTTCTCTCTTTCTGTGAATAAAAGGTACAACTTTTTCTTTGACAGGAAAATTTTAAATTTCCTAGCACATATATTTAGAATTTATTTGAGTTTTTGGTGCTTAATGTTTTGTTCCTATGATTTGTTGAGTTTTAATCTAGAGTACAGGATGTCTATCTGAAGATTTTCTGAGCTCCTACAAATGTTAGCAGCATAATTTGAATATTTTCTGAAGAAAATATATTATAATTATTTTGATGCTTAATGATGGACATGAGAACCTGAACAAAGACCAGGTTGTTAAATTATCTCAAATAAATAAACTAATATAAATGTTGCACTGATCATCATATTGTTATACTAAAAATCAGGAACTAAAAAATAAACCCAGACACACTTATTCTTGAGAAAATTACTATAAAGGCATAAAAATAGAGGCTGCTGTGCAGCAATCACTCTGGTTAATCAACAGGCATTTAACTGTAGCTCTGTAAGTTAAAAATCTGACTGACTCAAACATTGCCATGTAAAAAACAATTAAAAAACAGCATAGAAATTGTCCATTGCTGTTATCTATTGTTGATGCAACTTTGGATTGTGTTTGGGATGATATATTGGCTGTTTGCTGGAATTTGAACATCAGTGGAACGAGCGAACAAATATTAACCCCTGCCTCTCCTCCATTTCCTCCTTAGAGATTAAATACTGTATAAAGATGAGTTTTTAAACCCCCAAATGTCCTAATGCAGTGCTGTCACAATAGCAGTGATGACTTTAATAGTTACCTGTTTTGTGAGCAACCCTAAACAGCCCCCAATGCACTTCCCCTTCCTCTAATTTTTCCTAGACTTGATTTTCCTATTTTAGTGTAACCCAAGACAGCCCTCAAACATTTCAGACATCTTCTGTCATTCTCACCCTCAGCTGTTTAGACAAGACTTCTTATCAATTTTTCCTTCCTGACACAGATCCTTATCTTAATTGATAGCATGTTTTCTCATATACCACATCCCCATGGGTTGTGATTACTTTTCTTGGCTGACAGGTATCTCAAAAAGGAGCTGAGTCTGGAGTGTGAAAGAGACAGATGTGTTTAGAGCAGCACAGGAAGAAGAAATAAAAAGGGAGAGATTCTACAGACAGAAGAGACTTGTGGAATAGGGTGTTGAAGTTAAGACAAGGAGAAGCTGAATGGAATAAAAAGTGGTGCTGTCATCTGAGAGCACATGAAGACGGAAGAGGGTAGCCAGCTTTGGTTTCCTGTTGATGCCAGTTACAGCAGCATGCAACTAAATTAATGGCTGACTCTCTTCATTTGTCTAAATGCAAAATTCAGAATTACATTCCTCACACGAAGTTCACTTGGATGTACTTCAGAACAGTCGGACATCTGCATCAAAAACCACTTTACCAGGACTGAAAGTTCTGTAGTCAGGCTAATGAACAAGAAATAGACATCAGATATCAGTTTGAAGGTTTCTTGCTGCCTTTAAAATGGAGAATATCAAACCCCAGTTTATGTTGGTGTACAATGAAGGGCATGTTAAGAAAGAAATGAAAAGTGGGGGACTCAGTTTTCAGGAGTATGTGTGAGCTCAGATTTTATGGGCATTATGAGCATGTAAAAATGAAAACCTTGATGCCACAAGTTTCTAGCATAGACACTTTTATTCATCTGTGGGAACCTGCTACAAATGAGACTGCTAGTACAAGGGACTCAGATTTCCTGGATTTTTTAAGACCTAAATCCCTTTAAGATCTTATCTGCTCATCTAAAATTGTCAACAGTATTTCATGTCAGTATTGACTTGAAAATTGGATTGGCTTCTCACAAGGACCAGAGAAAGCCTTTATGTAAGAGATCATGCTGGACTTGATTCTGTGATGTCTTGGAGACTGATGATGTCTGGGCAGCCCTTCTTGAACGTGTGGGTTTGACTGGATGACCCCTCAAGGCCTCACCTCAACCATTTGTGATTAAGAGATACATTAGAAAGGATTTAAACCCTGGTGACAAGGAGAGTTACCCATTCTCTGTTTGGGTCAGTGTTTAGGCCCTGTTGTTACAGACATCCCAGGAAGAGCACTAAATTCAGTACCTGCCTCTATGGGACACAAGGAGTTCTCAGAAATGGTCCTTGGCCTTAGCTGAATGTGATGAGGCCAAAAATTGTGAACTGGGAAATTTCTTCCTTTTTTTTTTATTTTAATTAAGTTATTTTCAGTAAGAAATAAGGCAATTCTTGCAGACATATTCAAAGATTTAAAAATAAAATAAAATTGTCATGTAAACCAGATGTCTCATAGAAGTATTGTTTTCTATTTAGTAGCCAGTGCTGGGATGTAGTTATGGTTACCAAATAATTGAATATAAGCATGAAGGAAGATGTATACTATTTTTTTTTTCCTCTGAAGGGAAAATGACAGAACATAAACATTTTACAAAACTTTTCATTCCTGGTTACAGAAGTTGCTTGAAATTTAAAAGGCTCAAGGACTAATTCATTTTCTGTACTTCTTCACTTTTTAAATTGGAAATCTCTCTGCTAATATAAGTAGTCTTGAAATGGTATAAGTTATTTAATAATTTTCAAGAGCACTAATTCAAGAGTAGCTAAAAAACTTGCTACAGTGAGACTGAAATTAAAATGTAACAATAAAAGCCAAAAAACACCCTAGTTTTCATAATTTTTCATCAGAACTTACAGAATGACCTGAAATTCCATTTCAAGCTCACCATGTCATATTTCAAAAGTAGTCTTAACATCTGCCAAAACTTTCATAAAATGAGACACTTTGATCAGTGCACATTCTCTGCACATTTGATAGCAAAGACTATATATACTTATTTTATATGTAAACACCACATGACAAGTCATACTAAATACCACTTTATCATGTGTTTTTTGTAGCAGAAGAGTTTTAATAAACAAAAGGATTACATTTAAATGTGCTAGGCCAGACCCAGCAACCTAGAGAATACATAGGATTCATAGCACCTCCATGTATGGCCCAGTGATTTCTCTGCTGTTGATTCTCCCAGGTGTTACTGAATAAAAATCACCAATTTGTTGTGTTTTGAGAGCCTGCAGAGAGTCTCTGGGTTTCCCAAACCAGCTGCTGAATCCATGTCTGAAGGGGTGGCTGTTGGATCCAGAAAATGATCTGCCAGGCAAGGTAGAGAGGAGAAATAAGGAGGCACAGAAAAGCCTGTAGGAAAAGGACACATTTTATGGAGGAGTATTGAAATGATGTGTCCAGGAGCTTACAGGCTGTGCAAGTTAGAAAAATAAGGCAAACCAGACCCTGCTCCTGGGACCAGAACATAAAATATTTCCCACTTCTAGTTTTTCCCCTCAAATGCTTTAGGCTTTCTTCTAATAGATGACTTTTTCTTCTTGAGAAATGTAATTAAAATAAATTTTATGTAATTTGTATCAGAAAACATTTAATCAGAATAAAAACCTGGGCTAATCCTTGACATTCTTCACTCTTTTGGTTTTTAGGAAGCCTTTTTCCACCTTTTTCCATCAATATAGATCTCAATGTTATCAGGTACAAAATATTCATTCAGTTCATTTTCCTGAATAGTCTTGCCATGATTGGCATTGTTCCTGTTGCAGAAAGAGTCTGGTTGAGGATGGCTCTTTCTGTGATGCATCACAGAATGTCAGGAACTTCAGCAGGCGTCAACACTTTGGGGGATTAAATTAGTAGTGATATGTTCATGTAGTTTGAGGATCTGTGGTGGTGTCAGCTCTCCCTTTGACATCAGTGTCAGAGCAAACCTGACCTTAGAGGACAAAAAATCCCCTTCTGAGGCTCAGTGCTAGCATTAATACCACCTCCCTCCATCAGAACTGCCTGCACTACTCTATAATCAGTTTATAAAGACACAGCAGCCTGTTTAATCACACCCAGTGTCAATGCTGGCATTTGACTTGATCATGTAGATCCCCAAAAGATTAGAGCTTGTTTTGCTCATGGCAGGATTTCAATGCACAGACAGCTCTATAAATATTCCCACAAAGCTAAACTGTCTAAACAGGCTGCTGTGCAATTTCAGGTGGAGCAGGATGATGTTTCAGCACTTAAAACAAGCTACCAAAAGCAGGAATTGTGAGGGAGGAATAAAGGAAATTATTTCAGGAACAATACAAGACTTGTTATTTTAAAAGTAACAGTAAACCTGACGGGGCAGGAAAGATCTTTGCAAAAGGATGGACTGAGCCAGCCCATTGGAATTATATAGGGAGAGTCAATTATGACCCATTCTTCTACTCAGAGCCAAATCTAAAGTCCTTACAATTTTTAATTTCTTTTCAAATGACTTCCTCAAAGACTTTAAGTGCATTCTTCAACAGGTAGACAAAGAGAGAAGATACTTGTTTTTCTGCATGAAAGAGTATCATATTATTGGGATGAAGAAAATAATTTCAGTATGAGAACATGTGCTAGAACACACAGACATCTCTTCACCCAGTGACCTTTTAACACCCATTTTTCAGTGCTACAGTGATTGTTTGTCAGCATTTTAAAGGTACCCGAAGTCTATATAACCAGTAATGAAAATTTTAATTCTAGGAATGTGAATTTTTCAAACATTTGATTGACTTCCTTAAAAGGGAAAAGATGAATAGTTTAAAAAGAAAAAAAATCTTATCATCTGCAGGCTTCTTTTTTCAAAATTTTTGCTTCCTCTTAATTTTTCACTGTTTACCTGGGCATATTTCTACTTCAAAGTACTTAATAGAACTAATGTTCCAGTGCAATTTTTCACATAGGAATTACAAAACAATAGAATGCACATATAAACACAGATAAATGTGTGTCGCCCTGAAAACTCAGCTCCTGAGCTTGCTAACATAGTTTTCTAAGGACTTTCCCAGGACAGTAAGTGTAAACATAGATATGTGTACATTCTTTCTGTTACACATCTTGTGATGGGCATTTCTCATGGCCAGTGCAGTGAGAAAGTGTTATCCTGACCATCCAATCCCTGGCCATGGTAAGAAGCCTATAAATCCTGGGAGGAAAAATAAACTCTGTTCTTCTTTCCTTCACCACACCTCGACCTGTGTCCGTGTGATCTATTCATCTTCAGCGGTAACGAATGTGACTGCCAGTACATATTTAGGTTAGTAATTACTATTTTCATGAAGAGTATTTTCATATGTTTTGTGAACATCAGAGACTACTAAATTGCCTCACTAATAGTTGTCAAATTTTCATCCACATCATCCTTTTTTTATCATGAATAGTTTTCAAAATAAAATAATTTCAAAATCAAGAGAAACAATATAATAAAAGTAAAAATAAACACAAATAGAATATCTTTGTGATGCAATGAATTTCCTAATATTAACATTTTCTACTTATGATATATTTTTTTTTTCCAAAATGTTGGTTTCATTAATATGATCCAGAATTGAATGAAAAGAAAGCATAAAATATTCATTTATTTGAAGATATCAATGAAGAATATCTGCATCATATAGTTACACTGGAGCTCTACTTTCACTCTACAAACTATTGTAGTGGGGGAAGTAGTCCAGTGATATTTTTTACATTAAACTTTGATAATTTTATTATTTTCTACATACAAATATTTTGTACATACCAGTGTTATTTTTTTCCTTAGTTGTTTGCATTTTCATCCTTTAAAATTACATAAATCCTGAGTTTGATGCTGACCAGTTTCTTCAAGGAAGAAACATCTAAAATGCAATGACAATATCATATAACCCAGTGAAATTAGAAATTTATGTAAGCTCTATATCCTTTCTAAAACACTCCTGGGAGGATTTTTTTATCTGGATAAATACAATAAATATCAGTATGAACATTTGCTAAGAGACCTCCTCAAATCCCAGAACTCTGTCTTCTGCTTTCTAGTGTTCTTTCCTGGCTTTTATGGACAGAATATATTGATATTTCTGTCTAGACAGGAGGTAGTCACAGAACTACTACAGGGAACAGAGCTCAAATGTGTAAGGCGCTCTCAGGGGTACAAGAAAAAGGAAAACCCCAAAACTTTAGTGACTGAATAAAGCAAGAATCTTTCTAAGTCCTCTCAAACCCTTTCATATAACTATTACTTATTGAAATTTAAGACACAGAAAAGAGTAATTATGAGAAATATCAAAAACCCTGCCCATTGACACTTTCTTCTTAATTAACTCAAAATTATGAAACAATTTGGTTTGGAAAGGACCTTAAAGGTAATCTAGTTCCATCAGCCCCTGTCTTGCACTTGTTAGGAGCACCTCCCACCAGACCAGTGCTCAGAGCTCCATCCAGCCTGGCCTTGAACATTTCCAGGGATGGGACATCCACAACTTCTCTGGGCAGCCTGTTCCAGTACGTCGACATCCTCTCAGTAAAGAATTTTTTCCTTACACCTGATCTAATTTCTTTTTCAGTTTAAAGCAATTCCCTCTTATCTAACCACAACATGCCCTTGTCAGAAGTCCCATTCAGCTTTCCTGTAAGGCTCCTCTCAGTAATGGAATGCTGCTCTAAGGTCTCTCCAGAGCCTTCTCTTCTCCAGGCTGAGCAACCCCAAGAAGAAAGTGGAAAATGTGACTCTTCCCCATAAACTTTTTGCTTTCTGAGAGAGAAGCCCAGTGACTTCATAATGCGTCTTATAAGTTAGATGCTTGTGATTTTGTTGGTTTGGGTCAAGTGAGAAATAAAACTTTTGAATCTGCTAGCAATTGAAATTAAGATATTTTCTTAAAATGTAACAAGGAAAAAATACAGTACATATTCATAGGATTCTCCCCAGAAAGATTTCAGGTTATTTGCTCTTTATTCTGTTAAACAGAGAGAAAAAACCACAACT
The DNA here is from genome assembly GCF_049639895.1 of Pseudopodoces humilis. Classification (NCBI taxonomy): domain Eukaryota; kingdom Metazoa; phylum Chordata; class Aves; order Passeriformes; family Paridae; genus Pseudopodoces; species Pseudopodoces humilis. The sequence goes on from NC_142201.1 coordinate 8,826,972, forward strand.
AATATTATAGCTCATGTGAGTTTAATACCTGAAATATGCAGTGATTTCAAAGTGTTTATGCTCAAGTGGCTATGATATGAATTGGACTAACATGAGCATTCCAGGATCTTCTTATTTTAATGATAATGAGAAGATTTTCCTTTATCCAAAAGACACACTGTAAGTTCAATGGTGCATGTGCCTTGGTTTTGATCTTTACAATCTTGAAGCTGTCATTGTTCAGTAGTGGCTGCAGGAGCTCAGCTGTGGCCCAGACTTCTTCCTTTCTGCATTCCAGTCTCCCAGAGCAGCAGAAGCCCAAATTCCCCCTGGAATGTCAGCCACTTGATTTGTCAGACTGCAGAGTGGTCTTTTTCTGGACATGAAGGGCAGAACCTTCCCTTATGTCCTGTCCCTAATTTGAGTGCTTCTGCAATGGCAGTGAGAATGTAACTGAGTGTTTTTGCCAAATACGAGTCAATCACAAAGTTTTAGTGCAGGCCAAGCACAGAAGACTCAGTTCCACACTTCCTGCACCTAGAGTTAGTTGTTTTACTGTCCTGTAATGAATTGTATCAGGTATCTACTACTATAATCAGATTATTGTAATAAGAAATCAAAAGGGCAGATTTCTGTTAATTTTTCAGGAAAATGATTTGCTTTATTCCCCTCTCCACTGCTGAACCTGTTCAGATTTGATACCAGACTATGTCTTTCCCCTCACCTCATATTACTTTACACAGGAGGGTTTCTTCAGCTGGAAACTGTACATTGCAATTTGGTGTATGATTTTCTACCTTGATTCCACCTACTCAACACAAGCACACAGATTTCCTAAAAGCACTTAGAAATCTGCAAGTTTTTTCTATAATTTATGGATATTGGGTGTACTGATGAGTATAAATGTATATTGCTTTGAAACAGTAACTCGTGTTGGGCAAATTTGCACTGACTTTTTGAAGGAAATATGCCATCTTAGTCCAATGAGAAGTCCAGACTGACCACTGAACAACAGATTGTTGAAAAAAAGGAGTCTTATGGAGAAAGGATTGCCACAACCACGCTTTTATTATTTTATGTCTTCTCTAGAAATCCACTACCAGCCATTATTTGACCTCTTTTCCCTCTGGTCTGGAATAGAAATCAGGCCTTACAGTCCTCAGGTCAAGTGGCCACCTCGTGGTGCTGTGGATCACTAGTGAAGCCAGCATTCCAATGATTTGTAGGAAGATCCTGCTGCTTGTGAGGGGAAAAGGGATATAAGGGGGGAAAACAAATCTGAATGGGAAAACATTGCCCATCTGTATGGAGAAGCAGCCTGGCCTAGGGTTTGAGTACCCTGGTCCAGTGGAAGGTGTGGGGAAGCAGTGGTCAGGGTGATAATTTATTTCCTCCTTCTTTTTATTCTTTAATCTGATCTGGTTCAAGGAAGGAAAATGGCAGAAATAAAAGTCCAGGAGTAGGATCTGCTGTGAACCTGCCCCTTCCAACCAGCCAGGCTTCTCTGTCTAATTTCCAGGGTTGCCACACTGCCCTACACAGGTAAGCCTGCTGTTTGTCTTCTGTCTGACTTACAGGCCCCATGAAGCTGGCACTGTAAAAAAGTGATTTTACAAATTATTATAATTCATTTTGCAACAACAACCAAGTTGCACAAACTTTGCTTATTCAATATTTAAAAACACAGCAGTAAATACAAACTGTAAATCAGAATCAATCTTTTTGCTAGTCTGGTGAATTCTTCAGAATTTGATGTGCTCAATGGTCCCAAATGAGCAGAAGACCGAGAAAGATAGAAAAAAAGGGCATGTTTATATGTAAAAATTATACCTCATTCAACCTGTGAATTGAAATGATGATAAGGAACTTGAGCAAATGAGGCTTCCTCAGTGACATCATTAAGTGCTCAAATACATGAGTGCCTGACTAGGGAATTAAGTCTCTTGATTATGTTCTTCCACATATTTTTAGAAGTTCAAGAGTGGAAGGAAGCAAAAATACCCAGTAAAGTGTCCTTGCATGTTCCAGGATTCCACAAGAGTCTATGTGAAGTTTTTCCTTCTGTAAGAGTGATTATGAAAAAGCTCCAGTACTGAAGAGTACTTAACACCAAGGTAATTCAATTCACAGACCTCCCCACTGGTGCAAAACCAGTCTGAGATTAAAAAAAAGAAAAGTTTAATCCATTTTCTAGAAGTAAAATGAAGGCTTCAGGTTTCATTGAACAGACATCTTATGTGAGAGCTGAATCTTATTTCTAGGTCCTGGTCAGCAAGGCCACTGCAAACACTGACCTTTTCTAAGTTTTGCCAGCTTGGTTTCTGTTAGATCTTCAAAAAATACAGACCAGCCCATGGATGGAACTCACAGACTGCTAGATGAAGAGGAGACAAAAAGATCCAGTTTGATGCCTGAGTCTGATGTGGGTGGCAATGTATTTGTCCAAAGAGGAAGAACAGAAGTATTTTGGTACAAGCCTGATTCCATCCAAGAGCACATTAATACAGACTTTACCTGAATAAGAATTTCACACACATTGGTGTGGAATTTCTGTGTAGCAAGCTGGTGGTACAGGAACATACCTTCTTGTTCAAGACCCTATATTCTGCATTCTAGTATCCACTTCCCAATAGATGCTAACTTCAGAAGCAGTATAATTATTCTCTAGAAGAGAAAAATTTCTTTCCACTTCTTTTACAGCAAAATATTTACTGGATTTTTCTTTCCTGGAAGGTTACATTCCATATTTCCTCTCTCTAGAAATTCTGCCATTCCTAGGACCAGCTGCATTCAAAAAAAAAAATCATCCCTTTCTCCACATACTCTCAAGACTTCAAGTACAAGTGTCTGCTGTTTTACTTTGAAAGGACTTTTACAGAGAATATTGTTCTACTATTAGTCTGCAGTGTACTCCACCCTTTTGATCTTGGCTCACTCACAGCCTGACTGCTTATATTCTACACAAGATGCTAAAGAGTTATAGATCCATTTTGGGCAACAGATGTTAAATGTTGGTCTTCTGATGTGAATTATAGGTGCAATACTGATGCTACTTTTGCTTTATGGCTCCTAGAAGTTATTCCCAGATCTTGAACCTGAAAACATGTTCTGGCCATATCATTGCTCTCTGTGAGGACAAGGCACAGATTTGCAGCATCTTTGCTTCCACAAATCTTGTTTTGTACATAAAACCAGTGCTCTAGAGGAATGCCATTATGTGCTTTAAACAGGTACTGATCTGGATGATTATAGGGAACTTGGCTGCTTAGCAGAAAGGACAGTGCTGTACAATCAAAAAGAAAGTACACCTAGGTTAGGTAAATAATTTTTTTTTGTTGCTTTCTGTAGTGCTAATCTTGAATCAAAGTTTAGCAGCCTCTGAACTCTGTTAACTAAATTTAGTATGTGAGGATGCAGAAGAGAGACGCATGAACCACTGAATGAGGAATTGTAACATGAGGGTAAGAGAAGATCCGGATTTAACAGAACCTGCTGAATACTTAGAAATTAGTAATAATTTGTATGAATGGAAAAGCCCTCTGAAAGAATTTCTCATTGTACATAGATTCTAAAGATTTATTTGTTCCACAAGAACCACTGTTTGACACTTCTTTCAGAAGACAAAAAAAAAGCAAGAAAGCAAATTGGAGCACTGCTAATACCTGCCAGTTTATTGCAGCACTTCTGGAAATGGCTTTATCCTAATGCCAGCTGAACAAGGTGGATTGACCTTGTGTGTTCATGTTTAGAAATATCAAAAGCCTTGTATTCAGCTTATGTAAACTACATAAAAGAGACATTTGGAGCATTGCTTTAGCAATTTTCTAGTGTAATGAGAGAAGATAACTCAGGGAAGGTTGAGAACAGCACGTTGATTTCTACTGGAAGGCAGGCATTATGATGAATGCCATTTTTGCCTTCTTTCATGAGTTACTGTTCCCCTGATGCAGTTTTCCTCAGTGTCACTGGCTCATCTGCTGTGTGACCTCCAGAATCACTTGATGGTCTGGAGTCTTGAAAGGGATGAGTACTACCAACACAAATGGGCTGCAGCAAGCTCACAGGAACATACAGTTCCTCTTGGGACATTAATCTGCCTCTTGCCTCACTGAGAAGGACTCCCTTTTCCCAACTATTTTCCAGTCATTAGGACAGAGGAACAAGCCTTTGTGGTGCCTTCTGAGCAAAGCAAAGTGAAGAGAATTACCTGCAGCACACAAAACACAAAAGCATAGGAGGGACGAAGGATCCTTGCGGGCACAGAGTGACAGAGCATAAGATCAGTGCTCAAGCGATAAAAGGAACTGATGAAAACACTGCAGAGCCCTGATGTATCACAGATACCAGGCAGATGTTTGCAGCATTTGCTCTGCTGCCAGATCCTTCTGTTGTTTCTGGGCGATCATCCATTTACTCTGTTGCCTCAGCTACAAGGTTTTTCTTTCCTGCCTGACAGCTGCTGATATCCGTTTTGGCAACAACACTTCTGCTTCACTTGCTCAGTCTTCCCTGCTTAAAGAGAAACTTGGTTTCTCTACATACATTCAAAATGTCTGTCACTGATTAGTGTCCTCCTTGAACAATCTTTTTCCTGTCTACAAATTCTAAATGTGGGGCATGGCGAAATTATGAGAAAAGGTAAGGAGAAAAGAACATAGAAAAAAAATCTGAACTGAAAGAATTCTGTTACTTCTGAGAAATTCCTTAAATGATCCCTAGTGGACTTTAGTATACTATATACTTTATCAGTGTATAGCTATTTTCCTATTTGGAAATGCATTTTGGTTTCTACATGTTCGTGAGAATTTAGTGACAAAATATGAATGCAGTCATAGACTCAAAATCATTATTAGTTTGTAGAATGAAGAAAACTCCACAATCTTTGCAGCACGTACTAGTAACTGAACATAAAGAGAAAAACAGAGTAATCGACAAATAAGCTCAACTTGGTACTGAAACTTTTGCTTCTTTCCTAAAACTGTTGAATAAAAATGATTAATGCAAAGCAGAAAAGCTCTTATTCTTTCTCTCTGGCCTCATAGAAGTCACTTATAAAAGCAGCAGCACAACCTTGAAAATGAATTTGCTGAACTTGAACCTGTTACAGCTGGCTTGCACATAGGATTGCAACAGTAATTTTTGCTGTAAAAAAGGCAGTTTCACATAGTTCAACAGAAAGAAAAAACATGAGGAACATTTTTTGTTAATTTGTCATTTGGTGGTAAGGTATATTGCAGTTATGACAAATGTAATCATATTTCATTGTTCTCTGCAGAAGAACTCTTGATGATGCCTGAAATACATGTCAGTACTGCAGGATGGGAAAAACACCCTTAAAATGTAATTCATGCAACACTTTCAATGCTGAACATGATGCATATCAATATCCCCTCTGTAACTGGTATCTGTGGATTCCTGTTGATAACAGTGCTAAAATGTGAGTGAGGAATAGCTTATTTTCATCCTAATCTCCTTACTTAGCTTAGTCAATGTCAGGAGAAGACTTGGTCTGTATTATTTTCTGCTATGGTCTTTGTCATGAAAATGAAGCATCAGGATGTTCATTTCCATCAGAAGAGAGCTAGAAAAGTAGTAGCAGGAACTGAACACTGCAGATCATTTTCAGAACTGTAGAAGGAACATTGCTGATATTATTATGAATTACAATAACAGAAATGTAAGTTAAAAAATAAATGTTTGTGGTTTTTTTTTAGGGACAGAATATGTTAAAAATGTTCATAGCTAAAATAGCATATCATTTCCATGCACAGATTTTCACAAGATCCAAAATGATTTAGGAATACAAATTCCCTGATTTGAAACAGCACTTCAGTTTCAAAGGCAAAGAAAACCTTTTAAATATTTGAGTCAGAGTCTTATTGCATACTAGGGAATAATTACTCTTCAATTATGCAATCTTCCACTCCTAACAATGTGGGAGTGGTTCACACCTGACAGTTCAGATAGTCAGAATTCCCAGAGTGACTCACACAGTGCAAAGGGCTTATGGTGCTGCATTAATGGTGCTGCTCTGTGATGTGTGTGCCATGAGCATTTTGATATCTTGTTTATATGATGAGGGCACTTACAAAGTTTGGGCACAAGAAACAGTAGCACACTGTTCACTTTACAACCACAGGGAGGAACAACTGCATGGCTTTTTTCACTACAGGAAAGCTCTGTGATTTGTTGAAAGTCTGCAAAGTGAGGAACGTTTCCAAAAAAAAAAAAAAAAAAACAGACACAGCAAGACAGTTCTGTTTTTAAAATGGAATGTTAAGACCACCAGCTTCTCTGATAAAGTTATCACCTGACACTCTGTGGGAACTAAAACTGCCTTCTTTTGGCTCTACCGCTCTTCATTCCCCTGGCTGTGTCTCAGTGTCATGATGCTGCACACAGAGTTATAGTAAAACATCCATTTGACTGCTTGTGGAAGAATTCACATTAAGTTTTTTCATTTCCCTGCTTGGAATCATTGTATTCCATCCTTCGGTTGCCCTCCACCCTCCCGCTCCCCAAGCAGCCAGCTGATAAACATGATGCAGCAGTCCTAGTGCCATCAATGATCACTAGGAAAATCCTATTGTGCAGGGCTCCCCCCTGCCTCTGATCTCTAGGGAACCCTCCAAAGTCCTCTCCTTCCCAATTCCTATGGAAGGAAATATTCTCTTTGAAATTTCCTTTGAAATAAAACATGCATTTCCAATGCCAAGAAGTAAGTTGTGTGGAAATGGTTCAAAACTCAGTAATTCATATTTCCAATGCACTCAATAAATAGGAATGGTTGTAATAAAATATTATCACTTCAAAAAGTATCCTGAAATCTGGAAAAGTATCTAATGTCAATATAAAAGAAAAATTATAATTTTTCTTGGCTAGTCTTTTAGCAATATAAGTGATTTAACACATTTAGTTCTCTCACTTCAAACATCCAGCTTTTTCCTCTTTTAATCATGCACAGTTGGAAGGGACTTTTACTGGATTTGAGTATATTAATGTGAGATGTTGGGGGAAATCAGTGATTGTTGACACAATTATTACTCACAGGAGAGAGAGAACTGAAAACCTGTAGTTGGGACCCTGACACATTTAGCAAACACCCCCCTTCTCTGATGCTGAGGGAAGAAGATATCTTCCAGAGATCTGTCAAATAATTGCAAGTTACTCCATAGTTTGGAGCTATAGATCTAAACCAGGGAACCCTACTGTGCATTCTGTAACCCATATTTTACTGTTTAAAGTAAGCTTTGATTTCTTAATGCTGTCATAGTCTGCTAGCACAGTAATGCAGGTTTTTGTGTTTTGAGATATATGAGAAATATTCCTAGGATTTCTCAGGGAAAGCACTTCTTACAAAGATGCAGTTTTTTAAAAATTATGTGCATTTTTGCCAAGTATTTCAGTTTAATTGGATGTGATTATAAATAGAGAAACCTTCAAAAGCATGTAAGGCTTCAATTCACTTCTCCCCTTTTGCCTGGCACTTCTTCCCAGCCCTTCCAAACACTTCTTATTTGTATAAAGAGTCTGTTTATTCTATTTGGTCAATTAGCAAGATATGTTCCATAAGCAGAGTAAAATGTGAACTTTTGCCACCAGTTACCAGAGTTCACTCCCATTCAGCTAGGAAACCACTTTGTGTAATTTATTGCACCTCACCTCCCCCTAGTCTCTTAATTTCTTGGACAAAATCAATTGAAAAACAAATTCCTTCCACAGATCTTTAAAGCTGTTCCTTGGAATATTTTATTTTTGACACTAACATTTGTTGATCTTTATACCCATTCCATGACTGTTTCCAGAACAACCCTCCCCACAGCATGGCAGAGCCTTCCTGCTCCCGTTTTCCTTCTCTAACAGTTAAACCTGAGGAAAGCACACTTTCATTTAACCTTCCCTTTGAAATTCTGTGTGTGCAGCCAACTAAAATCAGGGAACCAATGTAAATAATTGATCTGACCTTTGTGTTTGAGGAAAAGGAAGTTGCAGGAGGAAGAACTAGAGAGGCCAGAAGGAAAGGCTTATAGATTAGATGTGGTTTAGGCTTCTGTAGTGATGTACACACAAGTGTGCAGACAAGTGACATCTTTGGCAACCAACATGGCAGACCTGGCTATTAAATCTTCCTATGCCTTACAACATGTGTCAAAGCTGCATTGGTAGTTCCTTTATCCTTTACTTATTCCTGCTTTTGGACAAGATACTGTTTCACAGTACTTGATTTTGTGTTGAAAAGTGGATTTTTTTTTTATTTATTTTATTTTTATTCTGCACATATGGTTAGAAGTCCCACAGGAGTAAAGAATGTTCTCTACAGTGACTAACTCCAGAGCCAAGGAAATTATCATACATCCAAAGGTGGGTTTACAAGGATATCAAACATAGCCAGGGTACATAGTAAAGGAGTTTAGCAAGGCAGGAGATAAAACCACCTGGATATTTACCTAAAAAGCCATATAGATCAGAAATGTGAGGAAAAAAATCATATTATCAGGAGTATTTCAAGAACAAATGGGTGGGCTGCTGGTGGGAGCATTGTGTTTAATTAGTGGTGGCAAGAAATTTGTGTTGGGACAGGCACAGAAAAAGGTCAAATTTATAACATTCATAAGCTTGTCTTTCAGAGGATACTAAATACAAGGACACATAAAGGCAAGAATACTCTGCTCATGTTGAATTTAAAGAATTTTCATGCCTAATATTTCCACTAAAATAACTGTGCACACTCCACTGCATGGTAGCTGACTTTAGGCTGCCCCTGAAAGATGTGCAGTGCCAGGAAGGTTTGAGTCACACTGTAGATGAGTGTCCTGACTGCCAGTGAATAAAATTCTGGTGTGATACTTAACAAAAACATGTCAAGAACCAGGCTTTGCAAATTGCAGGTATCCAGGTGAGGGTTTAGTAGTGACAATAATACCAACAATAATAGATTTATGTTTTTTTGTTTGAAGCTGAGAAGCAACTGCTGCAGCTCAGTGCTAGATTCACCAGCATGTGGGTGACAGCAAATAAACTACAGCTGTGTTTGCTGTGGCTTTCATTTTATTTTGAATTATTTATAAATAGCACTAGGTGCAATTTAGGCATTACCACATGATATGCCCTTTAAATTATTAGTTGTTTTTTTCTCTTGAACTTACTGAGCAGGTAGGAGCTAGATGGAAGATAATGTCAGTGAGGTGCAGAGCACGGTTCTTTTGAGACCTATGACTCCCGTGGTCACTTCAGCAATAATGAAGTTTTGAGTGAGCTTTCAGAAAAAAAATTCAGCTAGGGCTTTAATATAACAATGTGCTGCAAGGTACCCAACCACACAAATACTCCTCAAACCACACCATCTGTGTATATCACAATGCTGATAAAAAAGTAACCTAAAAATGGAGTGAGATGAAGTAAGACCTATTGTTCTGCTCTTGTCCTCCTGCAGAACACACTGGTAATTCTGTTACACCATCCCCAGATAACAATAAATGTTAATGCCATGTTAATCCCCCATTTGATGTCCTGTTCAAAGGCACATCACCCATTTCCCATTTGTGCTTTTGGTGTTCTTCTGTTACCGTGCCTGGAATATGCACAGCCCTGACGTGCTCAGCTGGGTGCTGATCCTTTTGTCTTGGTGGTCATTTATCTGTTGCCTCTCCTTTACTCCCCCAAGCTGACACTTCATATCAGCTATTACCTGAATATCAATGCTGGTTGGATTTTTCCCCTGTTCAGTTTCTCATACTTGGAAGATACATAAAAATTAAATGTCTTCAAGGATCTGTGTGCAATATATTCTTTTAAAATTCACATTTCCAAGTACACATACAAAACATTTGACAAAGACAGCTGTCCTGTCATACTGCCCAAGCATATCTTGTTCTTACCTTGTCCTCCCCTGCCTGTCTGAAAGCATCTGTTGTCCCATCTCTGCTTTGGCAGAATGTTGAAGAATTTATTTTAACTGTTTGCCCATCACTGCCAATTGGCCTACCTATTAGAGAGGGAGAAAAAGAACATTCTATCTGAATGATAGACAGGGTCTGGTACAATATTTTTTAAAAAAAGTAATACCTGAACTATGAATAATTGTTAAGAATCTAAAATCATAAGCTCCTTTTGACCAGTGTTCTCTGCTTTTCCACGCAGGGATGAAAGAAGGGCTGTATATACTGAGAAATGCTTTTAGCAAAAAAAACATCAAGAACAGATTTCCTGAACTAGACCTTTCTTTCTATTGTGCAGACTGACACATCAGCTGTGGAGCCAGCCCTCCTCCAACAGAGCAGAGCTGTGTTCTGCAGTGAGGTGGTTCAGGAGCTGAGATCTCTCAAACACAAATAGAGACTTGCAGTTGGTGGGTTGGTTGTGCACACAGTTGGTGCATACTCTGATCCTACCTGTTCAGTGCTGCTCCACAAGGCAGTGGGAGCTTGGAAGAAGGCAGGGATGGCACAGAACATTTATATTTGAAGGCAAAGATTATGGTTTTCTCTCTTCTGTTTGCTTACTGAGTAAGGAAAGGAAACTGCAACTGATATTTCTCAATAACCCCTAAAAAAAGCAACATGTCATATTTTCATAGAATTACAGGCCAGGAGTTACTGCCCACAGTCCTTCTACTGCAAAAACACTTTGGATCCAGAAGCAACTGGTTTATTATTAATTTCCAGAGGACTTGTGGAAAGAATCATAGGAGAGGGAGCAGAACAAAAGGAGGATGAAGTGCATCATTAAGTATACCTGGAAACACAATAATACATTTTATAGTCTAAAAAAATTTTACTTATGCACTATCATGGACAAAAAAGTTTCAAGTTCAGGAAGCCCAGTTTGTAGCCAGTCCAAATAAAACTTCTGATCACTAATTTGGATAATGAGGAAAAAAGTGCACAGTTTCACATCAATTCACTCTATGCCAGTCCTCTAAACCACATCCTCATTCCCACTGAGAAAACAGTGAATAGGCTGAGGTTTTTGTGCATATGATGCTTTTTCCACTCTTCCCTTCTCACTTATCTCCTACACTGTTCCTTAGTGTCCCTGCCCTGGTTTAAGCCCAGCTGGCAGCTCACCCCAAAAGGCTGCTCACTCACTCGTGTTGGAATGCAAGAAAGGTAAAAGTGAAAAACGCAAGGGGTAAAAGTGAAAAAACTCATGGTTTGAGATAACGACAGTTCAACAGATAAAGCAAAAACCCTTCTCACAAGCAAAGCAAAACAAAACTCATGCCCCACTTCCCATGGGCAAGCAGGTGTTCAGCCACCTCCAGGACAGCAGGGCTCCTCCACACAGCATGGTGACTTGGGAAGAAAAAATGCTATGAGTCCAAAAAAACCCCTTTCCTCCTCCTTCCCCCAGCTCTGTATGCTGAGCATGATTCCATATGCTCTGAGATATCCCTGTGATCAGCTGGAGTCAGGTCTCCTGGCTGGGTCCCCTCCCAGTTTCTTGTGCACCCCCAGCCTCTTTGACCAAGGTTTGGCTCTGTGCAAGTCCTGCTCAGCTGATCCCTGTGATAACATCACAGCTTTTCAGCACAAATCCAAAACACAGCCCCATACAATCTCCTATGAAAAAATTAACTCAATCCCAGTTAAAATCAGCACTGTTGCCCACAGCTGCAGTCCCTTAGGGGACTCCCTGTCCCTTTTGACTCAGCCTCTTCCCTTCAGATGACAGATTTTTCCTAAATGTACTTGTGTATACAGCACCATATCCTCCTCTGATTTGCTCCCCCAGTTTGGGAGGCAATTGCTTCAGCCTCTGAGCTGGCTACAACCAGCTGCAACCATCTCAGGGCAGCTGCCCTCCTGCCCAGGGCAGCACTGATGCTCCCAGCTGCATCAGCCCTGAGACTTGTGCCCCCTTCACCAGGGGCTCATCTTTCATTGATGGGCTCTGCATAAGAAACAAAGTTCAGCAAAAGAAAAAAAGGCTCAGGAAGGAATGGGAGAAGGAATGGGAGAAGTGCTAAACAGGAGAATTTATAGAAGAAATAAATGAAAAATCCATGTCTGGAATATGTGGGGAGCTGCTGTGACCTTATTTGAGTGTGTCCTTTCCCATTGTGGGCACACCCAGTGGATGCATGGAGCTCAGAGCAACCTCACCCAATGCCAGCTGTCCTGTCCAAGGCAGGGGGGTTGGAGCTGGATGTTCTTTAAGGTCCCTTCCAACCCAGCCCATTCTATGACTACAATATTCCTTTTGCTCCTAGCTGTAGCTCCTTTCTGGCAGGGAGGCCCACAGCCTGTGTGGACACACACGTCTGCTGCAATCCTCTTTGGCCCGTGCTGTCTGCCCATCTCAGCCGGGGGGGTGAGGAGAAAAGACTTCTCCCCACCTTTTTTGGCTTTGTCAGCTCACAGTCCTGAGAGAAGAGGAGAGGGGAGGGGAGAAATCAGCTTGCATTCCTCACTGCCCTTGCTTCACATGCCTCTGCACATTACTCCTGAGACAGAAATGAGCACACACAGAGCTCTGTTCTTCTCTTACCTTCACTGGAGGATGTTGGAGTGTAAATGGCACATTCAGAGATCTTGTAGTTTCCATGAGCAGCCCATGCCGGTGGGTGAAGTGCAGCTCATGAGTGCCCCAGCAGCAGGTTGGCTCTTTGGGCATGGATGGAGCCTGGCTCTGGCTGAGGAGGGGCTTTCTGGGGAGGCAGCAGTGCCCAGTGATGTGGGGTAAACAAATTCCACACCATCAGCCTTCCTGCAGTGGGGTCACATTGCAAACATCTCGCTACAATCAATTCCGAGCAGAGAGCCAACTCCTAACCCTGCCTCTGTATTTCCATCACTTCATCCTAATCACTTTTAATTTATTTTCCAGATTTGCTGGAAGGCAGCATTTCCTCAGCACAGGCTTCATATAGATCAATCCCCTTGCAGCCTTTCAGGTTCGATGTACAAATTTGTGTTTCACAGTAATGTAGGATGGAAAGCATGAAAAGGTGGTCAGGGTAATTTCTGGTGCATGAGATCTTATACAATGTTGTGATAAGCTTTGCAATCACTGCATTATTACACTAATTGTTTGTCACTGTGCACATGTGCACATAATCAGCAGCCTTGAACGGAATACATTACATTACTCTTGTGTCAGATGTGGTGTGTCTCAATCCATCAAGAGGAAATGGGTAGAAATGAATTTAGGAAAGTGTTTAAGCCAGAAGCAGAGATTCTAATTATTTCACACCAAGAACTTCACATATTTGCTAAACTGAGTTGTCATTTTGCTACTGATTATAATTGTCTTCTGCCATTGACAGGTGATTGTTTTGTGATTTCTGCGTCTAATGAAAATTGCTAATGGAAATTTATTTTTGTACTATCCTGGCTTCACTTAGAGAATATTTGGAAAGTGTCTCTGCTGCTACTTCTACCTCTTAACACAATCTTGAAACTATTTTTTTCTGCTTAATAAACTTGATTGAAAAAATTTAAATAGGTGCATTTAGTTTTTTGGTGTGACTCACAGTACTGACACATAGAAGATATCTCTGCAGTAATAATGGAGATGATAGTGGAAAATAAGAAGAATAACTTGGTTTTATCTACTTTCATGTTATTGCAATTAGATAGGAAGTTAATTGAAGTTATGTCCCTTTTTGAAAGCTGTGGGATACAATCCATCAGTGAGAACCAGGTTATCAAGCTCAGTGATATCTGCCTGAGTCAAGGAGCCTTCAAGACTGAGATTAATATAAAACAAAAGCAGGCCTTTTAAAATTGCATAAAGATGGTTAAATGTATCTCTTAATTCTGTTGTTTAACACAGTGACAGGTGATGGTCTCATCTCACCTCTTCCTGCTTTCCAGGCTGAGGAAGTGACTGAAGCCTTATCATGAGTCAAGAGAAGAGGAAGCCCTGGGGCAAACCTGAGGGAAAGACAAATCCTGGCTTCTCTGTCAGAGTGGATGCAGCAAACAAGAAGAAGTCTCCTTCATTCATTTGGTCCAGAACTGAATCTTAACTCTTGAGCTAAATTTCTGCAAAGCAGTGTGGGGTTCTACTGAAGCAGTGTTGAGTGGAAAGATGGAGAAATCTCTCTGCCTGATGGAGAGTTTCCAATTTTCCAGTCTTACTTTGGGAAATGAACTGCCTTGTTACCTTCTCACGTGCATGTACACAAAATCTGTGGCTGCAAGTCTGGGCATTGGACAGAAAACAAGATGTGAAGAACTGGTTTGATTATGCAGGAAAATGGATCAATGGTAACTACGAAAGCCAAACCCATGCTGTGAAAAAGCACACACACTTTTACAAAGATATAATTACAGTTGTGTCCTCTGTCATTTCTGAGCATGTCTTGTTGTAGAGAGGACCACTGATATCTGAGGCCAACAATAAGCATGGTGTATTTGTTATGGCATGGGGTAGATGCCAGGGGAGCAGGCAGCTGAAATTCAACAAGAGAAATAAGATTTATTTACTAATAAAACACTATTCCTAAAGCTGAAGCATGAAGTTTGTTTCTGCAACAAATTTCATAGAAGAAACCATTAGCTTTACTATAATGTAACATTTTACCTATAAATGGCATCATAAACCTGGTATTATATAAAATTCAGAGAAAAATGTTATGTTTTTTAATCTTTTGAAGTCATTTACAGTTAAGCTGAAAGTGTATTACATGCAGTTTATTAATATATTCATAATGCAATTTAAAAAGTAATTAATCCTCTTTCTAGTTTGATCTACAGGAAAAACCCAGAAAATATGAGGAAAAATGACTGATAAAAAATCAGGACTGAAAATAGTTCAGTTTAGTATTTTTATGGAACACTGTCTTGGATCGCAACATAATTTATTTTCTGCAGTCTCCAATTTGTCTTCAGTTATCTTAAGCCTTTGATAGGTTGCTAATATAGGACATGATATCCACTTTCAGTCAAGCTGAGCAATCTGCAGCTGCTATGTATGGAACATCTGTATATATTTCCTTGTAACAGAAAATGCTAAGTTCTACTGAGCCATGCTCTCACTCTAGGATTCATTTGGTAGACTCAAAAACAACCTTACTAGGCTGCACGTTCTGATCAGCTTTTTGTGACTACCTTTGGCTGTACAGAAGGAGCCCAAGGGAGTACCCTGCCTAGATGGTTTGTTAAAAATGGAAAACCAAGTCAAGGCTTACAGAAAGCTGATTTATACTGGTACTGTGGTCCACCTTTTCAGATAGTCCTTAAAATGTTAATGCTACTCACCTCCCACACTATTATTTACTTTGCTTGATAAACTACAGAGCATGCTGGCAGAGAATTATTCTCATGTTGCATTTCTCTCCTACAGGCAATGGAAAAATACTTAGAAATAAATTGCCAGAGCATAAGTGCCATTTCTCAGAATTTCACAGTCTGTAGTCTTTGATGCTAACCCAGTTAATGTACAATAACCTTTTTTATGTAAATACTAAATGTACACGAAATCACTAAAGAAAATGCAAATGCCTCAGAAGCTCAGCAATAGATTATGCCTCTCAGTTGGCCATTTTACAGTAAGGATTTCCTTATATGTTCTCCCTCCTGAAAGAGTAATTGATAAATTGTCCCAGAAACAAGTGAGTGCTGTGATTGTCGCGTTTGAGGAAAGGTTGCCATCAAGAGGGACCTTGACAGAGTTGGGGCTTCCCAGCATAAATCAGTCATGGACCTGCTCAAGCAGATCTGGAGGGCTGCCACAAAAATGGTCAGAGACCTGGAGCACCTCTTTCAAAAATTAAAATTGAGAGAGCTGGGCTTATTCAGCCTGGAGAAGAGATGGGTGGGGGAAAACTTTATTGCAGATTTGCTATTCTTAAAGGAGAATTATAAGAAAGATGGAGAGAGAGTTTTTACCAAAGCCTGTAAACAGATAGTGACAGGACAAGGGATAAAGCTTTTAAACAAAAAGAGAGTCGATTTGGATTGGGAATGAGGAAGACTTTTTTTAAGGTGAGAGTATTCAAACACTGGAACAGGTTGCCCAGAGAATTTATAGATGACCCATCCCTGGAAGTGTTTAAGGTCAGGTTGGATGGGCTTTCAGCAGCTCAGTCTAGTGAAGGGTGTCCCTGCCCATGGCAGGAGTGTTGGGCCGGATACTCTTTGAAAGACTGTTCCAAGCCAGACCCCTCTATGACTCTTCTAAGCCTGACTTTTCTGAAAAGAATATTGTACAAATATTTGTAAAATAATTCCTTCTTATGACCTCTGTAAAAGTATCAGGGCGTCTGCACAGAAATCGGAGATAATTGACACTTTGTTTTTTCAAATTTTCCTGTTCCTTGCTTAACTTCCTGATGAGTGAGTGCTCCTTTTTGTCCCTTCTTTCCCAAACCTCTTAGTTTACAGATGCTGTAGCTGAGTATTGATCCTGGAGTGACTGAGCACAAACTTCAGGGTTCTACTCACAGGGTTCAGAGGACCATACAGACATAAAGTTAGGGCTGGGTGTATTTTTTGAATCAGGTGTGAGACATTGAGAGGGTTGAATTTTAATGTCATTTGGGAGTTGCTGAATGCTTCATTCCACATTTCATTCCACATCTCAGCTTCATGCAACTTAGCATTTTTAACATAAAGCTGTACAGATCTCTCTATGGATATTAACCATAAAATGAGGATAATATTTTGATACAATTAATTTTGATACAATTAATTAATACAATGAAGTCAATAAAACAGATTTTCAAGCTTTGCTTTTTATTACACACAAACTATTATGTTAAAAAGCATTAAGGTTGCAAAGACAAGCACTCTAAAGCAATATTCATCCTGTACTTTCTTCTCTTGTGAGATCTTTTGAGCAGAGACACTTTTTAGTATCTATCCATCAAAAACCGAGCTCATTTTTGTGGTATCCAAATAAATAATACTAATAATAGATGCTGTAGTGAAGCAATGCCACCACAACATTTTGGATTTAATGTGGATGACGTAAGTAGTTAATTTTCATTTTGCAATTTGAATTCACTTTTTGCAGACTGTAACTCTTTCTCTCCTTCCTACCTTATACAATAAATATTTTATCCCACAGACCTGATTGTCAAACCTGGAATGTTTTCCAGGTTATTCAGCTGATTCCCATTTCATTATATCCTAGAGCAGAATTCTTCACTACTGCTGCTGATGGATCATAAAAGAACCAGAGCACAGCGGGCAATGCCTCATTTATGGACCACTTGAGCATCCCTGTGCACAAAAGCTGAACCCCCACCATCCATCACCACTGCACCCTACCCATGCTTACATTCAGTTTTTTGGAGGAATATATCTAGATGTGAACCAGCTCAACCATGTAGAAATTATTAGTTCTTTATTTATTTGTTTCTTCCCTATGGTCAAATTGCTTTCATGCAATTTAAAAAAATAAAATTGAAAAAAAAACCAAACTTTGAAGAATAAAAAAAGGAGAAGGGAAAGAGCTTGATCTAAATTTTCAGCCCACTCTAGCTCCTTTTGGATCAGGATGACAAACCTGCAACATCTGGGTATCCTTGCTTGTCTGCATACCTCTGTTGTCAGTCAACATTTCTTTATGTAATAGCTTTAAACATGCATGTATTCAGATTTCTTGGAGAAATTAGTAGTCAGGCAAGATTAGCAGCAGAGCAGGCCACATGCTATTGTAGTTGGAAAGCTCTACAGCTCTATCTGCACCAATGGATTCTAAGAAAGTATCTCAAGGAAACGTTTTTGGAGATGATTTTTTTATTTATGAGCCACAGTTTCAACTACTCCTTCCATAAGTCTATTTTCTCTACTTTTTAGCCCAAAATCCCATTTCCTTCATCATTGTGGAGGCAAAATTACTTATTTAGTGACCAGGCAGGGGAAAAAGAGATTGCTTGAAAGTGTGAAAGACAAGTATCCTGTCCTAACTCTAATATTATAGTAGACATGATGGCAAATTCTATAGATGGACCAATAGTTTCCATTCCTAAGTTTTTACTGCATCAGGTGACACAGTCAGACAAACTCCTGGTAACCTCAGTAGGCTGTCCAGTAACTCCATGGTTACAGTTAGCTTTTTTTCTCATTTATTAATTGATTTGAATTCAGAGCAATTGCTTCCCCAGTTAGTAATCTGGAGGGAGCTTGGGATTTTAGCATCAGATGTTCCAGTGCTGTTGAGGCATTGATAGAAGTAATTTCCCCCTTTTTTCTCCACTTCTGCATTATTTTTTTCCTTATGAGGAATCAGCTTTTTGAATGTCAAAATGTTTTATTGCATTGCAAGACGAGGAGATACAGACAATCCTTTTTTTTTAGAATGAAGCCTTAAATTTCACCCACTGCTTTTTTTTAATCTCCATTTTTGAGGTACTGCCTTTTTTCATATTATTGAAAGATAGCTGAGGAAGGGGGAAAAAACCAATGAAAGCCAGAATCATTGGCTTATTTAAATTTGCTAGTTATTGCTTGTTGAAAGACAATTCCTTTAAAAATAATTTAAAAAATGTAGCAGTCAAAATATCTACTTCTAGTAGTTCTATTATACTTCTTCCAGTACTAGAAAATATCTGCCATGTGAAAAACAGAAGTCTTTTTTAGTTTTTTACATGCTGCACAAGGCCATTCTATGAAATAAATACAGGAGATCATAGTGGTTTCAGAGTCAAAGGATGCCTCACTTTTTTATGGGTAGAGGTCTCAAAAACAGTGCTTTGAATACAGTATTCAAGGAAAATATAGTTTTCTGGAACAAATCAGAAGAGTTTTCTTCATATTCTGTCATGCCTATGCATAATTTCAAGTTGTTAGCCTTAAAATAATACTTCAAGTATCACTATCTTCTCCTATATTTCAGTAAGAAGGACAACTCAAAAGTGTCGAAGGTTACTGAGATATCTTGCCTGTCTTCTCCTGGGTTTTAGATTTATGGCAATTTTCACCAAGTTCAAGAAAAAAAATTGAACAAAGGCAAGACTACTGTAATAAGATTAAAGAAAAACCTGCAAGTATTTAGTGGGAATAATGCATTAACAGCTCTCACACTTCATATTAGTCTAAAATAAATAATAGGATAGCAACATGTATGGGCACAATTCTGTCACCTCAAGTAGCTACTGTTTTAGTAAAATGTAAATAGAAATTTACTGTTAAGTAAATCAAAAACATTAGAAATTGTGAGAACTCTTTTATTATTTGCATTTTTTTTTCCACAAGGAAAAAATGAAAGGAAAATTTGAATTGAATAGTATTCATTATTCTCCCTTTTTTAATAGGTATTTACTCAAAATCCTTGAGTTCAGATTTTTAGTCTTTTCACATCACAGCTGCAAGGAAAGTAGAACTAAAATTTAAAAGCAGGAGCTGAAAAGTCTGGAATTCAAGGTCAAAGGGTTTGGCTGTTCCTTTCCACTGATGCCTGACAGAGATGCTGTTTCTATGCAGTCTGCTCTGGGAATAGAGCATGTGGCTGGACAGGGAGAAAGGTTTTAATCATTTCCTTGCTGTTTTCCTTTAGCTAGTGGAGATGAATCCATGCATGAAGGTCCATGAGGCAAAGTGGAGAACAGGAAGAGAGGTGGTTGTAATTTGCAGCTCACATTAAATAACCCAGCACAAAAAGAGGTGGGAGCCTTTTCTGGTGTAGAGGTACAATCCATACCAGAATGCAACCAGAGTTATTGCATACCACAATGCATCCAGAATGCAATGTAATGCACAGGGAGTTGGAGTTCATTCTACATGTTCCCCAGGAATTATTTTTCCTCCAGCAGTATTTCTAATCTCAACAAATGAAATAAGTAAGTCAATTGAATACAAAAACAAGTAGCCTTATCTGATAAGATGTGGGGTAGTTTGGATCCTGCTGAAATTACCATTGTCTCAGTAGAGCCAGTGCTTCACTTCCCATCACTGTAGTTCTGCCTGGTTGGATGTACTCTTCAAGTTCTGTAAAACATCCCATTGCTTCCTAGAGTTTGTATGTTTTTAGTGCCAAAAAAGAATATGAAAAAAATATGGAGAAAAGTACAGAGAAGATTTTAATGTTGTTTTCTCTCTGTACTTTCCCTTATCTTCAGTGGCTTGCCCTCCTGGGCTTAGCTCACATCACAGCTCCCCGTGAGATGCTGCTTGCAGGGGACAGCTGAGTGCTGGGCTGTTCCAGTAGGGAGAGAGGTATTAAACTGCTCTCTCCACTCATGTATGCAATGCCTCAACTACAAAGGGAAAAAAACCACTACAGTTTAGAAATAGCAGTGCAGAGAAGCCTGAGTTTAAAAATGGAAAATGTTTTATGTGATACACAATCTCTTCAATCCATGTAGAATCTCAAGACTGCAGGATGAGATTGAGAATTAATGCTCATTTAGATGTATGAAAAGCAGAGCAGCACTGTTCTTCTAGCAAAGCCACACTCAGCTCTACTTTGCAAGCTTTTCATTTGCATCATTATCACTGTCTTTATTTTAGTGCCATCTCTGAAAAAACTGAGCCTTCACCTTCATACCAGTCCTGTGTACTGGAGTTGCATGGATACCAGATCAATATTAATGCTCTTTCCCTGCCAAACTTGAAACCACAACTTCTGCTGTCTGTAAGAGCTGTACATTTGAGTGAACCTGGGACAGAACTGCAGTGCCAGCTCACCATCTGATCACAGCCTTGTGGAGTGGGCTTCAAGACTTACTGAGCCAGCTGCCAGGGGTAGCCCACAGTAACATAACTCTATTGATGGCATTCTTACACTTGTCATCTTGTGTGGTATCTGAAATCCTGACACATTGTCAGCCCATGCATGGTGTGTCTAGAAGCCGTAAAATAAATGGCATGCCATGTGGCAATTAACATCACTGGTGCTTCAAAACATAGAGCTGGTGGGGAGACTTGCCTGTGGGGTTTTGTGGGAACACACTATATATGATGCAAAGGAAGTTCAAAGGAAGAGATGGATAAGATTTTGTTTAGCCAGAAAGCACAAACTGAAATTAGTGACAACTAAATCTCTATGTTAATAGCACTCCTATTTTTTTTTGACATGGAGATGACTTGCCTGCAGCTTTTAGACCCAGAGTGACAGCGAGTTGCTCTGAATCCAACAATGCTCTGATTCAGACTTTAGTAGCTGCTGAATTTTTTTTCATGCAGTGGAAAGCATGACGTCTGGTTCTGTGTCCCCTTGTCAGGTGTTATGAAATAAGCATCACTTCTAAACTTTTGCTGATTTTACTTTATTTTGCAGGTTCTGAGGAAGGCAGAAGTAGCTGAAGGCCATTGTAAGGCCAGTGATGCCTCCAGCTCTGCAGAAGCAGCCCTGCCTGTTTCACCCAATGAAACTCTCACTTGAAGCCTAATTAGAGGACCCTGAAATAGACCTTTCACATTTATTCCTGAAAATTTTCCAATTGAGAGCTAATAAGTAGTGTCCACCTGCTGATATGACTTCCAA
Organism: Pseudopodoces humilis; assembly: GCF_049639895.1. Lineage (NCBI taxonomy): Eukaryota > Metazoa > Chordata > Aves > Passeriformes > Paridae > Pseudopodoces > Pseudopodoces humilis. The sequence goes on from NC_142201.1 coordinate 8,848,329, forward strand.
ATAGCAGATCAGCTCAGAGAAACCCAGTAATGAGGAAGCTCCTTCAGACAGAGCTCTGTGCAAACCTGCTCTAAGAGGGAAGGACACATCATAAGGGGAAGTTGAATCCCTTCTGAAAAACTCAGAGCTGTATTCAATACATATGATCCTGAAAGCTTGATCATGGCTCTCTAGGGCTGTAATCATTTGGGATCTGCAAGATATTGTTGAGTCAACATTTTCTCACCAGGCTCAAGTAAACATGGATATTTTATTTTTCTATATTAAAATATTATGCTTTTCACTTGGGCAGTTGACTGTATTGACCATCACTTTGGCTACATTCATAGATACTGATTCAGATAGAAACAATGGATCATACTTTTTCAGTGCCCTACCCTGACTTAAAATTACAAAATTAAACAAGGAGCTGGTGCGGGCCTCCAAGACAGTGACAATGATAAAACAGAAACTTTTAAAGATCTATTTTGCCTCTCAGTTTTATTTATAACAGCTGCAGGGATCCAACCACTTTCTTTCAATCTGCATACTCTGAGGGCACATGACAGTTTTATGAACAGAGCTTATGCTAATCAGACACAAGACCCAGGAGAAATAACCCTCGCTATTCTGCTTTTTCCCACTGCATGGAATAGGTGTTGCATCTGTTTCTATTGCAATTTTTGGTTTAGGTAAAGAATTTGAACAGGCCACCTGCAGATGAGACCAGAGTTACTGTTTTCTTGGTCTGTTTGCAGCCTGAGGGCAGAGGGCAGGCACAGAATTCTGTTGTGGTGGATTGAATACAAGCATGACTTTAATTAAGTGCGACAGAATACCATGCTAACATGAAAATTGTACTCTATTTATATTCTCGAGTCTTTTTTGATATCTTTCTCCATTTATTTGGTAGAATAATGGGGAAATACTGTTGGACTTTTTTATTGAATGGATGTTTCTATCATTTTAAGAACTGCTATAAGTAAGTGTCAGAGCAGTTGCAATCTGATTTTCATGGGTGTGGAGAGACAAACGCAGTCTTAGTATTTCCCTCTGCCATGCTAGTACTGATCACTGCTGGGCCAGAGAAGAACAAATGATTAGCAAGATAACAGAAGTGGTGATAAATGGGAAATGGCTGATGTTAGTTTATTCCTTAATGAGATAAACTTAATTAATGGATGAATGATCATATTTAGAAATATAGAATAGAAAGCAAATGTACTATCTTGCAGACAGCCTGTAAAAAAATATTCTTAAAACTAAATGAAGACTCAATTTTTCAGATTGAAAACTTGCTATCTATCTGAAGTTGAGGAATACGTGTGAGATAACTCAATTTGCAATAATGCTTAAAACTGGTGTGTGTGGGATCATTAGTTGAAATGGGATAAACCTAGTTCAGTCTCCCAGTGTTTTCTATTTCCCCTGCCATTTTTTATGCCCATGCATATTTGTATGCTCACATTTTCTGGGTTTCATGATTTGCTGTTCCTAGGTCTCAATCATTGTAGCTCAGACGTGATCTACAGGTTATGGGAGGTGATTTCTATCTCTACTCTGTTCTTGTGAGGTGCCCACCTGGAGTACTGGCACCAGCTCTGGTGTCCCCATCAAGAGCAAGACATGGAGATCTTAGAGAGGGTCCAGAGGAAGGCCAGAAAGAATGGTCAGAGGGATGGAACACCTCTCCTATGAAGAGAAGCTGAGGGAGATGGGATTATTCAGCTTGGAGAGAGAAGGCTTGAGGGAGACCTTATAGCAGCCTTTCAGTACCTAAAGAGGGTTATAAGAAAGATGGAGAAAGAATTTTCCCAAAGTCTGTAGTTACAAGACAAGGGATAATGCTTTTGAACTGAAAGAGGCTAGATATAGATTGGGCATGAGGAAAAAAATTAAGGTGAGCGTCTTGAGACACTGGAATGGGTTGCCCAGAGAAGTTGTAGATGGAAGTGCTCAAGGCCAAATTAGAAGGAGCTCTGGAAAACCTGACCTAGTGATAGATGTTCCTGCCCAGATTGGACTATATAATCTTTAAAGGACCCTTCAAACTCAAACTACCCTGTGATTTTATGATTCTATATTTGGGTAATGTTATAGACACGGGAGCTCATAGCGTGGTTCATTTTAGAAAATGGAAATGGATGGCAAAAAGCCTCTTTCAGTCTAAATTAGGGTGAAGTAGGGGTCTTAAGCAGATGTTTTGCTCTTTAATCATCCCAATCTACCACCCTACACAGTCAAGTCCATTACAGCCAAAACATGAAAAATAATCAGTGCAAGGTACTGCCTTCAGCTGCCATGATTTTCTATGCATTAATACTGATATTGAGGACCTCAGATGGCAACAAAAGTCACCAGAAGAAAATAAGACCCCACCTCTTCTATGAGAAAACAGTCAATGGGTAACTTCATCACCAGCACCTAGCCCTGTGTTTGTGTTATGACTGCATACAGATATTATCTCCATGTGATACATGATCCTTGAAATGCTGGAATTCTAAAACTGTGGACATTTCAGTACTGAATCTTTTTTTCAATCTGTAGCTTTTGCTGAAATGTAATGGAAAGATTTGTTTCTTCCTAGTTTGAAAGCAAGCCAACTTTAAACCCCTAAGAAAGCTGTGAGACAGAAAACAATCCACTCTCTTGTGTAAACTGAGAAAGATGAAAAGTACAACCCGTGATTTTCTCCAGTCATTTCACCCCCATGGCAAGGATATAACATGAATAGGGAATGGCATGAACTTAACCTGTCCTCTTTGCAACTTTTCACTGGTTATTTTGTAGTTTTATTAAGATGCTGTAATAACTGTGATACACTGTCCTATCTCCAGGAGAGGGTTATTTCAAGCATAGTATGCTGTATTTTTAACTGAAACTGTAATTTAATTTCTGTGTTCAACGTTACTTTTAGATTCTCTTACATCCTACACAAATGTCACTTGATAATATTAGTTTATGCTTTTTTTATTTTTCCACTTTTATGTTTTTTAAACCAAGCCTTTGAATTCTGCAAGTCATTTGAAGAGGAAAGGATGACTACTGCTCTGGGTGTTCCTGCTCCAGTAGTGCATGAAAAGATCAATTTGGGCATTAAGCTTTAGCTTTTACCCTCTTGCAAGCCTGCCAAGCGGTAGGTATTATTATGCCAGGAAATTTCAGCTTCATTAAAACTTCAGTATGTTATCAGAAATTCATGTGTTAGGCAGACACACTGAAGAAATCCATATTCCTTACTTGGAGAAAATATATTTTTTTTCATTAATTTAGTTGTTTACATTCTTCAATAAGTTTATTTTTAAATTTTGTATAATTTAATTAAAATATGTAAACATCCACTTTTAAAAATAAAAGAAGTCAACTCTCTACTGCAATTTTGTCGAAAATTCAAAAACATAATATTGATTATGGTTTAATATTAACCTGTCTTTGTAAGTCAGAATCTTTGATTCACTTTAAATTCAGTAGATAATGTTTACAATGGAGAGACATCATTTTTTTCCCGTTTTCCCCTTAATTTTAATTTGAACAGCTCTTTAATTGGATGTGATTTACCACAGAATTAATTTTTTCTTTTGTTTTTATTCTCCCCAGCAAAAAGAAAAGTTACACAGTACCAACTTAAGTTGTTACCTGCTACAGGACCAAATTCAGGTGACAGGAATGAACCCATTAAGTGCAAAAGAGCTGAACAGACTTAGAGCAACCACCAAGGAAAGGTTGGCTTTGGGTTCACTCTGCAAGCTAAAAAAAAAAAAAAATGCCGCTGCTAACATTTAAAATAAGCACACAATGTTACTCTTCCTCTTGAAGATTTTACTGAAAATTGTCTCATTTTGTTTAAAAAATTCAACAACCCTTTGTTGTTGTTGTTTTTTCTGAAACCAAATGTCCATCATGTGCAGACAAAAATTCTCATTGACAAATAAGTGGTGAAGTAGAAAGCATACAAAGATATATTGTATATAAATATTGTATATAAAGATATATATACAAAGATATTCAGGCTGTGGCCTGAAGGAATTTTCTGATCCTAAAGCAGCAATAGTGTTTATGAAGAGAACTATAGAGAAAATTCCCTAAGAACTTCAGGTTCTGGTGATGTTCATCCCAGGCCTTTGAGTGAGAATACATTATACATTCATACTGAAGCTCTTTTCCCTTCTGACCAAAGCCAGAAATCTCTTTGGCACTCTGAATGGAGAGGTCAGCTCGCCTGGCCAAGCTGCTGTGATTGGTAAAATGCAGTGTTGAGAGCAAAACATTGGACAACACTGCCAAAACTGTGAACTTTCCCTTGTGATTCAGCACTGGTTTGGTCAGAACAGCCCCAAGGCAGAGTGTGATTTTCACCTTTGTCACACTTCATCTTTTAGAAACCACTTTATGAACAGACCATCTAGCTAGAGCCACACAAGTAGCACTGAGAAACAAGCCACAGTAGGAACAGAAATGCCAAACCATCATGGACTGCTTTGGATGGAGGCTCTGTCACGTTCTCAGAGTATTTAAACATAGCCCATATGATGTTATGCAACTGGGAACATGCCCAGAACACAACTAATTCTGTACTAAACATGAGTTTATAGAATCTCTACAGGGAGATGTGCAACTACATGAGTATTTTAGTTCGGTTCCTTACTCTTCTGAAGTTAATATCCTGACTGCCCATGCTTACCTTCATGTGATTTGTACTACTGAGTGGTTTCAGAGTGCTTACATGACACTTAGTTGGATGAAAATAACGTGAGAAAAACTGCTCTGGGAAAGCATGAAATGAGTGCTAACTGCAAATGGGAAATGAGCCCACAGGGTCAAACTGGAGCCAGTCTAAGGGAGGCATGTATGATTCTCACTTGCCTTTGATCCTCCATGCCATCAGTTTCATTCTACTTCCTCCATCCTTTCACCAGGTCGTGCACAGAACCAAAAACAAGAATAAGGCTATGGCCTACTCCCCCTTCATTCTTCACTTTAAAAGCAAGAAAATTCTGAGAAAGCACCAAAAATTGGTTTATACTTAGCTACTGATATGGAGACCAAAGAAACATAGACAATAATTCTGCATTGAACTTTTTTTCAGAGACCAAAAAAGCAACTAGCTCTAAAAGTAAATATTTCAGTGGATGCCTCCTTTCAGAGATATGCAGTGTCAACAGAATGTAATTACGTGCAACTGTTGCTTTTTTTGTTCAAGGAACAGTATAAATCACAGTAATTTGTGTTTGATTTTTAAAGAACATACTGTAGATTTGGGCATGAATCAAGGAAAATGTAATGGCTGAACTCTTTAGCTCTTATTCATTTGTTTGCATTGATTTTTCCATGATTGTGAGTGTTTTTCTATTGTATAGAGAAAACAATATGGGAGACATCTGGTGGCCATTAATTAACTGAAACTGTCTAATTTATTGTAATAGTTGGCTGATCTACTACTAAGCTTATAAATGAGCAACTACAATTCTTAAATTCAGGATAACGCATAAAAAAAAAATCCCTCCTTAATTTATTTGCAACTTTAGTTTTAATTAATTATGCCTATTTATGATGTATTGGTCAAGTGCAAAGAACTGTTGTAACTGCAAATGCATCAGATTTGCATTTCCAAAAACCAAGTTCTGAACTTTGGAGAACTTTGGAAACAAATTAGGACCTTGACCAGACAACTCAGAACAATCTCTACTTATATACTTTCTATATATATTTTTAATTAATATGAAACTATTTTTTTTACCTAAAATTATTTATTTATTTATACATTTTTTTGTTTATATCCATGATTGATAAGAAGAGGTGGCAGCACATAAAGGCATCGTTGATGTTACATCATTTGAATTACTAAATAAGCACTTATAATAAATAGAGATGGCAATTTTCTAACTGTTCTCCAGCTTGGCATCTTCATATCTCACATGTCATGTGTGTGTGCATGTGAGTGTGTAATGATATATTTATTCACTTTTTTCTTTTGCTCACATATTGCAGCGCCTCACTTCACTCTTTAACAAGGAAGGTAGGATGCTAAAATGACTAGCTCTTCATGAAAGAACTTTTTCCTCTTCAGATCACAAAGGTACTGTCCTTTTCCTTACCTCACTTCTTGGGAAAACACTGAATAATAGACACTACCGCATTCAGAAAAATCGATGTGTCTATGACAGACAAAGAAAGAAGTGCAGTTCATTTTCTAACATCAAGCAGTCATAGTCAGGGTTTTTTAACAGAGGTGCTGATGTACAGCCCTGAATTCCCCTGCATAAGGCAGCATGTTCAAAATCTGCTTCCAAAACTTTGCCTCCAACATCAGAGTAAGAGTGTGGCCTCAGGACAAGGAATGGGAGCTGCACCTTTGCTGTTGAGGATATCAGTAATATGGTATCTTCCATTCATAGGAATAGGAGAGACAGATAAATCACATATTTCTGGGAAAACCTTCTAGCTCTCTCAAATGCCATAATTTGTTCAGCTTCACCCATAGCCACACTGTGTTGGTGGCATCCACTCAATGTCCCTGGAAGAGAAAGTCTGACTTGAGGGTGTCTTCATGAAATTCTGTGGGAGCTGTGGAGGTGGCTCTGCCCTTCTGGAGCTCCGTGTGCCCTGCCCTGGACAGCTAGGCACAGCAGCTCACACAGAAGTCGTGCTAGAAGTTCTTGCCCAAAAGCAGAGATGGGCAATGTGTCGCTCCCTTTGGCTTCTGAAGGAGAAATACCGGTGTTGCCGCTGAAGATGAATAGATCACACGGACACAGGTCGAGGTGTGGTGAAGGAAAGAAGAACAGAGTTATTTTTCCTCCCAGGATTTATAGGCTTCTTACCATGGCCAGGGATTGGATGGTCAGGATAACACTTTCTCACTGCACTGGCCATGAGAAATGCCCATCACAAGATGTGTAACAGAAAGAATGTACACATATCTATGTTTACACTTACTGTCCTGGGAAAGTCCTTAGAAAACTATGTTAGCAAGCTCAGGAGCTGAGTTTTCAGGGCGACATACCGGCATTCCAGAGGGCTTGCAAATCACACAGAAGTTTGAAACCATTCCGAGGTGAATGCTTAACAGGAAGTAAGGTGCAATCATAATTTGAGTTATCAGGTAGATCAGTGGCTACTTGCACTTTTGGAAGTTTTCTTTACAAGAAAGATTAGACCTAAACACATACATCTCTATACCTTCCTAACTATGGAAATTAAGGCCACAAATTTGAAATGTTTAGTTTTTATGATTTGTTTTTCAGAAAGATATATCAGAACTGCAGTAAAAAGAATGTGTCTTCTATACATGATGATTCTGAGAATAGAAAGGAAAATTTATATCTGTGTGTATGACGTTTCCTGATTTTAAGGGAACTTTTTTGATACAGAATTTTAGGCTAAAAAAAATTGTTTCTGGAGGCCCGAGTGTACATTGAAAATTCAACTATTGACCTAAAAAAATATATTATTGTGATTTTATTCCATTTAGAATCGTCTGTAGACCAGGTTAATTGTTTATTTCTCCAAAGCTAGTAAGCTTTAATTTTGCTAATATTTTAATTTTTGCTGAGGTCTGGCATGTCAAGATTTTGTGCCTTGTCATTCAATATATTGGTTTTGCAAATGTTAATGTATTCATAATTGTGTTTTCTTGTGCCCAGATCTACCAGTCAGCCTACCAGTCTATTCCCAATCTAATGTTATCTCGAATAGCATGGTACAAATGCTATATAGAAAAGGAAACCTACATCATGCGTTTTGAATTGATTTTTAGAAAAACTGTCAAAACATGTCATGATGTTATTGATGTCAGCATTTCTCTGAGGCTTTGAGTGTTTAATATGTATATTAAAATATCCTTCTTTGTGCTAATGGAGATGTCTGCCCAGCCAGTGCATTCACTTTTTGTCTCAATTTTAAATATTTTTTGACAAAATTTTCCTCCTATGTTCTGATTCTTCACCTGTTGTTCATCAGTGTGATTCTGTCTGCTGCTGAGAATGGGTTTATGAAAGGCAGGTCCTGCTGGAATAGCCTGGTGTCCTTCCAGGAGATGGCTTCACTTAATGGGTGAGAGAGAGTTTGTGGGTCCAGATTCCCTGGAGTTTAGTAAAGCCTTTGACTCCATTTCCCAAAACATTCTCCTGGAGATGGCTCACGGCTTGGGTGGGTGTGCTCTTTGAGTAGAACATGGGCTGTGGGGCCAGGCCCAGAGGGGTGGGGAATGGAGCCACATCCAGCTGGGGACAGAAACCAGGGATGTTTCCCAGGGCTCAGCTTTGGGGCCAGTCCTGTTTTCTGAGGAGAGACTGAGGGAGCTGGGGGTGTTTATTCTGGAGAAAATGAGGATCAGGAGAGTTAATTTCCTTCACAAATCCCAGAAGGGATGTTGTAAACTGGTGGGGATTGGTATCTTCTCCCAAGTAACAAACAACAGGACAAGAGGAAATGGCCTCGGGTTGTGGCAGGGGAGGTTTGATTGGACACTGGGAAAAATATTTTCATGTAATGAAAACATATTTTCACTGTCCAATATGAACAGGCTGCCTGGAAAATTGTCGAGTCACCAGACACCACTACACATATTTAAGAGATGTGTAGATGTGACACTTGGGGAGCTGGTTTAGAGGTGAACTTGGCAGTGCTGGGTTAACAATTGCACTTGAAGATCTTAACCTTTTTGCAACTTAAATGATTCTATGATTCTCTGGCTTGGAAAATATAAGAGTATCAAAAATTGGGCCCTGGATTTTAGCTGAACTTAAAATTTTATAAATAACGAAGTGCAGGTGTTCTCTATTTAATTTCTAATTAATCTGTTCTGGTCCAGCTCCCAGATCAGCATGTGGAAATATGTTGTGTCAGACTCTTTTTTCACCTTGCAAAGGTTATGAATTCTAGAATTCCAGATTATTAGTGGTATTTTCTGAAAACCTCTCATAAAGAGTACAGAGCACTCTCCTATTCTCAGCTAATCATCCACAGCTCTCAATGCCCACAGCCATAGGGGTTCAGCATTGATGCTCTGTCACAGATTTCAATATTCCAAAGCACAAAACAATAAAAATCCAATTGACTTTACACACTGTTATCATTGTTACTCAGGTTACTGCCTCCAGCACACAGAATACCTTCAGATGTCCTCAGGGGCTACTGAGCACCTTGCTAAACCACAACAGAGTGGAACATTTTGTTACAGCATCACTTTCCAGGTGATCAGGACCATTGAACAGCAAGGTGTTGATGATATTTCTACACCAGAAGAAGCTGTCCCACGTGATGGAGAGGTGACACATCAGCCATGTGCTGTCCCTGGAGAGCCATGGAGCTGTGTCTGCACTGCTGTCATGGACTTTGGGTAGATGGGAAGGTCAGAACATCAGAATCAGCACACCTTGGTCCAACTGTGCAATATTTCCCTTCAAAGCATGCAGATTTATCTCACTTCCATGCTCCCCAAACCTCTGAGGCAGCAAGTTCAAATTCCCTATGGGGTACTTGCAATTTTCAGTGCTGTTTTTTGATTGCAGGCCATTTCTTCCCTTCCTTCTCTACATTTTCTCTATGGTTTACTGTATGCAAAGGTAAAAATGTATGATAGCCTGATTAAACAGAAAAATACTGGAGGTGGGGAGGCTTGTGGAAGGACAGGACTTTGTAGACTGAGAAAAAAAAAATCTGTAAAGATTGATTAGATAATTTTTAAATTTATCTGACTGATCTCTAGGTCCCAGTTTGACAGCTCTGTTAGAAAGAAGGAATTAGATGATGAATTTATTTACCTAAAGGTCATCAGCTGATGAAATTCCTGGTTCACAGGAAATTAATTTATACTTTAAAAACTTTAAATACTTTAAAAACTTGCTGAGTACCTTTCCAGATATACTTTTAGGTGTGTTATTCATCAAATAGCAGAAATACTAAATTACTGGAAAGTCAGGTATTAATTAATCCAAGAAAGAAAAAATAATTATCTTTTTGGCATGTCACATAGATAAAAATTTCACCAAGGTAAATTTACACTGCTTCACATGTATATCATTCACAGAAGACATCAGACCCCTGCCTACTAAAGAAAGGGCAAGGTGGATTACACTGTATTTGATGAGAGCTGTTGTTAATGCATGTTGTGGAAACAAAGGAAGTTCCCCATGTGAGAGTAACTTTGTGCTTCAGAAGAACATCACGGACGCTGATCAGAATGCAAGGAAAACCAAGCACTAATAAAAATTAAAAGTCAGTAAAAACATAGGGCATTTTAAAACTCTGATATTTTTAAAAATGTTGCATTATTCTCATGTATGGGTTTTTTTCTGCCTTTGATGTTCATTTAGTTCATGTCTTCAGGGTTGCTTCATGTCTTCAAGGTTTTCACCACAAGTGTTAGAAATCTGCTGGTTTTTTTATCTTTGTGATTGGAAAGTGAGCTTCTTGAGTGAGATCACAATCATAGCACCTGAAGCTGTAACAAATTGCTCAAAATTAAAACTTCTAATCATTTACCCAGAAAAAATTGCAGAAGTAACTCGCATCTGGGTAGCATACACTGTGAATTTAAATTTACATGCATGCACATCCACATGCAGTCACACACATAGGCAAATATATTTATGTGAATACAAGGATGGATAAATATATGTGTGTATGCATGTGCACACACCCCCCAGGAAAATAAATCTGAGTGGTACAAGATAGGAACTATTTATAGCAAGCAGCAAGAATGTCTGGAAAAGAGCTTCAGTGATTTGTAAAGTACACACTCCAGTTTAGAGGCAGTAATTATTGACAGATGTCCAATATCCTCCCTATCCACCCAGATTTGGGTATTCATGTGTTTCTATTAATTGTGTAATTTTTAATGTAGAAAAAGGAGCCAACCTGTGATAAAGATATATGACCTTTTATATATGGTTGGGCCAAGGGGAAAAAAAAACCTGTATTGTTTAACTAGAATTTTTTTGGTTTGGTATTTTTTAATTTCTTCTGTGAAATATTAAATAGTGGAAGCACCATGAAGTGTGTGCTGAGGAAGTGGTGGGGGAAAATTTAAAAAGTTAAAGGAGCAGAAATTACTCAGTGATCCGAAGGCACTTGGTGATTTTGTGTTCTGACAATAAAGTGAGAATGCCCTCTCTGAATTGTCAGAGGTTTTCCAGTCATCACACTCAACATAACTATAGCAATATAAAGAGGTTTTAGCATTCACCATGAGGTTTCACTGTTATTTGCTCATCCTGTCTGTAATACAAAGCATCTGTTTGTTAAAAATTTGGATATGGGCATAATTCAGTGGGCTGAAGCCAAGATTCCTCAGTATTTTTAAGAAAATAGTAGCTGATAAAAATAGCCAGGCACAGGTCCAATAAACAATAACAGCTCTAGCATTCAGCACTATGCTAACTAGAAAGATATTGATCAATTAGAGAGAATTTAGTGAAGAACAACTAATTAATTTATAGGGGAGAATGAGGATTTAAGACATGGATTAATGGTACTAAATTAGGTCTGTGATGATTAAGGAAAGCAAGGAATTGTGTTCAGATAAATCTCCCGGATTTGCTCAGGTTCAGTGCCTGAGGTGGTGCTATGTGTGTCAGACAAAAGAGGATGTGTCCCTCGTGCTCTGGGACACCCCTGTCACCTGTTCTGGTGCTGCACCACAATGGCCCCACAAGACAGGGAATAAAGGAGGAGCAGCATGAGCCCTACAGTGAGTGTGCAAGACCTGATGGGTGAGAAAAGCGTGAAGATTGTTAGCAGCATGCCAAGAGGAGTATTTAATGTTTTCATGGGAAGATACAGCTAAGAATAAAAAAAAATAAATTATAATTTTGTCTGCCAAAAAAGAAACCAAAACCACAAAACACAAAAGTGTATTCTGCTGAGGGATTGCCTCTTGAGATAACCTAGAAGATGATTCACCACTGGTATTTTTAACATTATTCTGTATGAAACTCAAGAAAATGTGCATTTGGGACTGAGCCTCCCTTAGCAGAGAAATGGGCCTTATGATCAATGAATCTCTGATTTTAATGTCTGCAATTTTCTGAGAGTATTCTAAACACTGTTCGTATTTCTGCCCTGGAAAGTTCTGCTGCAGAGACAGAAGAATCTGTGTACTATTCCCATGAAAACAGTGGGATGCAATGAAAAAAAAGCTTGTGAGTAATAATGAGAGCTATTAGCTAATAGACTAATAGTATTTTTCTCATTATGTGGGGTGGGGAGGAGGAGGAAGGCAGGCAGACCTCGTGCCAGAGTCTCTGAGTCAGAATTAAAATTATGCAGCAATCTTGCAGAATTTCCCTTTTATGGTGCCTGCCAGTTGTGTCCCCAGCAGGGACATGTGAATGCTGCCATTCCTTCCCCGTGGCACTGTATCCCCCCTCCAGGAGCACTGAGTGTCCTCTCATGGACATGGAGAGAACAGGCACAATGCCTCATCACCTCAACCTTCACTGTGGTTTTTAAGTCACAGAACTTCCTCCTCTCCTAACAGCTCAATTTCTTCTCATGGGGAGAAAGGGCATAGCTAAAGCTATAATTTGTGTTTTGTGTCTTGTAAAAACCTCCTGTAACTTTTCCTATTGTTTTTCTTCTCTCTCTTTTTCTATACTTCTTTTCTATTTTTCTTTCTCCTCCTGGATTTCTCAGTCTTCTCTGAGCTGAGCTCCTTTTGGGATCCTCCCTCGTGGGGAGTCCCGCTTATCTCTGTTCTCTGAAGAAAACTCCCGGGCTCATTAGAATCCTGTTTCTCATGTTTATTGGAAGGTCATTACAAAACTTGGCAGGTCTCTCCAGACTGGCTGCACAAGTTTAAATCACTGCAATCTGGTACATTTCTTTCTGATGGTACAACAAGGCCTTGTGGCTCACTTTGTGTTTGAAAGCACAAAATGGCCTCGAACTATGCAGCCTTTTTATCTTTATACTTATTCTTATCCAATTAACAATAGACATGTATATTATTTTTCTTAATGACCCAATGACCCATCACCTGTGTGCTGCACTGTGGCATTTTCTGTCCAATAACTCACTACTACCCAAAAACCTCTAGAAGAAGAACATGAAGAAGAAAGAAGGAAAAGAAACAACATTCTAAATCCTCCATCTTGTCTTCTGCTTTTTAAACGAACTTTTTCACCCAGTGACTTAAGAAAACTTTCTAATCTACACACTCACACCTTTAGCTTTTCTATCTAACTTTAACAGTTGTTTTCATGTATCACCATGAAAACATGCTCATGAATTCCATGTTATATGAAATTCAGTGTTTTTCTGGATCTTAGAACTAAGTATCAGAAACAAGGGCACACACTCTGTATCTCAGACTCCAACACCTCCAGCTTCTGAATGCTCTGCAGATCCCTTGTGGGCCCAGCTCACAGCTCCTGCATGGATGTTGGATCTTCAGGGCAAGTGAAATCCATGGCTTGGGCTCTTCCCGTTAGTCCTTTCCTCTCTGCACCCACAGACAGCCCAGAGGAGTCTGTCTCTATAAGGGTTCTCTGTTTAGTTGCCGTCCAAGTCTCATGCAGGGATTTTTTCTCTCTTCTCAAGCTTCTCTGTACGTTTTCAGTTGTTTGTCATCACATCTTCCATTTTTTGCTGTTCCTCATCCTATACAAAAGACTACATCGATTTTCAACCATGGTGCATTACATATGGATGTGTAGCCCTCAAAAGAGTACTATGGGATGTTACAAACACACAGTTGTAGTGATGGAGATTATGGTTCTAAGGAGGCAATAGCTTGTGACCGATTTCTATCTGCAGACAACCAGGGAATGATGTGTTTAGTTTGCTCTAACAACTCAAGTTGGCACTGAAATTAGAGCTGCACCACTGACAGTGGATTACTGGTGCTATTGCTTGTACAACTCCCCATCTCTTTTGCATGTTTTTTGGATTTCTCAATGGTCTAATTTCTAAACCACACTGCCAGAAAATAAAGATGGGGAAATTGTTGTTTTTTCTTTTTAGTTTTTAATATGATAAGTTCTGTAATGTTTATCTTGCTTATTAAACTCTTGAAGTGTTTATAAAGCCCTTGTTATAAACCCTCTGCTGAACAGTGATGACCTGAAGCAGGAAGGACTGATGTTTTGCGGAGCAAGTGGTGCAGCATTAAAGACCTCCTGATAGCCTCCAGGATGAGTCTAGATGCTAATAACAAAACAAAACAAAACAAAACAAAACAAAACAACCCCACAAAATAAGTGAAATGACAATAATCAACTCAACAAACACAAAAACAAAAACCAAAGAAAACCCCAAAAGAAACCTAACAAAAACTGAGCACCCCAAACCCCTCACTAGGTTTGCATAATTTTTTTCTGTCAGTTTGAATGGTAGGTGATGCATAGCTAATCATAACTGTGCCAGCAAATCTGCCAGCTCTGTTTTATCTAGAAAGTGCTGCCTTACGCTCATAAAGGTTAAACTGCCTCTCTGCCTTCCTAAAATCTTTGTTCTCTGCTGCAGTGTGAGAAAATCCAGCTGCCTGTGTGGTTTAACAGTTTAATAGATATGAATATATATATTTTTAATTTATTTTTCCTTCTGGAGCTTGGAAACTGAAATAGCCTGAGAGATTTATATTTGACATTCTAGGTTTACTGTAGTATTTCTGTGTTGATTTTCATTCCAGTTCACTCAGAGCTGCCTCAAAACTTTGTCAAAAAACTCGGTTCATATATAAACTTGAGGTTAAAGCCCAAGAGATAGAGATAGCAGTGAGAGTTGCACAGTTTCATGTAACTGTCCTGTTATACCAAAGAAATCCAGTGTCCCAACTGAATTTAACATCTTGTCTGTAAAAATAATTCTTTACCTGCCAAGAAGTTCAATAGTGTGACAATGTCAGAACAATGTGGGTTGGTACATAATCTATTTTCTAGTAGTAAAACTTCTAAGGTCATTAAGTGGGAAAGCAAAAGGAGAGATGTTTTAAATATATTTGTTTTAGCAGCATTTTTCCCATGTAGCCAATACAAGTTGGTTTATTTTACTGTTCCCATTTCTTTTGGCGTGCAGGTGTCTTTAATTTAATTAGGGAATATTATTTAGCCCATAAATTCAATGTAGAGAGTAGAATAGAGTTTATTACATGAAACTGAGCAGCAAATAACTTTTACTATATTTTCTGTACCTTTTATCAGTAACACTACCATATGGTGTTTTCTTATCAGAAATTAATTATGAAGTCCTCTTTCCAGTCAAAACATAGGAGTTAAAACCATGAATGAGAACATAGGAAAACTAATCATAGTAAAAAAAGTTTTTCTAATCTAGGCAAAGTATTAGCAAGTTATTACACCCACAAACCTCTTGAAGATAAAGAAAAGTACAGTTTGAGAAGCCTTTTTTTTTGAAATTAATATTTTTGCTCCTGATGTAATTAATGCAGGCATTGTTCTGATCTATACAGCATTGTTCTTCCTCAACTTTTAATTATGTCATCTGCCCTATAAAAAGAAAGATTTTATAGCACAACTTTGTTAAAATCAGAAAGAAATCTAAATCTTTTGCAGGTAGACTGTGCAATGTAATGTTGATTGTGTCAGTGACACAGCCTAGTGTACACAGGAGCTTTGCAGTCATGGAGTAGCAGTGCAAAGGGTTAAATAAATGGGAAAAAAAGAAGCAGATACTGATACTAGATGCTTTGAGCTATAGTAAAACTGGAAGACACTAAGATCCCATCAATATTTCTTTTAGCTTTTTATCTCATAGTCTTTTGTTCTAATTCATAAACATGATCCCTACATTCATTTTTTTAAGCACATAAAATCATCTGGTCTTCCAAAATGGCCTGGGAGACTGTATTCTTTTCTCCCTTGTTTTTCCTAACACGGTTACAGTCATTATTAGATCTCCCCTGCCAAGTTTCTATTATATTTGACAACTGGACTTGGATTCATTTTCCCCACAATGCACTCTGCTGTGCTCATGGCCAAGCAATCAGGTCACCTTTTGAAACTACCAGTACTGTTTGATTGGCAGATATGTATATTAAAAGTAATGTTCTCCTTATGGCTTTTATTTTCTGCTGTGCTCCAGTGTCTGTCTTCTCTTGATAGTTTATTAACTGTGTGAGCGTATGTACATGAAAGCAATAGCATCGCTGATCCCTTGCCCTACTTGTAATATTCCTCTCTCAGCTCTCTTTTTCAGAGCTGGTTATATGCTGAACCTTAAATGATGCCTTCCCAGCTCTTTTCAGCTGTACAAAGCTGCTCTGTTACCCTTCCAGCTCAGTTTGGAGCTTTCGTGCCTGTGAGCCAGGGCTCTGTCAGTTCAGCTTCCATCTTCAGCCTCGCACCCTCGCCCACCAGTGACTACAGAGAAGCAGCAGGATGGATACTGCCTCTCCTGGCCTCTGCTCCAGTGATGTATAGGTACATCCCTGACTGGCACCCTGCCCCAGGCTGGGAGAGCACAGAATTTTCTCTGCATTGCAACATGAGGGTTGCTGAACAAGAAAAGCCAGGCTTCTGAAATGGCTCTGCAGGTGGATTCCTGGAGGAGGATAGATGTCTTCCGCTAAGGTCTTAGGGCTGAGTCCTTCTAAACTATACTTAAGTGCCTGGAATGGTGCTGGGATAGATTCTGATACAGATAAAGGCAGGGGGTAACCTATAGGGGAACTTTGGGACCATAGGGATTATGGTACTATCATTTTTTCTTTGCTTTGTAAATTTGAAAGCAGAGTAAGACATAGCACAGGTCAGCTGGTTCTGCTCCTGGTTATAGTCAGCTCTCAGACACTCCAGTGCAACACTAATGGGAATCCCAGGAGGGATTATTCCTACACATGAAATCAGTCCTATGTATGGAATATAAGCATGAATTCATTGACTGGGATCAGAACTTATTAAAATAACTGTGAAGACAGCGGTGCAGGAAATGGAATGATTCCCCTTTTTACCAGTGGGTCCCCAAACAAGCAACCAGCCAAGATTCCTTCTCAGTTACAGATGGGACTTCAATTTTTTTAAAGGTTTTGATAGCTGCTCCCTACACTAGTTCTGGGTTCTTCCCTCTCTATGCAGTATGCTGGATTTTCCTGTAATTTTATTGACCTTCTGTATGTCTTTTTTGGTTGGTTGCTGGTTGTTGCTATATTTTAGCACTGATATCCGAGGATAGCTTTAGTGCATGTCAGTACACACCCTCAGTAGTTGCCATTTAGTTGTTTACTACATGGCAATCAACTGAAGAACAAATCACATTTATTTTGGAAGAAAAGGTTAAGAAGGCACTTAAAATTTTTTGCATTTTTTTTTTAGATTTTGAACTCTTTAAATGCTTTTAATGTCAGCATCTGAAATAGGTAATTAGTCTTCATTTTTTGGGTAAGATTTTCATTGTAGTGACAGAGAGCTGAGCCACAGAACCCTCTGCCTTGTGTCTAGTTTGACAAAATAGGATTCAAAATAAAACTCTCAATTCTATATGCTTATTAAAATTCTTCTCATCCTAATAATCCAGATAAAGGGCAGAGAAATTATTGCTTAATTCTTTCCCCTACACTTGCAAAGAAGATCTAAAGAAGGGTCTTTGTCACATCATTGAGATCATCTCCTAATTTTCTTTAAAGCTTTAATTTTCTCATTATCAGAATCTTCCTGTTATCAAGGCTTCAGGTTGCAGACCAGCAGCAATTTACAAGCACCCTTTTGCTATGGTACCTACCCACAGAGATGCAGGTATAAGCTTCTCACACTACATTTTGCTCTGACTTATCAACTTCATCTTGAAAACTGTGTTTATCTTTACTCAGATGGAGTTACATTATTTTCCTATCCTTAGCATTCTTAGAAATGGTATATTTTGCAGAAATCAGGATATTCTGTATCAAATATGAGTAGCATTTAAGCCAGAAAAAAAAATAAAAATACTAGCATTTCAATTTATTTCTAGGGCCAAAAATGTAAAATGAGAAATACTAATGAGCAGAAACAGTAGAAAAGTTGTATATTTGACCCACTTATTGCTTCCAATACAGGCAGTTCCTTTCTGCATGGGACTTTCAGATCTCAGTTCTGACAGAAACATCTGAGTGCACCACAGGGTTGGCTCCCACAAACAAAACTTGACATTTATAAATGTCTTGAAACCAAAAGGGAATAGCAAACAACTCTTTCAGTATGATTCAGTGTCACTAATGTCTTGCCTAGTTAGAAGAGGGTTTATTAGACCTTTAGTAAGGGTGCTGGGTCTGGCTGGGATGGAGTGAACTTTCTCAGCCCATAAGGTGCTGTGCTTTGGCTGAGTGGCCAGAGCAGGGCTGACACCACACCAAGGCTGTGGCTGCTGCCAGACTGTGTTTGCACAGCATCAAGGCTCTGCCTCCCACTCTGCTCTGCCCCAGGGGGCGGATGAGGGGCTTGGAGGGGACACAGCTGGAGCACTCGACCCAAACTGACAAAGGGATATTCCAAACCAGATGATGTTGTGCTCTACAAGTGAATAGGGTGAGGAAAAAGGGTGCTCTTCTTCCCTGTTGGATGTGCTATAGCTCAGCTTTCCAGCAAGTGGATAAACTTCCATGTTGCTAGAGGACATGAAATGATTCACACTACTACTGTCAGTGTTAGAACAAAAACTCGTGACTTTATTCAGTATTTATAGATTCTTGACAATGACCAGGGATTGGAAAATTAAGTTACCACCTTCCCAATCACACTGGTCATGCGAAACATCCATCAAAAGACATTTCTTAGAAGGAATGCATAATCATCTATGTTTACAGTTACTTTCCTGGGAAAGCAGCTACAATTATGTAAACAAAATCAGAAGGTTTAATTTTCAGGGCAACACTTCCACTTGCAAATGGGAAACATTGAATTAATTCCTCTTCCTTGCTTGTGCATGCAGTTTTTGCTTTCCCTGTTAAACTGTTGTTATCTTGATCTACATGTCTTAATTTCCTTCTGGTTTCTTCCCATCACACCAGAGAGCAGAGTGAGCGAGCAGGTGGGTGAACATTGGTTAGCCAAGGCCAGCCCACCACAGCCAGTGTTAGTGCCACAATCAGTTTCAGAAATTTCTGGACATACATGTTCAAGAAACAACCCTCCAGTCTGGTTTTGTTGGTTTATTGTTACTTTTTTTCTGTGCATACATACAGGTTCTATGATTCAGTGATCAATGCCAAACCTGCTGTTGCCACTGGTCAATTTTTAGATCCATGTAGAAGTTCCTGGAAACCAGATATAATAGAATTCTGGAACAGTATCTCCGGCAATATTTTTATGGCTCAGTCATATGTTTTGCTGATGTGTGCCTAAGAACAGCTGTTGGATCACTTTGAGTTAGCTGGAGTGCTTGGTATTTCTGGCTAAAGAAGAGATTAATTACCCTGGAAATAGAAACAATTTGTAAAAATAAGAAGGGTAAATTTTAAGTTATGATTATGTGATTGTGACTCCTAGATCCTTCTGAGAGTCTGAGATTTAACTTTAGCTCTCCAAATCACTAACCAAAAATACATTTAAGTCTCTTGGTAACTTACACTCTTTCAAAAATACACTTCACAAAACATATGTTCAGACTATTTGCAAATGTTTCTGGGTCCCTTGCAAAGGTAACTTCAGAGAGAGTCAAGCTGTGTGGGAAACCTGAGTAGTTATGGACATTTGCTTCTGAATTCATTTATTAGGTGCCTGATCCAATACTGTGGTAGCACAAGGCCAGAAAACCTTCCGTGTCTCCCTGTTCCCAGAAGGTTTACCAACACATGGAAAAATGGACAAGCTATAAGGAAGGCTCAAAAAAACATTATGTACTGGGGGGGTTTCAGCAGACACAGCTCTCTCACCTTCAGCAGAAATAGGAGATGCTAAAAAGTTCTGGAAATGTGTTAGTACACCCCACTTGGCAGCATCTCAGAAAAAAAAATAAAAAGGGACTTTGCAGTTTGTCTGCTCTTGGTAAACAGTGATTCCTACAATTTATACCCTTCATAACCTTTCAAACACTCCTGTTTGAACCTGCTGTTCTGCCTAATTGACACATTTATGAGTCAACAGCAGCTATTAACCAGAATCATGAACACTGCACTGGTGACTGCACATGCAGGGGACAGCAGGACAAAATCCCAGCAGCACTGCTGACGTTTCCATGCAGTGACAGAGGACTGGGCCAGGGCTGGACTCCTTTCCTCTCTGTGCAGGGAGATCAGGGCACTGTAATGCCATGCCTCACACATCTAAGGCTTTGGATATTCAGGGTTTGTATTTCCAGCAGGAACAAAGAACTAGAAAAGGTTTAATTCTCATCTTGGAGCCATCAGATTGAACGATGAGTGACCAGCCCCAGAACACACAAAGTGTTTGTGGCAGAGCACAGAATTATGCTCTAGTGTCTTATGAACCAGATTAATGCTTTTCTTAGTCGATTGCCCTTCTTTTAATCAACTGAGACACCTCAGCATTGACTCAAAATGGAATGAGAAACAAGCAAATGCACCACGGGTGCTTTTTATTTAGTAACAGTGGTGAATAATTAATTGAAGAAATGACAAAAAGGCATCACAATTTTTCTTAAAAATTAATTATAGCTAGTAGGTATTTTAAGCTGTTATATTGAGTGCCTAAGACAAGTACACGACCTGCGCCGTTGTGGCAGCAAAGAAAAAAAGACAAAATAACAACTCAAGTGAAAGAATTTCAAAGATCTAAATAAGGAAAAAAATAGGAAAATAATGTTGTTTTATTAATAAACTTAATTTATGTATCCATAAACAGAATTTTAAATTAACTATTCTTAAGAAGCAAGTGAAAAAACATCCTGAAATTTTGTGCAAGAACATGAATTTTGATGAAAATCCAAAGCACGGACAATAATTTGGAAGCCTTCACTTAATTTTTTTTGCTTAATTTCTTTCCTGTTTCAGCTCACTGGAGGTCACTTGCAGCAGAAAAGCCCAAAATACTGAAATCTGAGTTGCAGTTGGTGTTACTTGAATCACTTAATTGTTGAAATGCTGCGAGGGCTGTCTGAAGGGCTCCTCTCAACAGGGCTTTTCCAGAGTTCAGCTGTTGGCTTGGCCTAGGCTCGCTGTGAAAGCGGCAGTTTTGAAAATCGCATTATTTATTGTGGTGCCTCAGAGTCACTCCTTTATTTGAGAATAAACATTTCAACTGGAATCAGTGTTATTCAAGCTGATGTTCAGTGTGTGTGGACGTTGCTGGCTGCACAGAGCATCTGTAATTAGGACGTAATTAATCACTTTCCCACTGCTTGCTTTGGCACACCTGGACATGAGGTACTCCCTACTCAGGGCCAGTTTTACACTCTGAGGAAATACTGGGGGTAGGAGGGAATTGTTTTTTACCTTCCTGGAGAGAACAAGGCTTTGCTCTCTCTGGAACCTTGTTTGTAGACAGTGTGTGAGGAAATCTAGAGCAGACAGATTGCATGTTTAGTGATTCCTGCTCCCTCAGTTTTACACATTTCTCCAAAGACCTGAGAAATGAGTCCCTTCATAGATGCTTCCATTCCCCTTAAGTGTTGTTTCAATAAAGTGATATTAAGTTAACTGCTGACAATTAATTAGCTGGGTTAGGCCATTGGATCAAGAAAGCTCTTTAGATCTCTCCTACAGACTTTGGAGAAGAAAATTCCTGTGTCAAAGGATGAATAAACTGAGGGCTGCAAACATAGGAGACACCCTGGGAAAAGACAGATATTGAAAACAATTATCTTATTATAATTTAATTATCTTAGGGGACCTATACACTGCATTAGAACAGTGGGGTAACTTCTTTATGGTCCTTAATTATTGTTTTATCAATTACTGAGAAGATATAGTAAAACTGAGCAGGTTTATATCGCTTAGCTGGAAAAAGAAATTGTATTTTTTCCTTGTATATATGTGAGGACTGATTTAATCAAATTCCAGCTAGAAAGTTTGCTGATGTTCTTATTGAGTGCACAGGTGGAATAACACAGAGAGCCTTAGCAAGAAATCTGTGGAGTTTTCATATTTTTCTGGCAGTTCTGTAATCCAGAAGAGCTGCATGTACAGGCTGCTCAAGATTAATTGTGCTTGAAAGCAATAGAAAATGAATCTTTAGATTTGCATATTACTACTTATCAAAAGCTTTTCTCTATCTCCAAAGAATGAGTAGTTGGTAGTAACTTTTTCCTGGTTACATGTCATGTTCTTCAGTGTTAGAAAATCAAAAAGCTTCTACTTTATTCTGTATATGCAAGTAGCCATACACTCCTTTAATTTGTATAAAGAAATACAATTAAAATGTCTAAAATTTGGAAATGGCAGAACATCTCCACTGACATTGCACCCCCCAGCCCTTATACATCCCTGTCACCCTGTCTCTGAATATTTTTTAAAAAATTTCAGCCAAAGATCAATTAATATTTCCTCTACAAGACTTTGGCCTCAGCTAGCACACAGATGCCTCAATAATGAAGTGGAAGAATGAGATTTTTTATTTTTTTTTATATAAATCCCTTTTCCTTGTTCATTTCAGAGCTGACAGATGGATAGTGGCTGAGGCAGGGAACTGTAAGAACAGAAATGTGACTTCGTTTTCCTGAGAAATTTAGTTCTATACCTGTCCCTTCTGAGAACTCTGTATGCAATTATTTGAGACTCAGATACGTTCTTCATCTTTGACTGCCTGGTCTATGTCTGTAGGTCTGCTGTGCAAAATGTTGAAAGGCTCAGTTGCTGCCAAAGCCCATGAGAACTAATCTATTAATATGTAAGCTCTTCTGTAATGGTAAAATACCATTTTAACAGTCTGAAGCATTTCACATTGGACTCCCAATATCTGTGGGTTGCCTATATCTCATCTCTCTATCTCCTAAATGGATATTATGCCCTCAAATTTCACATGGTTTTTACAATGATGGATTAATTTTCTGCAAAGCACTCAGATTCTGGGGTGATGAGCATCATAGAAAAACCCCAGAGGAAATTAATAATTTTATTTTCAGAGCAGGGCTTGAACAGTGTTTTTTTTTAAATAAGACCCAGGGCAACATATTGAACAATGAGGCTAAGAAAAATATTCAACAGCTGCTAATTAAGTCCTTTTGATGGACTAAGTAGGAGTATTCTTGAGAGAACTGAATGTGTGATGCTGTAATTAAAAACTACATTCCATAAGAAAAAGGTGGCCAAATTAAGGTCATACTGCTAACCTGGATTCTGTCCATTTCTAATTTTTTGGCAGCTTCACAGTCATGACCATATTCTTCTGAGAGAAAGTGGTGTGTGACTGCAGTAGAAGCAAAACCAAATCGATGACATGGTCTTGTCACCTACTTCATGCACAAACAAAATCGGGACACTAAGTGTTTCTCTTCTCCATGAATTAACTAAGTAAAGGACAGCAGCAGCAGGATGTTTTCCTCCTGGACCAATACCAAAATGGGATGAGATACATGTGTTCTTAAACAGCAGGTATGAGTTTTGGGAATCAAATATTTTATTTCAGACTGAGAAAAAAGGTTGCACAATCTTTCACATCACCCCCAAACACCTTTTACCTTTTATCCACCTCCTCCTTCCAGTATGCCTTGTCTTTTCTGATAATTTTCTCAGTTTTCTTGCCAAATCTCTCCTTGTTTTCTATTAATTTCATCCTCTATCTCTCTCACATCTTCTGCCAGTCCTAGTCCTATCTCAGGGAAAAAATCCCAGTTCGCATAGTTTAAAACAAATTATGATAAAAATGATTTATTGATTTGTTAATGACAGGTCAGGAACTATACAGCCAAGATCAAGGTGGATAGCTGAGTTCTAGACATATACAAATGTAGATATACACCTGCACATTTCTGGAAACCCTTCCAGAGCCGATAGCTAAAAGACACAGCCAGACGCACTGGCACTGTCCCTTCCATCAGGAAAAGCTGGTGGCTGAACATTACCTGGTTACTATTTAATCTGATTTATGATTGTTTTCCTTTTAAGAGGATTAGTGTGGGACTAAATGTGCTTTTAGGCAGTTTGGAATGTTGATTTACACACATTCTCACACTCGCGTTTTTGTCTTGACAACTGTTGTTCTTCAGACTATGTCAGCAAGGGTGACCTATGTGAGCAGCTTCTTATCACAACTACTTTTTACCTCCTGGAAATCTTCTCTGAGCCCCCTTGTACCTAGTCTCAGTTTTGTAACATTCCCCTTCCTGCAACCCTGCTGATTCCCATCACTTCCACATCATTTTTCCTGATGATGCTTTTCTTATCCAGGCAGATCCTCTGCTGAAAGCTGTGATGAAAGCTGCCTCTGGGAGTGGGGAAATAATCCAATCTGGTGGAAAAAAACTTCTCTGCATTAGACAGTGAATGTCCTTCAACCCACATGAGAGTAGAGAAGCAGAACAGAGTTAATATAAGCATTTTTTAAGGTAATTGATAAACTGAAGCAGAATCCAGACCTAAGTGTGGGCTTTGATTGCTGGTAGCACAATGGTATCATGATCATGACCCAAACTCCAATTTACTGCCTGCATTTGCATCATGTGGCTGCAGAAGAATTTCTCCAGAGGCACAGTCACAGAAGACTCCCACCCCTTTTTTTTGTGTACTGTTCCAGCAGAATAGAAAACAGCAAAAGGCGCCTTCCACTGAGCCCACAGGGAAAAGATGTACGGCCAGCCTGACCGTAAGCTCTCTGTCCTGTTTCCAGACCATTCATTTTTGTGGTCATCCATGATAAATAGCAGCAGCTTGATAGCTGATTTCAGATTGTTTTTTTTTTTTCAAGGGGCCTTCACTGTGTAGAACTTCTGGAGTAAGTAAGGCAATTTAAACAGTTTTTTCATCTCTGTATGTGACTTCCAACCAGAGTCTACAGAATTCAGCAGTATTTGGTGATCCAGCACCACTCCTGCTTGAAAAGGACTAATCCTAACCACTGATTTAAACATTGCTAAACCAGAGAAGTCTGCATCAAAATTGTAGCAGAAGAAACTCCATTTTTTTAATCTGTTCATTCATTTTGTTTTCAGGAGCTCAAGCAGAACAAAAAAAACATTCCCGAAATCCTCACCTGTCCCTAAAACAGAGTTGAAACAAGACCTGGGATGTCTCTTTGTATAAAGATCTGGCACCAGTTGGGCAGCTTGTGGAGATCTAGTTTCTGGCCATCACCCAATCACTTTAGAAACTGCCTTTTCCAATTAGTGTCTTCTATTTCTCTCTTCCCTTTTATTTTTTTTCTATAATTTTTTTAAATAAAGGTGTGACACATGAAAGAGTCTTTACGGCTCATATAAAAAATAATTGCACATTACACCAAATACCAGAAGATCAAGATACTTATTAAACAAAGGAAGGCAGAAAACAATAAAATAACATTTTCTTAACTGAAGTGCCACTCTCCAGACAGCAAGACATCTTTCTAAAGTCAAAATTTAGGAAGATGAAGCCTTACCTCACAGTAAATATATCTTTGTACTCCCTGTGGATTTTTTTTAAATTGTTTTCCCAGAGTAATTTCCGTACAAGTGAGATTTATCAGTCTGTGTTTGGAATACATGGGGAACATTCAGGAGTCCCTCCAGCCCTTGCACTCCTTGGAGAAAGAGAGACAATGTGTTAATGACTGTTGAAGTCATTGAACTTCACTATTGTGAAGATTTAAAAGTATATTTTTCTTTTTAATGTGGTTAGTACATTAAAAAAAAATGTACACTGGATTAACATTTGACAAGTAAAATCAATTTACTGGCAGCAAAAGGGCAAATCCAAAGACTGTATATATGGAATGAGTGGAAGACATTTTCAAAGCTACACCTTCTTAAATCCTTTAGCCAGGTCTCACTGCATACCTGGGGATTAAAATTACTTACATGAAAGTTTATTATGCAGCTTTAAGAATATGTATTCTGTGATGTCCCAGTTCTTACTGACCTCCTATAAATCCATATAAACAGCTAGGAATTGAAATCTAAAAAAAATAAAACTCAATGAGTTTTATAATGATTCTTTCATTATATCCTGAAAAAATATTATTTTTTTCCCCTAGACCTCAGATAAATAGTTTTCAGACAACAAAGGAGTGGCTGATGACAAGCAGCTGAGTTGTGGGTAATAATGCTGAATGGTTTGAAAGATGTTGTTGTGTACTGCCTGACCTACATCTGAACTACTTGCAGCCTGGGAAGCAGGGAGAGGATTATACTCAGCATTCAATAGTTTCTAAAGCAAATCATATCTGGAGCTCTTTGTTCTCGGTGTAAACAACGTGAAAGAAAATCTTACACAGGAATCCTGTCTATCTAAGGAAAGTAGTGACAGTAGACAAAGAATATTTTTTTTTTCTATTCTTCATGGTACCAATGACAGACAAATTTTTAATAGGTGTTAGTCTTTGTGGCTCTGCTGTCCTAGAAGAAGCTAAATTAAAAGGTAAACAGCATAGCGGAGTGAGCAAGACTCTCATCTACTTCACAGAGTAAGACTGTGAAAAGTCAGTACAAGGTATCCTGAAAAAAAGTTTCCTATAAAAATAAAAATTACTGTTGGGTTAGTTGCACCACCAAATAAATAAAAAAAACATAAGGAAAATGATGAAATTTAGAGAACGTATTAAAACTGTTAACAGGTTGAAATAGATTGCAGAAAAAATCAAATAGAGTGAGACTGTATGATTCTGTATGTTTAAATTCACATAATAACCATTTCAGCTCAGCTGAGATTGCAAAGTGTGCTGAATCTTCTGTTTTCCAGACATAAATGTTCACTGATGTCTGACTGCTATGGTACACTCAACACAGAGTTGTGCATGGTTAGAAAATGTCACTGCAAAAGCAGCTTTCACCCAACTCAGTGGAAGCAAAGTATAACTTTCAGAGGTCAGTGTGCACATCAAGATTTCAGACTCCTTCCAATTAAAATAATAATTATACATATCTGTATGTAGTAGGGTCAGTCCAGTGATCATCACCTGCATTTAGTTCACTAAAGCCTAATTTAATAGATGTTTTGTCTTTAGTTGGGAAGGAGATATTGAATCTAATGGAGTGACTCAGTGTTATGTGACTTGAGTGCTGCAGACCTAATGTTTCACAAAAGAAATACCATGAAATCTCACCCCCAAGAAGAGCCTCCCTGAGGCTCCATATCAACCACAATCTTTGTTCCCATTCATGGAACAGACATGAAGGTTCAGGTTCAGAAATCCTGTTAGGAATTGTCCTGTTGAGTGTAAGAATTAAGGGTGTGGTTTAATCTACACCTGTTCAGTCACATATTAAGGAATTTACATGTGTAGGTGTGCATATACCCACACAGACTGGGGAGAATTATGTTCCTTAACATGACTTCCTAACAGGTAACCTGAGCCATACAGAAATGCCAGGAAATTAAATGCCTTGTATAAACTTCCAGCTTGGACTGGAGACTATTTTTCAATTTACCTTTTTTGCCAGATAGGACTGGATCAATCTGGTAATTCTTTAATTCCAAAGCATACAAAATCCCCAGAACTGGACAGAAATTGCATTGTGTATCAGTGACCATCATTGAAGCAGCACATTTGTAAGCCTCTTAAAAGACTGAGCAGCTCTGGAAAGGAAAGGAACCTGAAATAATCACTTCCTTTGAATAGAAATAACTATGGCTGCTGTGTTTTGGTGTGACCTTCATGCTGTCAGGATGCATTAGGTGTACTGTGAAGTTTACCAGACCTCAGGGGACTTTGGTAGAGGGATGCCTAAGCTGTGAATTCCTGACAGCCTTAGACACTGAATCATGCAGCTCAGCCAACTTGGTGGTGGCCTATCTCAGCATGCACAGTAGCAAAACTTTAAGTGCCTACTTAAGCTTTGTGTTGAAAACTTTGGTGCCTGTGCATGCTCAAGCACTCTAGCAGAAAAACAGCTTTTTTTTTTCTTGAATCGCCTCAGAGTTAAGTACGTGAATGAAGCCCAAAATGAAATTGAAGTGCCACAATTCCTTTGTGAGGCTCTGCATAAGTTCTCTGGAATGAAACTTGCCTCTTTCATTAGGAATGTCTGTCAGCATGAAAAAGATTCAAAGGTCATTGGTTTGCAAAGTGTAATGAGCAGAATCTCAAGGCTGGGAGAGCAAGTCTCACTGAGGAAGCTGAAGGGATGAAACACCTTAATTCTCCCTGCAGGGTCCCTGAGTTCCTCCAGTGCCTCTGGTTTGGTCTGTGCAGGACTCTTCTGATCCATCTGATGACCAGAACTTTGCACCATGTGGCTTTTGAGAAGGAACACACACCAAAGATCACCACAATGTATACACCTCACACTTCACTGCAGAGATAAGGAGAGTCTGGGGCTTTTGATTTTCTGTGGATTATGCAGAACAAAAATTAATGGCAACCTCATTGCTGATAACAAAGAAAAATTTTAAGACACCTATGTTTTGTGGAGATACATATCCCACTGAATATCAGTGCCAGAGCCTTCTGCAGTTTAGGGAATCATCACTCTTTTGAGATGCTTTAAAATGTGAAGGAAGTTTTAGCAATGATTCTTGAGCAATTCTTTCTCTCTTTAGCAATTTCTTCCTTCATCCTTCTTGAAGGAAGATTAGCAATGATTTGTATAAATAGAAAACTTCATAACTTCAATTCAGATACCATACTACAATATATCAGATCTCTGTAAACACATTAATATAATAGAGAAAAAAAAAAAAGAAAGTCCTCAGGAGGAAAGAATACAATTTGGTATACGAAAATTTAAGCTAAAGAAAAGTATGATTAAAAAGGGTTTTTCCTTCTTTATGTTTCAGACATGGATTGATGGGTCTAAATTCTTCAGATGTTGTTGTTTTGTACAAATATGAAATAATTTACTTTTATAGATCATTCTTTACAATCTTACTATCCAAAATCAGAGTTATACAAATGGGCCAGGAATGTACTTTTCCTCAGCTGTTAACATCAGTATAAAGAATAAATGTGAGTATGAGTCACATTCCCTGTTGTACTGAGAAATCAATTAATATGAAGATTAGCATTCTGAAGTATAACTCCATACAAGGTCTCTTAAGTGAGGTCTATTTATTTTTTATTAAGAAAATCTATTTGTTTAACTGTCAGGACTCAAAGTGGCCTTTAAGGCCAAGTATTTATGTACTGCTAGGCCCAAAAAAATTAAAAATTAATAAAAAAAAAATTTCAGCGTCTCCCAGATTGTGTAAATTATCAAAAGGGCAATACATCTGTCTTCATTCTAAAATTACTAATGTGCTTGACTTTAGGGTGGCTTTCGTTGTTGTTTTATCCATTTTTTCCCTGTCTTTCTGTAAGCCTTCTGTACAAGGAGTTGTGTGGTTTTAGAGAAGGCAGGCAAGAGAATGGCTGAATCCAGTGGGACTTTTTTTCTTGCATTGTTTTCATGGGGAAAGCCTATAAAAATGAACTTTGGGTATGAAGAAGATACATTATTTATTATTGCTGTGGAAGGAATTGTGAATGCTCTGTTTGATTGTTCCTTCTGGTCTAAAAACAGTGAAAGAGGTGAATTTTTTTTTGAGTTGTCTGTTTTTGGACTACTGTTTATATTTCGGATTACCATAATGCCTGCATAGTTTACAATTCATTTCAATGATCCATTTTATCCACATTCTTGTTTGAAAAGGGACAGTTAGTCAGAATTATTGACATGATTATCACAGTAACACATGAAGAACAAAATCACAGTTCCTCATGTAATCAAAGGATAGAAAATTCAGAGACATCAATTTGGCCCTCCTAGCTGTGCCACCTCAGTGCCTAAAAATGTGTTTGTCTCTGTTGGGGTGATACAAAAGTCTGTAATGAAGCAAATTGGCTTCCTGTATAGCTAACAGGATACCTTAAAAGTTTCTAGAGATTATTTCACAGAAATGGTAAGAAACAGGCATTTATGAAAATACAGAGGATTTAGGAGTCTGTAGAAGAAGGCTGAGAATGTGAGAGTAGGGAGCTGACTTCAAAGGCTGCATCTGTGCCCAGTCATAATCCACTCCTCCTTGCTGTACAAAAAACTTAGATAGGAAGCAGGGGAGATGAAGATCTGCTGATGGCAGATAAAGAATCAGGTCACAGATTTATCTAGGTAGCTTACCCTTCTCCCTGATGAATCCCCTTCAAAAGTCTCGGTGGGTGTATGGACCCATGAAGAGATAAACCTTGGATTCAGAGCTTCAGCAGAAGGGCAGAGCTCAGCACCCTCTCATGATGCTTCTTTAGTTTTTCAGTAACTTGCTCAGTGTATTATTACTCTATTATCCTTTTGAGGCATGAAACTCTCACCAGTCCCTGTACATTATCCTTGGGAAGCCTTTAGAGCTCAGAGCCATTAGTAGTGCTTAGAGCAAAGACACCTGACTCTTTTAGAATTATCTTACTGGGGCCAGATCCTTAAGTTTTGGGCAGCCCAATACCTAAAATCTTTGAACTGTGCCCTTAGGCTTATTCAGGAGCCACTGAAATTAAATAAATATGAGGCTTTTTACTTAAATAATTGTGGGGGATTTTTTTGTATCCTATTGTTTATATTGCTAAAATAACCTTCAGCTAGGTGGGAGGTTTTAAGTTTAAATGTTTTATCACAGTACATTGCTTTCAATGTTCACCAAGTGTAAGGACTGTGTACTTCTAAATACAAAAGGATTTTGCAATCAAACATAATAAGAAAAAGATCAGGTCATATGTGAGAGACATGTCATCATGCAAGGAACAAAAGTACTAATATTTTCAGTGCAAAAGGTCTAAAATCTTTATGAATTTTGTGAGAAACTGTCTTCCACTGAATAAGGCAGCATCAGAAGACAGCAAAGGATAGAAGCTGGAAGCTCAGGCTAAGAGGGGCAACAGGCACTGGAATGAATGATGCCTTTGGAGCTGCTCCTGGTCATAAAATCAAAGCAGGCTCTGTGAGCTGAAGGCTAAGGTTGGCCTGAAGACATTAAAAAAGGAAAAAAGGGTTCTTGGCAAGTAACTCTGCTGAGATTAAATAACAAAGAAGGGTTGGAGGATGGGGTTGGGATTTTCTTTTCTAGTATAAATTCTTGGATTTCAAGCAGAGGAGGAGGCGGAAATTCCGTGTGTTAATAATGGCTTAAGATAGGAAAGACGGTGTACAGCATCAGCTCTTGTTGCAACTTTGAGGGGGAGGGAGAGTTTGGCATGTAAACTGCAAAGACATTTAAGCCAAACCTGCTAAAAACTGAAATCTTGGGGCTCCAACAATCCCTAAAATTTAACTATAATTATTAAAAAATGAAAATCTGAAAGGGACTTGAAGCTGTTATTCTATTTTTTTATGTTAGACCATGTGTTTTGTTTTTTATGTTTTGGCCATGGCTGCTTCCTGCCTAACGTCATTTGCCTAACGCTCATTCAGCAAAGGGTGTCAACAGGTTCTCAGTTTCAAACATGTAATTTGGAGTATTCATCCCCTTGAGCCTCTCACTGAATCATGGGTAATACCAATTGTTATCCTTACACCAAAACTATTGAAATTTAGGGCTAATGAAACTGCACAGCTGTGAAAAGGAGCAGAAAAGCATATGGCAGCATAGTTCAGTCCCTATCACCTGTATCAATCCTAACTAATTCCTCCTGATGAGGGTGGACACAGCAATGTCTGACAGATCACACATTTAATAACTCTAATACTCATTTTGAGCACTGGTGTGGAAGTGTGACCCCTGCATTTTCTGTCACAGCCTGCAGAATGCTGTTAGTGACCTCCAGCTCCTGACCACTGCCAATGATAAATTCAGTGAGCTGAGCGGTTCCTGGTGCTGTGCCCACTGATACCATCTTTGAGGCCAGGAATTGCTGTAGCCACTTCCTCTTTCATCAGTTCCCTGACTCATCAGTCTGTGAACTTCTCTCTTTTGTTTGGTTGTTTGTTTGTTTTCTGCTCATTGCTGAGTACCTTTCAGAGTTAAAACCTGCAAAAGGAATGCTATTATGAGATGCTATTTTCAGTGTCCATGTTGCAGGGTTCCTAGATTAACAGTTTCTGAAGCCTGAACAATTCCTGCATAAAGCAGTCCAAATAATTTTGTCTAAAAAATTTTTTGTCAAGCCTAATATCTCACAGCTGAAATAGAAGATATCTTTTTAAAAACACCCATTTAATAAAACCAATATAATCCTTTTTTCTTTGTTCTTTGTCAATGATTCCAGTGGTTAACTGCTATTAAAGGTTATACCTTCATTTTAGTCTGAATTTCTCTAGCCTTAACTCCCAGTCAGTAACACTTTTTTTTTTTATTATTTTGTATTTTTAAAAGTAAACAATGGTTTTCTTTTGTCAAGTCTACATCTAGATTGTTTCAAAATCACATATCCTCCTTCTCCATAGGAAACAGTTTCATTCTGAGATACATTTCTGCAATAATCTCTTTGAATCATTTCTGAGGCTGCTAAATTTGCAGTATTCTCTTTGAAGCACGTCAGAACTACACGCAGCTCACCAGTGGTGGCCTCTTCAACCCAGTGTGTGGAGACTGTACCCGCTCCCTCCTTCCTGATAACATTCCTCTCTCACATTCAAGGAGTGCCAGAGTCCTGCTTGTCACAGCTTTGAACTGCAAATTCATAAACAGCAAATTATCCAGCACAACTCCCAGTGCCTTTCCAGAACTGCTGTTTTTCAGGGTAAAGTCCCACATCCTTTAGGTTTGCTCTGTGTAAACAATGCACTTAGGTTAACTTCAGGCAAGTTTTGTAAGGAGAAGTATCTCTTTTGAGATCAGCACATATACTCAGAAAAGGAAAAAATAAAAAATAAAAAAAAGAGAGAAGCCTTGGACATGTGAGTTCTCTTCATTTCTGTGTGGAAACTGATCAAAATCAGACAGATGTGGGCCTGAATATTGAAAAGCCCAGACACTAAGGCACTCATACATTTCAAAACAGGAAGGGATGCATCTCTCATGTCCCTGCTGACATATCTAACTACTGGGGGATATTGTCTATTCTGTGCAGCTTTTCTCTCTCATTTCCAGCTTTCTTTTTTTTTACATTCTCTTACTAAGAGCCGTCCTTCAGCTAAAGAGGGCTTTGTGCATGACACGTTGGAGTGATTTTCCAGTTAAATCCATTGATCCAATTAAAAACAGTGCCTCTTATAACAAACCTTGCCTCTATTTTATACAATTAAGCCA
This sequence comes from Pseudopodoces humilis, assembly GCF_049639895.1. Lineage (NCBI taxonomy): Eukaryota > Metazoa > Chordata > Aves > Passeriformes > Paridae > Pseudopodoces > Pseudopodoces humilis. The sequence goes on from NC_142201.1 coordinate 8,881,423, forward strand.
CAACAGCTGCAATAACATTACCACTTTTAGCTGTATCAAATGCTTGTGTATTTGGAGTCAATTTACCAAATGATCTGAATAGACATCTTTGGATCAGCTTTGCCATCTGCAAGCTTTACCCAGAGTTCTTGAAGGCTTTCTTCAGAATTATATTTAATAATATCTTACTGTTATTAAATATTTCAGTGTCTCTATAATTATTTGTTTCTCATTTCATCAAGTAGAAAATGAAGATTGAAAGCATATAATTTTTTTTCTCAATCTCAAGTAGTTCATGATTTTGGCACAGGTTATTTTAATTGCCCTGGTAGAAGTCAATAAAAAATGAGTCTTGTTAAAGAAATTGCTCTGGTTTTGCAGCTCCCTAATATGTATTAAAATATGCTGGAGAGAGGAAGTCTTGTTCAAATGTCTTTCATCTTGTCTATTTCACCAATCTGAAACCACTCCTCTTTCTAAAGACAAGCAGAGGAATTTTGTTTCCTCCTTCTTGGAATTGCCACCTCTAATTTCAGAGTTCTTATCCTACAGCAGCTTAGCCAATAGTTTAGGAGACCACATAATTCAACATCCTTTCAGCATCTGATGAAGTCAGGTACCTGATGGGTCCAGTGACTTTGAGCTGACCTGCCTTGATGGACCAGGCGTGTTGGCCACTACACAACTTGTTTTATTTCACTGTTTCTCATGGACTTAACTCAGTCTCACGGGCAAGTCAGTCCTTCCACTGGATTGTAAGGTTAAGCTGAACTTCTGCCAGCTGCTCAAAGCAAATCAAGCATTATGAGCAGATACTGTGAGGTACAGAGAAAAAACCCTAATTTTTGTGGTCATCAGAAGGCATCATCAAAGCTCAGTAGGAACCAGGCCTGTCTCTTGCTTATTTCTGCACTGAAATTACTGAGGAAAACTCCAGTCAAGTAGTGCTTATATGAAGATGAATTCACAATTAAGAAACCAACTTTGTCTTTTCTTCCAGTGATGTCATGCAAAGTATTTGTGCCAGCAGTGTTTTCTCTGCTCTTTCTTTTGATCAAATGATGCATTGTCTCATGCAAAGATTTAACTGCATCTTATTACAAGCAACCTACTCATCAATCAAGAGTAAACAGAAAATGCAGATTATTAATATCTCCAATTCACACTTTGTATAGTTATAAGCTTTATTTAAGAGGAAACAGTTTGGATTTTTTATGACTCTTTTCTCATGATATGAAATCATTTAAATACTGGTGTAATTCTGTGTAGCAACTCAAACATAACTAGCTGGTGGATATGAATATTGCTAATGAAAAAACAGGAACAATGATAACCTACACAGAAAATAATTGTGATCATTAAAATATGCACACTTTGTAATAACAAGCCAGTCTGGTCAATTCCTTTTATTTAAGGGTATAGTGTGCCAATGCCAAAACTATTAATGTAAGTGGCCAGTAATACTGCTGTCATTTAGTAGTGTCTATATTACCATTGAAAGAGACTAAAAGCATGAATTATAAAAGTTATATCATCAGGAAAAAATAAACAGGCAAACAAGCTGAAAGAGCAAAGCACCATCACTTCATTTGGACCCCATATTCTGATAAAATCTCTGTTCCTCAGCCACAAGCTGTTATGGATGTTTTAGGCTGTTCCCAGCTTTGAAGTTATATGCCCAATAAGGGAAAAGAATAGGAAAAAGGCAGAAACCCCTAAAAATAAAATGTAACTTTTAAGGACATATGCTCAAAGACTAATTTCATGTTTACGTTTTTTAAAAAAAGAAAAAATTAGTGACTTCAGCTTTGAGAAAGACCAGAGATCGGCTTAGGAGATGGAAGAAAAGAAATTCCAAAGAAATTAACTCACTGTCAGAGCAGAGAACACCTAAGAGAAGCTGATCAGAAGTGAATTTGTGAAGAACACAAGGAATGGTAAAGCAAAAGCCAAAAAGGAAATACAGAGTCAAAAGCAAACACTTTTAGTAAAAGTGTTCCTTATTTTTTTGAAAGGTGTTTCTAAAGATGTTGTACTGCATTTCACCTTTATGCACTTTCAAGTTACAAAAATAGCAAGGAAATCTTGTCTTCTGGGTAACCAGTCCTCTGATTGTTCTAAATACACATTACATTTTTTTAATAAAAAACTCAAGAAGTAGCTATGGAGCTTGTGAAATAACTGCAGCTTTTCACTGTTTTAGAAGTTTAGCTCTATTTTACTGTAGATTCTCTATGTGCTCTAAAAAGACAAGACTAAAGTCTCATGTATATAAAGCAAGTAAAAAGATCTCATTTTAAGGAGTGTGAGCCTTCCGCTTGAGACAGAGGAATAAAACAATCATCTGGCTTAGTAAATTCCTACAAAGGAGAGCTCAAGATACCACAAACTCTAAAGACAACCTCGGTTCTTCTTCCCAAGGCCTGGAACCAAACAGTGCTTGTAAAGGTAGAGGTGAGGAAAGTAAAGAAAGGAGGGGTAGTAAATTAAATAGTGGATATTCTTGTGCCATCATTTCCCAGAGCTGGCCAACAAGGGTGAGGAGCTGAAAAAGAACAAATGGAAAGGTTTGCATTTGAATGGATGGCTGTTTCAGGATCAAGCTGAGGTAGGTGGCTACTTTTGCTTGTGAGAATTTTCTCATTGTCTTTCCACCTATTTCCATCCTGGTAACTCAGTGACCACTCAAATATTATGCAGAGCAATACTTTTAACAATCCATCAAGAGAAGAAAAGGAACATTTCAACACTGAAATCCTGACTCTGCATTACTAAAATCTATTTGACTTTTCCTGTTGACCTCAGTGAGCATTAACATGCAAGTTTTATATTCCAGCAGCAGTTCAGTTTCCATATAATCAAGACTACAATGATAGAATGCTTCTCCTTCCCCCGAAAATCTGTCATAAATAATGACTACATCACAAGCATTTAGCAGAATGGCTTTAAAGTCATCACGTTGCAAAACAGTGTCATAGATTGATATTTCTTGCCTTGACATCAAGTGTTTTGGCTTTACATCACCATTTTTTTTCTGTAAGGTAAAATTTTTTTTCTGCTTTGGTCTTGGGTTTTTTGAAAAAGCAGATTGCTATGCTGTGAAAATGTCCATGTCATTAGAATGAACTACTTTGTGATAGGGTCAAATGTGGCTCTTAAAAGACAGAGTGGGATTTCCTTTGTATAGTTGAAATCTGAGGCCATAGAACTTGTATATTTGATCTGCTTGCAAATGGGTCTTTCATGAAATCCTGTATTAACAATAAATGCATCATGGAGATGATTTCATTCAAAAGCAAACTTCCCTCCAATCTTTCATGAAAAGCAAAGAAAACAGTAAAAAATTCCTTGTAGAGGGTATTTAGTTACCAGGGTATAGATGTATAAGCATCACTAGGACTTTATTGAGAAAACACAGATTCTCACTGTCAAATGTGAGCCTACCTGAACATTGCTGTGGAGGACGACTGTGCAAGTTATACCTGCAAGTGACTGGGACTGACATGACACAACTTTATAGAGCTTCCACCATGCTTTACCTCCCACTGAGAAACTCTATTTGAATAATTTCTAATACTAAATCCAAATCTGTATTGCACCTTCACATGTGGAGACTTTAGAAAAGAGTAAGTGGAGTCTCAAAATAAGGTAATTTGTTGTTGTTGTCGTTTCTGTACCCACCTAACCTTTCTTTCACAATTATCTCCCTTGTGTGACTGGGCTGTGTCCCTGAAAGTCTTCAGCTTGTGATAGATTCTGAAACACCAAAAGGTTTGGAAACATTTTCCCCCTTCTTTAATCCTCTGGATATGGGGTAACTCCCCTGTTCTTTCTCCTCTCCTTGGAACAGCCTCTCCACTAATCATGCACATGCTGTAGCACCCCTGGGATAAGAAGGAGGAAAAGCAGAGTAGTGAAAAGGGGCTGGGAGCACAGCCTTCTCTCCAGCTGTGTCCTGACTCTGAGGATGAGAAAGAGCAGCTCTGGCAGAAGCACAGGAGAGCTGTAGAGCAGAGAAATGGACCAGAAATTGTTGTGCAGGCTCTGACAGAAAAGGACACAAAGCAAGAGTTGCAGGGTTGGCAATATCACGGTGTGAGAGTGAAATAATTTTAATGTTTTTTGGTATTACATACATTTAGATTGGCATAAAGTCAGAGAAACTGTCTGTCACTTATCATTGCTGCCAATGACTCCCTGTGCCCTGCTAGGTGAGGAAATTTACCATAAAAGTTGACTTCTAATTCTGAAAGGAAATGTAGCCATGGAGAGGAAGGGCATCTGGATGTCTAGAATGATTTGTGTGACCTGCACTCCCTTCTGTGGCTGTGTCCCAGCAGCCTCTGAGAAAATGAGCAGAGGTAAAACTGGCTGTGGTGGTTGTCCTGATGAGGTGATTTTGTCCTAAAAACTGTAAAAAGGCTGCTGACAACAGGTTAGGTGGAAAAAAAAATTGAAAAAAATGTTAATTTTGACATGTTAATATATGTCTTTAAATTCTAACTCAAATATTAACAAAGTACCTGCTCAGATAATTCTTCTTCTTGTTCAGATTTTTCTTTATTTCCATGTGAAATTACTACATCTACAGAATACCTTAATTTATGCTACCATGGTTTCATGGTTGTAATAAAAATTGTACAAAGGAATCCCAGAATGATTATGTTCCATACTGTTATGGAAACCATTTCATGGTCATGTTCTGTCCTTGCCATTGCTTTACTCTGCAGAGCAGTGACCATGAGAACCCAGAGGCAGTGTGTGGGAGGATATAGTGCCGCTCTGGGAACTCTGTATTGCTTTTAATGGCACAGAAATCTTCAGGGTAGGCCTTAGTTTCTCCAGAACATCATCCAGCAAAAAGAAGACAAAGGAATTTCTCATTGAAAGAACAGAATTCCTACTAGTAGCCCAAAGAAACTTCACCAAATTTTTCTCAAAAAGAAAAAAATGTATCCCAACTCTTTTTAGTAGTATGAGAACATCTTTGTATCAGGTTTATGTAAGATTCAGACTTGAATCACTGCTTCAGACTTACATTGTCATAAATCAGGGGAGAACTTAGTCTTATATCTTTATTCCATAGATCTCAGGGAGTTTGAACTGAAAGTTTTGGGTTTCTTTATTTTTGTCTTGCAGAGATCTACTTTCATGCATTGCAAGGTTCATTAAGGGGCAAAATTCTTCTCTTCCTGCTCATGCTACATGATGAAAATTCCTTTTTTGATCTCTCTGGCTCATCAAATCTGCAGTTCATATCACCTTTAAGTTGAAATATCTCCATTTTCACCCCTGTGCTGTTACAATTTCCTTGAATTTTTTAAAAGTACTTTACTTTAGGGTAAGTTTTAGACTCCACCTGAAAGAGATAAAAATCCAAAGTTCAAATCACATCCCTTGCGAAGGGAGATGCTTTAAAAACTTCAGATTCAAGTCTGAATTCATAGCATCATCAAGAACTTTCACAGGTTAAACCCAAAATCCGGTTTCCTTCTCAGCTGTTTTTGTGTCTGAAGTTGTTACACAATAAAAAACCTGGAGCTCAACTATTGCTCCTCCATTCCCTACAGAGAATATCAGCCTGTGGTCTTGTTTCTGAAAAAATGGGGTTTTGTTAAGAGGCACATGACCTGCTCTTCACCTTGTCAAGTCACTTTTTATGGGGAAGAGTTTAGGGATCATGCAGAAAAGGTTACCAGCCCTGCTAACTCAGATTTGAGATGTATTAGGTAATTGAAAACAAACTCTGAATAAACCTTTGAACGTTTATCTGTTTACTCAAACTGAATCTGAATGTTGAGCCTTCTGAAGTTCACTTGTCCCTGTTTATTTGGAAAATGGATTAGGGTAAATTACTGAGCCATCACTAAGGGACAAGAGTTCAGCGTGAGGCAAGCCAGCAAATCTCCACTGGATATTCAGTATAAATTACTGACCTCTAAAATTATCACTTTAATATCAGCTGACAATGTCATTTTTATCAGATCTGCTTTTGTGCTCTCTCAAGGCATCATCCTTGCTGCCAGTTGTAAAACTTTCTGGCACCTGTGTATTTCCAGCAAGATTTACAGGTCTGTATCTCCAGCAGAATTTGCACCGCACCCGGCTGGCATTTCTGTGCGGCTGTCAGCAGGGATCTCTCGCTGTCTGGTTAGAGTCAGTATGAAAAGAAATGTTTGATTTGATGGGACTGTGAAGGAGTAGTTGAAGTGTTTTTCCAAGGGAAGGGAAGGTGCAACCTCTACATAGTTTTCACAGGTCCTGTGGTAGGAAATAGGGCAATTCAGACTGGAGAAGCAAATTCAATGTATGTAATCAACTGTGATTTCTCCCTGATTATCTCTGGACTAATTAGGGAGTGTTTTTTACAGCTAATCAGAGGTATCTGGAAAGAAGTAATTTGCATAACTTCAAGTCAAATTATGTCATGAAGACAGCTGAGCTAATGTAAACTGGCATTTACTGTAAAATTAGTATGTGTTGCATTCAAAAAGGAAACAAAGGAGCAGTGGAAACCTGCAGACTGGAAAGCAGGGAGAGCAGCAGTGACGGAGTGCAGAAGCTGTGCTACATGAGGCATATCAATGCACGAAGCACAAGGAATGTAAATATGCAAAGGCCAAAACATTTGGAGAAGGGGACTCACTTGACAAAATTGTAAATACCATGGATTCTGCTGACTGTCACTCTGTTACTGCATTTTGTCATGGCTGGTAGTTTAGTATTCCAGGGGAACGAAATCCCTGTTTTCTCATTTACCAGGGACTGTTTTTACTTAAAGTAAACACAGTCTAAAACTAGCTTGTAATCTAGTATTAGAGCAAGTCTGGAAAAGACAACCATACTCGCTTTTGTTTCTCCTTCATAGACACGGAACACACTGGAATTCCTGTTTACCTATTGCTTCAAGACTGATTTTGAAACCTATTTGTACTTCTGGGGATGTAAGGGAGGTTTTGGCTAGCTCACTTCAGGCTGCCAGGCTTTTCTGCCTGTCTCAAGCTGTAAACCTGACAAGTTTCCTATCTGGGAGACCTGATTTGAGAATGAGCCCCATGTAGTGAAACACTGGAACATGTGATTTTTCACATGGAACCAAGGGCTCAAACATATCTGTCAACCTGCTGCTTCACTCAATAGGAAGAGGATATCCTTGTGAGCTCTGACATTCATCCAAAATCCACTTCATGCAGAGCTATGGCCTAAAGTTTGGACTTCTTATAAGGGCCTGACTGAGGATCGATATACAGAAATGTCACTCTAACTGAACTAAATACATAAGACAAATGCTCTCTTGTAGGAACTTAAAATGCTAATATCCATTATCAGCCCTTTGGAATAACAGGAATAAATTAAGCTGGAGATTGATGACAGCAGTCTGTAAGGATCAGCTGATGACTAATTAATCCTTGAAGTTAAGACAGTGTCCCTCCACAGTGAATATTTTTTCACAGCTCCAGGTCTGTGTAACATTTTTCCTAACAAGGGTCACCCAGCTCATAAAGATTTATTGCTTGGCATCTGATAGCAGTTTTGTTGCAGATGGTATTTGGAAGATGCAGATTATCTGTCCAGGTCTATAATGAGATAAAACACTCTCAGATGTGAGATTCTGGATCTCTGAAATGGATTTTCACCTTCAGTGAAATTGATTCACAAGCATTTGGGAGATCACTTGACTCCCTTGTAGACTTGTTCACCAAAATGATAATTTTGTAATTATTTTTTGATGTAGTTGAAAATAAAACAAAAAAAAAACCCTAACACTTCCAATTTTAAAAGGTGGATTATTGTTTATATTAAAAACATGAACCTTATGATCAAATAGAATTTTTAATACAGGTCACTTATATAAAGAAGATAAAATTTTCATTGGTAACTTAAATATGCATTCCATTTTGTGAGTCCATGTATAGATTTTTGTTTGAAACTTTTTTTTGGAGGAGCACCTACTGACATGGAAACCAGTGAACTAAGAAAAAAAATAACTCATTACATTCAAACCTTGACTAAATGTTTAAACCCTAGCTGTACAGCCTACAGCCTACAGAAATTGTATTTCTGATGTTCTCTTTAACATTTTCTGTCCCCAAAAAAGCACATTCTCTTGTGTATGCTTGCATAATAATATTTCTCTTTTTTTCTTTTCCCTCAGCAGCTTTCTTATAAACACATAAACATGCGTACCTACTATTGCTAGGCCTAAATTCTTTGGCATGAAATTTGCTTTCTCACAGCATTTTTAAGAAAGTATGAAGAAACTCTAAAATGGAAAAGACTGTCCTTATTTTGATGTTTATTCAATGGGTTTGTTTCTTCTGTTGAAAAGATCTAAATTTTCACAAACAGCCATTTCAACTTAATGAGCTACCCCAAATTATTAGCTCAAATTTATGCTTAAAATGATTCCTTAAAATATTAAAACTATTTCAGTTTTCACTAGAATAAAAATAAGAAAACTTAAGAGGTTCCAATTTCCACTCTGTTTTACTGCTTAGATCTTGTCAGATCCTGGATATCAGAGAAAAGGAACAAGTTATGTAAGACCAGTAGGCCTTAAGTTACTGAATGATTTTAGACTGTGCTTGGGACCAGATCATTTTACATTTTCCTGTTTGTGCTGCTGGCTGAGAACAGCCACTGATCTCTCTCTAATCTAATCCAACAGAGGCTGTGCTGCTAGAACTCAGCCTAGTGCCTAGCAAAGACTTATCACTTCCCAGGATAGGGCATCCACAGCCTCTTCCAGTTTGGATAATTAAAGATTTTTCTGTCTCTGCTGCCGTTCTGTTCAGAAAATGTAGAGAAACTACACTTTCTACAGCTGATGTGGTGCATACAGCCTTTTTATTAGAGCCTAGAATCCTTCAAGGCTGTGTTACACAAGAACATGCATAAAACCTTCAGATCTTATTAAGACACATTATCTGGTTTGCTATTTCCCTGTTTTTACCTTCCTTCTGTTTTCATTCATTCCCTCCTGTTTCAGCTGCAGCCAGCACTTTCACTCCATCTGTGAGGGTGGCAGCTCCAGCTGCCTCTGCAGCTGCTGTCTTCACTTCTTCTTGGCCAGCCATCAGGGAATGACTCTTCCTTCCCTAAAGACATTACACATTTCAGCCAGCTTCCACTTGAAAAGCAAAGGAAGCCATTTAAATACTGCATAAAGGCAGCTTCCCACCTCTGAATCTGTAGGCCAAAATACCTCAAGGAGAGAGCTAACCATATGTTTGCTTTGAAGATTTGTCGATTTATTTATTTACTGTTTTGAAGTTTCAAGTCTTGAGATTGTTTTGTTTTGTTTTATTTTGTTTTATTTTGTTTTTTTCACTTTCAGATCTGTTCAGAATGTCCATGCAGGCCTTATCTAGATGGCAGCTCCTGGGAGAGCTGTGCAGGTTCCAGATGTGGGTACCTGACACCATGGCACAGTTCCCCCACGTCTCTGCTCTCTGGTTTGCATGAAATGCAAACTCCTGCATGCAGGCTGGCAGCAACCAGGGAGAGTGCAGCTGAGCACAATTAGTCTGCATTGTGGATACAACAAAATTCAGCACAACACAGCCAGTTCTAAGCAAGAGTGGACATTACCATTAATGCAATGGAAAATGGATAAGATTTTTTATCTTGATGGGAGCCGACAGAAAGTATGTGACCAAGTTCTGGCCACAGCTGGCAACACAGTGCTAAATTATCTATCCCCTAGTAGGTCTGCCACTCCTAAATACTTTCACCCAACAATAAATGAGAGATAAGAATTGCATTCTAGGTGTCTCAAGGAAGAAAAATCAGATTTTCCAAACCTTGCATTACACTACTTCACCCATTATTTAAAAGACTCAGGTAGCTTGAATTACTGTCTTAAAATGTGTCTACAATGTAGAAGGGAGCTGTGGGCTTTTCAGGCTGGAATGATGCTGTAATTTGTGTTTTTATAAAATGGCAAACAAGATTCCATAGGCACTAAAGATTTCTTATTCTTTGATCCATTATTTCTTTGATAAACTTACTAAAACATTTTAATGATGCAATAACACCACTACTCTATTGCTGAAATAAGCAAGGAACATTAGCTTAATGTTATTTTCATCATGAACTTAATAGTTCTACGAATTTAGAGGCCTCTTATACCAGATTTTTCTTTGAGAAAAATAAAACAACATCATTAAAGTAGAGCATAAGTAAGGCACAGTTAGTGCCAACAGTTATGAAGCTCATACTGATATTTCTTTTTCCCATTTCCTGCTAATTTGCCAGAACAGCTTTTGGCCTATCCATAAATAGGTCCATGATAAACCAGACATTAAATTGGAACTAATTCCATAATTAGTGCAGTTTCATAGTCATATGTTTGCAAGACAGTCTCAGTTAACAACAAAAACCAAAGAAAATAAAAGCATCTATAGGCAGCTGGGGAAAGCAAGCATTCAGTAATGCAATATTTACAAAGCTATGCATTAGAAAATAAAGCTCTAGAAAGCATTGGCATGATAGAGCAAACCTATTGCCTCTGGGTTTAGTTCACAACCTGTTAAAATTTATGTGCTGGTCAGTCTGCCAAATGGGCAGCTGTGTCATGGAACAGCCACGGGAAAGCCACAAGGCTCTCTGGTTTCCCTGTGTGCACAAGGGCGTGAAGAAAACATCCAGGCAGAGCTCTGCAGTTGATGTCTGCAGCACCCACAGACACTGGGCTCCAGTTCCAAACTCCTGCGTTTGGCAGAGCTGAAGAAGTTGAAAAAAAGTCTATAATGGAGAAAACCAAACATACAAGATGCTCTAAAGATATGGGATGTTCCTTCCTGATCTCCGGGACGGAAGCTGTGAAATAAGAGATTTTATTACAGATGTCAAATTCTCGTTTCCTGAAGAGATTTCATCAGTTACCAAAACAGTCTCCTGCCTTTTTCTAAAATCCAGCAAGAGGATCTAACCTCTACTCACATTTGTGACTTGTGGCAAGAAAAGGTGTGGAAGTCTTATTTATCGTGTTATGTACCTAGTGCTCTGCATCCAAGTGTCTCCTTTGTGTATAATTAAATGTTGAAATTAAAAACTGGTGCTTCATTTTCATGTTTGTGGTACTTAAATTAAGCCTGCACTCCTGAAAAGAGGTGTATGCAAATAAATTTTTGTGCTTATGCAGAGGGCCATTGTCTGAGGGGGCTTCCCATGAGGGAGATAATGCTGGGTCAGGGCAAATTTAAAAAGCCTGAAGCAGCTGTTTTCTGCAAAGGCATGAGCAACATTCATGCTGAAGTCTAAAACACTTTTGGAGTGCTGTAGCTTGAAACTCATCCTGTAACAGTTTAAATTTTTACAAATCATTCTTACCTACTCTGTATGATGTCCCAGCCCTGGCTGTGCTCAGGACCAGGCTGGATGGGGCTTTGAGAAGCCTGGTCTAGCAAATCCTGATCAGGGGAAGAATATTACACCTCTTAATATAGCACCTGAAATTCACATTTTTCGTTGTGTTTTGTGGAAACCGCATGGTTAACTGTTGTTTTGGGGACGTTAACTACTTTATATTCCTGTCTTCAGACCAAATAAGTGGAAATCTCATTTCAAAGCTAAACAGAAAGGTTTGTAAATGCTTAAAATTTCAGCATTTTGTTTGGGGCTTTTTTTCAAGATACAGTGGAAGAATGCCAAGTCACTGTTCTTTTATCTGATGTTCAGATATGCGCCCAGAAATTTAGAGGCCATGTTGAATTAAGTTAAGCATAGTCTGTTTTTCCATCTAAGGAAGGGTAAAGAGAAATTAAGGAAGTAACATAACAGATTTTTTTTTTTTAAAGAAATTCTATTTTCAGGGGAAGAAACCAAACAATAGCAGACCTGATATGGCAAATTCCACAAGGTACACAAAAGTGTTGCACATATTTTAATCAATACAAACTAAGAACACCTGAAAATGTTGAGCTTGCAAGGTAAGAAACCAAGAAGTGTTATAATTAAGGTTAACAGTGCAAATGTAGCTTAACTCTTTTTCATGACTGGATGCTGATAAAATTTTAATTGCATAATCCCTTTTCTACTTGTGCCCTGAATCAGCCTGGACAGAAAACAGCTAATCAATCATCTTTTTTTTATAAAACCTTCATTTCTCAATATAACTCTACATCCCATTACTTGAAATTAGTCAAACTACACTGAAAGTGAAATTCTGTAGGGTTTATCACAGGAAAAACCAATCCCTGTATTTGCACAAAATATGCATGAGATTATTTGAATTTTTCTATTACATAGAGGCACTGAACAAAGAATTTATACACTTCTTTTAGATGAGTCTGGCTGTAGAAATTGATATTGCAGAGCATTTAATGTTGTATTTCATGTTGTATTTCAACTTTCGCTCAACGCTTAGCACCCAGAGGCTTCAATTCCATCTGGGAAGGTTAAGCATTTCTGTGCATTAAACCCATATAAAATAAAGCATAATGACAAGTCTGCTTGGTTTAGTGACTTGATTAGCATCAGAGAAGACCTTTGTGGCTCAGACAGGGCTAAAAGCCAGCTCTTACATTCAACATTTGAATTCCTTGAGAATGTTCTTACTTCTGAAGTTTTCTGCTCATTTCTTTCAATAAAATTTTACAAGGAATAAGGGAGAAATCCACACAGTTAATTTATTTGTCCACTTCATGGCTGCAGAACAGGAATGTTGTTTTAACAATTATGGAAGGGTACGCCTAAAATATGACTTTCCTTAACTCTTGGGTGCCTGCATTTCCACAGTCTAAGTGTGTTTTTCTATACTGGGTTTACCAAAAAATCTCAGGGAGAATTCTCACTCAGTACCTGTGGAGGTCCCCCTGATCACCAGGAGTGCTCTGGGACCAGGTGAGCACAGGAAGTGACAGCAGCAGAGGATTTTCTTCCTCTGCCTGTGCACAGGGAGGTAGCTCCTGCTGGTAATTCCCTGATAGTTTCTGCAGGTATCTCTGGGCAGATAAAGGCATGGTGGGACAGCTGCACTCAGCAATGTGCTCCAGACTCTGCAAAGTTTTGTGCCATCTGCTCTGGTCACTCCAGACATAATATCTGCTGCCTTGTTCCCTCCACCTTAACACTCACCTTCCTTCTGTTCTTCCATCCTCTCTTTTTCTGAAGCTTCTTCTCCTTACTCAGCCATTCCCATTCCCCTCTTCCTCTCTCAGTCCATCATCCTCACTTCCCAGACACTGGAGATGGGAATAGTGTCAACCAGCTTTCTGCTCTGATACCTTCTCCAACCTTCCTTGTCTGAATCATACCCTGACTATCTATTTAATGTTGAGATCTAACTTTATCAGTTAATGAATCATTTAAGATTTAAAATCCATGAAGTGATGAACTCTCCAGCTTCTCAGTCCCATGGTCTCCTTTCTGCTGAGACTTAACTCCTTGTATTCACCCCAGGTCCAATCTTCTCCACTCTGCTCAATTTTAAACTTGACAAGGTCAAGTATCAGTCCCTGTTCCTCACTCACAACCCACTCACAAACCCATTTTAATACCTTTGGTCCTATCAGTTCTAGCTGTTCTCCCATTTGCAGCTCCTCCCTTTTCCCTCCTCTGACACTGGAGCTGTGTCAGGCACCAGGGCTGCCAGTGAGCCCCACGTAATGCTCAGCTGTACTGGTTGGCCAGTCAGAAAGAACAGGGTTTTAGTACAGACTGTGTCAAAGACCCCATAGGTCCCATGCACAAAGATCTTCCTGTGAATAGCAGCAAATAGGCTTTGCTTCCCATTTTTGCATCTGTTTCATCTCAGGCCATGGCTGAGGAATGCACTGGGACCTGGGGAACAATCACAGGTCTGGCAGTTCGTACTGCAGGGATGGAGTAGGACAGTCTTCCCCTGCTCAGTTCTGCACTCCACAGGCAGTGGCTTGGACCCATAATTGCAGGGAAAGTCCCAATTCAATACCTCAAAGCTTAAGGCTGGATGACCCTAGTCTAGGAAAATTGTCATGAGATTTTAGCCTTCAAGTCTCTGAAAAGTATAGGGTATCTGATCACCTGGCACATTTTGGACAGCTCTTATTCATAGTACAAAACAAAGCCTTCCCTGCCCTATTTTTGATCCAGCCTCAGCACAGTGGAGACATCCAGTCCTTCAAAAGTTCAGAATAAAATTTTTCCCAGCCTCATTCTCAGGAATAACTAACTTTGTGCTAGCTGAGACTTTTCAACAAAGAGGAAATGAAGTGTGAGACAGACAATGACATGGGAAATTTCAGTCCAAAATGGCCAAGCAAAATCTTGAGATTTAAATTAAAAATACCATGTACCAAGGTACTGCTATAAAGGGCTAAAAGACAGTACTAGACAACCTTTCAATGAACCTTAGGGACTGAGTGTAGTTTGTGTGTTATTGTAGCTACTATTATTAGTGGCATTAGTAAAATTAGATTAGTACATGCAGCTGTTTAAACACTGCAATATACATGAAATATTCTTGTCTTGTGAAAGTACCTCAGACATATTCAGCACAGCTCATTCTCTATCAGAGTGGTGGTGGGCTTAGCTTTATGAAAGCTGTCAGAACTGCAGTGCTGTTCTCTAAGTAAGCCTCTCTCCTGCCTGGCTCCTTGTCTAATCCAGAAGGTTTCTGTAAAGTGTCTGTTCAGTGCTGCTCTTCCCTCTTAACAGCTCTTCTCGGCATTTTCCCTGAAAAAAATGTACATTACTGGATGCTGAGCATGGGGAAATTGTGCTTCCCATCTGCATCTACTCCTGTCCTGTTCTCAGACTTACCTAAGGCAGGTGGTGCTGGGCTTACAATTTTGAGGTGATTGGATGTGATTTGCTTTATGGCAAATTATTAAGACAGAATTTACAAATTATTATTATTATACAAATTAGACAAAGGTTTTCTTGTGTTGACAGCTGTCCCTTCTCTGCTGAGTGGCATGAACAAGATCCTGAGCAAGTGCCTTTCCTTCAGGCAATAGGGTTGTATCATTCAGAGCCACTGAAAGAACTGACCCATTGCATGCAGAGCATCTTCAGATATACTGAAATACACTGTCAGCTAAGAGTCCTCCTTGGTAGTTTTAAAGACTGATATTGCAGCAGTGCCAAGATTATAAAAATGATTTTACATTAGCTTTCTTTTCAGAGCAGAAAATTGTACCAAGCTAGAAATTATAGAACTATTTTCAAACTTTTAATTGTAATGTCATTGAAGGTTTTAATAACTATTCTAATTGAAGTGAGTATTAAATTATTAACTAAAATATTCTTGCTTTTAAAAAAATGGCCTTTTAAAAATTAAAGCAATGTTATGAAAGGGAGTAAAAAGACATTTCTTATTTTCATGCCCATCCAGCTCTAACAGAGAAGTGTGCATTTTAATTACATTTCAGATTCAAACTAGAAGTGTGAATTTTAGACCTATAAGTGAAAATGGCATTTTTTAGACATATCAAAAAATCATTTGGAAGTAGAGGGAAAAGAATAATGATGTTGCATCTTATACAGATATTTTTACTACAAAGTAATAAAAATGCACTAAAATTATTCATGAAACTTGTCAATAGCTAATGTCTTGTCTTTGAGATCCTTAGTATCCTAATATAACCCCTTGGAACTGTTTTATTTTTATATTGCTGTTCTGGGATTCCAGCACACATTGGAGAGCTATGCAGAATGTAAATGTAGTGTCAAAGATTACAGAAAACCACAGGGGAAATTTAGAGCTGTTTCTTATACGATGTTATAGGCCTTAAGCTATTTTTTTATGGGCATCTTCTCATTATTGTTTTGTATTTAAGTCTTTGGTGGTGGTTAGTGAATACATTCTGAAGGTAGGAATCACTCCTGTGAAATTCCAAAGGGATTACATTTAAAAGATTGTTGCTTCTGAGAAAATTTTCTTGAAGTTCTGTGGAATTACAGACAAAATTATGCAGATGTTCTCAGTATCTTACATTTCCATGTAACTGCATTACATTATAAGGATATATGAAACTCAGTTAATTTCAGTGGTAAAATTTCTGTTAGCTTAGGTGAGCACAGTTTGTCAGATTGCAGTCCATCCACACCTTTATGCAAACTCATGATCACTGCAGGTCACAGTTTGCCAGCCATGCTGTGTCTGGAAAAATCTACGGTTTGGAAGGTTTCCTTGCAAATATTTTGTTTATTTGCTTTTATTTTTTCCCAAACTAGAGAGACATATAAATGTTTACACATTTCACCACATTTTCTTCTTTTTTTTTGGTACTGTGTTTGTCTCCTTTCTTGTATGTTTGCTTTATGGAGGTGAATTTGCATTTCTTATTCCCTGTGAAACTATGAAGAGAATTTCATGTTTCCAGCAGAAATGGGAGAATAAAATGTAGGGGACCATTTCTTTATCCTTCAGCCACTTAAAAACAAATTTTAGCTTAAGGATTGCTGTCCTACATGTTCAATGACTGTCAGAGGACGGAAGACCTACATGACCTTACTATATTGAATTTACTATCCATGTTTTTCAGTCAAGATAGATGATTACCTTTCTGATCGTGACTTGGTACCAAAGTTATCATCTGGAATACACTCACAGTTATAATGAACAGCGATGACCAATGCTTATTTGTGTGTGAAGGATTTTTAAGTGAATCTTGGGAATACCACCTGCATTCACAGAATTGCTGTGTTACAGAGTTTTTCAGGGTTCCAGGAGTCAACTGCCTGCAGATGGGGCAGTGGGGTGCCACTTCCAGGCTAGTGACAAGGAAAGGTGTAAATCTTCACTGTTCACGTGGCATGAAGGTATAGCAGTGCTAAGACCACAGCAGAGGGGGGTTGGAACTTAGGGATTTACCAAAAAGCAGAATGAAGAGGTCAGATACATACACTGAACCTGAAAAACTGAGAAATTTGCCTTTGCAGAAATAAAATAAATACAAACATGGAGAATAACAGCACCGAGCTTTCATTGCAAAGGAATGTAGCTTAATTCTGGATGTAGTGAGTAGGAAAAAAATGGTCTGCAAACCATCAGAAAGGTGAAGAATAGAACAGAGAGACTTTCAGTTTCACAGATAGAGAGAAAAGCTCCTGATCTGCTAAGGCAATCCAAAAATGATCAGATGATAAAGAAAGAGAAAATTTAAATGCATGCCAGTGTTTCATTGTTTTGTCTCATTTTCTTTGCTACTTCTGGCAGGAAATATAAGAATTCTTGGTATTTTAGACCATTATGGAAAGGCTGTGTGCCTATTTGCTTGCAGTATTAATCATCCCTTAAGACTGCAAGGCTCATTTTTCAGCTGATGAGGCTTGGCATGTCCTAGGACATGGAGGATGTTTCACAGGCTGGTCACATCTTCCACGTGAGGGCCTTCCAAATTAGGAGCATACTGTGTGCAAACACACCTCTCTTTTGTTGGCATTTGGGGCACACCTGGCAAAATTCAGTGCCCAGCCTGGTTTCTGACAGTGAAGAGCCATGTTCAGACAGCTGAGAAGTAGTGCTCTTCTCACATTCTTGAAGTGAACAACGTACTGGGTCTTCTAACAATTGTGTGGCAACTGTAGTTCAATATTTGCTTTAATGGTCATTATTTTCTATTCTTCTTCATCTGGCTTCTAAAGGAAGTTGGCTTCCAGCACCACTTAAGCAGGAATGGTTTGTTAATCTGCTTCCCAAGTACTTTGTGATTACTCTTGATAACAGGTGCTGCTGATGTAAATTGCTGTTATTATCATCAGTGACTCATCAATCCATCGGTTATTGATTTGCTAAACCTTTTTCATTTTAAATGAGAGGAATAAAATTGTGCTGCAACCTGCATTTCAAGACCTCCATTGAAAGTTTAATGAAATGCAAAAGATTTTGCAAGGAAAACAAGATGAATGAAGCAAATGTACTACAGGTTTGGGCTTTTACTCCTCATTTTTCGAAGCCCCCTTTAGATGTTCATGGTTTCTTTTAATCCTTACTACTTTGACCACCAGTGGAAGAAAAAGCAGCAAGCCCAAAATATAATTTTTTTTCTCCCACTTAGTGTGGAGGGATTGTGCACTAGTAACCAAGCCTATCTTAGCTTACTCACACGTGCCAAAATTTAGGCAAGATGAATTTAATTCTAAATACTTCACTTTGAAATGTATACTCAGGTCAATTCCCATGTCAGCGTTCCTTATAAACTAATTAAGCAGTGAAGTGAAACAAAAATCAAACTCAGTAACAGAGAAAAGTGGCAAAATATTATCCCAGAAGAAACTTTCAAACATTCTTATACTGCCACCTGTAAAAACTGGGGCAGCCTGTAAGAGGAATGCTGATAGAAAATAACCCTAGCAGAAGAAGTGAGAGAGGCTGGAATCAAGCTGCAGAGAAACTGTGGACAGTGCAGGAAACCCGCTGATAAGGTCACAAGTTTCAGTCAGTGAGGCTGCCCTGGCCTGGAGCAGAGCCCAGTGGGGTACACGTGGAGTGAGCAGAGCCGCGTTCTCCTGCAGATCTACCCCGTCATTAAACGCCAGTTACACAAAGGCATTTTGGGATGAGGGCTTAATGCTCTCAGAAGTTGCTAGGAAAAATGGCTGGACAAGCAAGGGTATATGGAATACCTATTGTTTGCTGCAAATATGCTTTAATAATAGGGTAATTTGTTTCTTCCACTGAATTTGCCAATTGACGACAAAAACAGTTCTGTAAAAGTCATCCAAGCAAAATAACGAATGGGAACAATTATTCTTCCCGAGTAGATTTTCTAAATTAAGACTCCCAACAAAAAGGCTGAGATTGCTTGCTTTAGCTAATGCTCTTTTCTTGTTTTCTTTTAATTTGTAGAGTACATGCTGTTTTGCAGTACCACAGCTGCTAATTGTGTATTCCTAGTTGGTTTAAATGTCTCCATCTCTCCTCATACACAAACAGATATAGTTTGGCAGGTTTATTGATTGATTAAATGGTTTGTGAAAGTAAAAATTAGGAAGGATTATTGCTACTCTTTCTTTTAAATCAGGCATGAATTTGCATGAATATAGGCATACAGGTATTTATATATCTCTTCAGCTTCATTACTCGAGGTCAGTGTGTTAGGCCTGAAAGGTATTGTCTTTTCACAAACTTTTCACAAAGATACCTTCAAGTAAATTAGAATTTTCCTGACCCAACTTGTTGTATATTGAATAGGACATCTGAGAAAAACTGTCAAGGAGCTGATGGTAGTGAGCCTTTGATTTTTACACATGCTTTCTTTGCTATAAATCAGCAGCACTAACACACTTACAGCATTTCTCAAATAATTTGTTGTGTTGGTCCGCTTTACATAGACAGCTTTGAAAATATAATGCTTAGACTAGAAGTTACATGCCCAGTAAATTTAATTCTGGAAGACTCCTAAATCAAGAATCTCCATAGGGCCCTGGTATTAGCTGTTTGTCCAGAGCACACAAAACTTCAGTCATAATTGAGCACCTAACTCAGGTGTTTGCAAGTGTCTGTATAAATATATATGTTATTTATCTATTAACTGAAGCACAAAATAATTTTTTTAATACATGATAGTTTGACCATGGTGAGGTAACTGGACCAAATAACTGTACGTACAACAAATGAAGCAAATAAACAGTACTCTTAGAAATACTTTGTCTTCCCAAAGGGAAGCTCAAAAAGAGATGGTGACACTGTGAGTTGAATATCATCCTGGTGTCAAAATTCAGTTTAACAAGATGTATTTCACTTTTCAAAGCTGATTTCACTGGGCATATTAACATGTAAAGAGCATTTCTGGGTGAGCACTCTGAACCTTGCAGAGCTCAGTATCCCGCTCTGATTTAATCTTCTACCAGCAGAACCATTGTTCCAGGGAATGGCAGACAGGCATTGTCACTAAAACCCACCAGTGGACAGGGAACTGGAGCAACCCCACAGTTTTTGATTTCTTGGTCTCACTATTCAGACTACAAGGAACATGCTCACTACTGTAAACCACACTGGTACTTGGCAAGTGCCACTAAGGTTTCCTTGTCCTGCCTGACAAATGAATACCAGGGTGAGAGACTTTCAGGTACTTTTGAGGCTGCCTCATTTGAACTTGTTCTATATAGCAGAAAAATCCAACTATTAATCCTCTGAGAAGCTTATTTGTAAGGAGGCATTTAAAATCACAGTGGGAATAGAAATCTGTGTCGGGGCGTGTGGTACTGCTGTGTGATAATGAGCTGTACTCGCATCACTTGACACGGTTTCGAGGATATCTGCACCAGGCGGCTGCCATCCCTGCAGTACCCCCTGGATGGATGGGAAATGTGTTTATACATTTACAGAAATCACTGGTTTTGTGGTGTTGGTAGTGGGATCACATTGCCACAGCATAACACAATTTCAGATGTCATCTTGGATGAAGAAATCTTGCTCTAAACCTGATTTTGGGTAAGACGAGCAGAGAAACTCTGCCTCAATTTTATGTTGGATGGACAAAAAAAGGCTGCTTCTTAGGAATGTCAAGGTAAATAAATGCTTTTCTGCACAAATCCTTCCATTCCAAAAATCTCCCAGAGCTCCCCTCTGCAAGAATAGTAGACACACCAGTGGTGAGACACGGCTGGAGCAAAACTGGGTTTTTTTCCATTTCTTATGTTGTGTTAATTTTGCAGTAGATAACATCACCTGGAAAAGACTTCATGGGCACAAAGAATTATAATTTCTTCCCCAGAAAGCTAACAATACCAAAAAAGGAAAGGATTTTTTTATTTTTTTTTTTTGGTGAGCAAGTAATGAGGAACATTAGAGACAGATCATAAAACAAAGAAGAAAAAGTGATGAGAGATATGGCCTTTAAAACATGTCTTCTTCAGTTGTATTTGTTTTATTATGTAATTTCTTTGCTGTTGCTGATTTTGGCACAATTATTGTAACTAGTCTGTAAATTTTTATATACTTAGCTCATGACCCTTTGAATATTGGTTCATGTTATTCTCAAGCATTGATTTCAACTAAGAATGCATTCAAGCTTCCTCCTACTATTCTCTTTCTCTTCTGACTTTTCCTGGTGCAGTGGGATTATTTATGGATCACTGGATAATTTCAGATAGTGTTTGGGATTTTAAAAATGGTTCCTAGTCTAAATTTTGTGTTGCAGTGAAAAGATTTTTTTAACTGAATTGCCTTTAATATGTACTGAGTTCCAGAGAACCCAGAGACATCCTGCAAGTAAAATCCAGCATTTCTGAGAACTGAAGTTCTTGGTTCTCTACCAAGCTCTTTAGCTTGGAAAATGTTTCATAATATTTGGCACCTAAAGTAATTTTCTGTGAGACAGGGATATATCTAATCAGACTCTAATATATCTTCATAAAAATTGTTATGATCTAGATAGAAATAAAAGGAACACTACACAATATTAATTCATAGATGAAGCTAAAATCTACTTATTACACTTGCTTTCCTCTTTGAACAGAAATTAAATAACTCAGCAGTGATATAGGATCCATACTTTTAGTGTCTTCCATGACTTATATATACACCAGGGCTTTTGCTTTGTTGGTTTTATATTGCTTGCTTCAGAAAACAGATTCACTTGCTAATTTTTTTTTCTTGCTTACTGATTGTATTCATGGCTTTCAATAGATAAGAAATTGCTAAAAACTCAGCTGAATAAAAATTAAACCAGTTACTTCCAGTTCAGTTTGAAGTTGTACCTCTCAGTTTTTTGATTCATTCAATCCTAAATCCTTATTTTCTGTATATATTTTTCTCTAAATGTAGTCTGGGTTTGGTTTATGACGAGCACTACCACATGACATTTTTATATGAATCTTGTCATATGTGAAATATGAATTTTGTAGATGATGACACCAAGATCTGAAATATCTCACAAGGAAAAATAGAAAAATCCTCCTTGCCAGTTTTTTCTCTTGAGTGAATATAGTATTTAAAAAGATGCTGGGCTGATAGCTCAGAATGAAGTTTATTTTTCTCTGAGACCTGCCTTGCACCACCACCAGCAGCAGCTTCTTCCTCATTTCTGTTCTGATACTCTTGATTCTGAAGTAGCCTTATCTAATGAGGCAGCTCATTAGTCACTCCGGACATGGCTTTCTAAAGTTTTTGCTAGAAAAGTACTGATGTGTTCCCATATGGATGTTTGACCATAGTGAAATTTACCCAGATCAAAAGTACATTTTGCAAAGTAAATAAAAATCCACTGGGTTGTGGTAAGTTGCATTACCATTAGTGAGGTAAGGAAAGAGGATTTTATGTATCAGAAGCATTTTTCTGATCTGTCAGGCAAATTAAATTTCTATAGAGCTAAGCCTGAAAAACTTTGCTAAAGTT
Organism: Pseudopodoces humilis; assembly: GCF_049639895.1. NCBI lineage: Eukaryota > Metazoa > Chordata > Aves > Passeriformes > Paridae > Pseudopodoces > Pseudopodoces humilis. Next base: position 8,903,672 of record NC_142201.1, read on the forward strand.
GTGAATTATTACAACTTGTAAAACAACAGTGGAAAGCTCTCAGTCAGTGAAGTACCTCTGGAACAATGCAGATATTCAAAGTTCCCATATTTAGCCAGAGCTTAAAAATAAGATTAAGTGCCAGCTCATTTTAGGTATGTACTTGACTCCATCCCTGTTCACCAAGCACCTCTCATTTGCTTGAATCCCATAACAATCAAAGGGAATGTTCACGTACTTAGGTACAAATGGAAGTACCTTGATAGGTCTTAGAGATGTGTGTGGCCCCTGAGTGGAATACAGCACATAAAAACCTGCTATTTGAAGTTGTAAATCTGAAAGAGAAAAGGAAATTAAATTTATTTGTAAATTGAACAGCTTGAAGGTCAAATCCCGGATAAAAAAATCATTGCCTGTTCAGTGGTCTGGGTGATTTGAGTTTTTTTATCACTGGTGAGGCATTGGAGTGTTAAATGAAAAACCCACTGCTGGAGGCAAGAGGGAGAAGGTCTTGGCTGGGGAGGAGGAGGAGATGCAAACTCTTTAATTGACAAGGTGGTGTTAGGTCATAGGTTGGACTCGATGATCTCAAAGTTCTTTCCCAACCTTGTTGATTCTGTGATTCTGTAATTGTACCAGAAATGGCCCCCAAGGAAGGACTGGCCAAAGAGCTGTGCTGTGCAGCACACTGAACTAACAAGTTTACAATTCAAAAACTGACTCACTTCTTCATCACCACAACTATTGATTGTTTATAAAGTCTAGACACCCTGTGGCCATCTATAATAAGTGAGTCTGAGGCTGTGATTTTTACAACTCTTTCTACCCATTTTTGAAACTTCATAAATACTGTATTATTCTTCACAGAAAATCAGGTGGGTAACTTCTCAAATTGCCATAAGATGTGCTGTACCCATTCCCGTCCTCTCACATCCATATGCAGAATATAAGAGCATCTGCGGCCTCAGAGGCTCTTATTTCTAAAATTAAAAGAGAGATATACATATGCCTGTGTATCTGTACATAAATATATGTGTAGTGTGTGTGTATTTATGTTTGACCATACAGTGAGTATATACTTTATGTGTGTGTGTTTTTGTTTTTGCTGGGAAGATGTAGATTGGTCAGGAAAGCCACTCTCTGTCACAGACAGAGCTTTGTTTCTCTGGGGCAGTGTCACCAGCTCTGTGTAACCGGTTTGCATTCCTGCCATGGTGCAGGAACCTTCTGAGTGCATGTTCTGAGGAAGCAGCACATCTCAGACACTGAGAAGCTCCCAAGGACAGAGTTCCCCACAAGGACCCACGGCTGCATCTTTCCTGTGTTGAGGACAGAGGAGCAATCCTGCCTGGGGAACGCCAGCGTGGGGAGCAAACACCCTGCCACGAAGTGTATGAGCTTTAAAACTGTGCTGTTTAACACTTCAGTGCCCCTAGACTGAACACTGTCATTTGTTTTGATCTAATGAATGGAGGATAGAATGTATCTAGATTACTTATGGCTTTTAGAATTGTGCTTTTTTTTATTATTTAGAGTTGGTTTTGCTTGCACAAATTGAATTAAATAGTTATTAGTTCAAACTGAGAATAATAATTTCAAGATTGTTGTATGGATATTTAGTTTTATTTTATTTCCAGCAGTCAAAAATCATAAAATTGCAGGTACATGATCTTCCACTGGAAAGAAGTGGATGAGGTTATTTTTCTATCCTTTTTACCCATCCTCATGTTTATCTCTTATCACTGATAGGAATAATAGTGTTCATTAATTGAAATGATTCTATTTTGATTACACTGAAATATTTTATGGGATAAAGACACCTAGTGTAAACGCTGATGGTATTTTATTGGATACTCATAGCAATTGATTATAAAATATATCTACCAGAACCTGGGATATGATGTAAACATATGTCCAAGTGTCAGAGACAATGCAGTCTACACTGGCACTTTGGTATTCAACTCCTATGTAAGCCCCAAATCTGATTCAAGCTGGTGGGTAAATGACACACACAGGGAAGCTGCACAAAGTCAGCATGTCCAGTCCTTTCTAGCAAGCCCTGGATCACAAAGGGATTCCACCTGTGTGGCTCAGGGTATTCACTGCAGTGTAGTGTTGCATCTGCTCTTCAAGAGCACAGAGATTTGCTCATGAATTTGCCTTGTTAGGGTTCAACAACTATGTATCCTCCCTTTGCTGTAGAGAAGTTGATGATAGCAGCATAAACCCACATTTTATATTACAGCCTAGAGGTTGAAGCTTTTTCCGAGAAAACTGACTTACATTTTCCTGAGCATGAGATTATTAATATAAGTAGCCTGTCTTCCCAAGACAGCAAACAAAGAAGAAGGCTAAAATAATCAAGCACTCTCAGCTTGCCATTGCTGGGAAATTTCTGGACCCTAATGATAAACAAGCTTGAAGGATGCTCTAGTTAGATGATCTAGTCTTAGATGCCCAGTAGGCAGCTAAGTCCTCCACAGCCACTCAGTGGAGAAGAGATTCTGAAGGGCAAAAGTGAGAAACTAGAGGGTTGGGATAAAGACAGTTTAATTGGTAAAGCAAAGCTGCACACATAAGCAAAGCAAAATAAGGAATTAATTCACTACTTTCAAATGGCAGTCAGAAAAATTGGCAGAAAAGTAAGACTCCCTTGTGCATAACACTGACTTGGGAAGACAAATGCCATAACTTCAGACATTCCCATTCCTCCTTCTTCCTGACAGCTTTTATTTCTGAGCAAAAGGTCATGCAGCATAGGATATCCCTTAGGTCAGCTGAGGTCAGTGTTCCCCCTGTGTCCTCTCCCAGTTTCTTGTGCACTCCCAGCCTGTTTACTCTCAGGGCAGTCTTAGGAGCAGAAAATACCTTGATGCTGTGCAAACACTGCTCAGCAACACCTGAAACACCAGTCTGTTATCAGCACTGCTTTAGTCACAAATAAAAAATATAACACCATACCGGAGAATGTAAAGGAAATTAACTCTATCCCCACTGAAACCAAGAAAAAGGAACAGGAGTCCCCAGCCTAGAGACAAGAATAGACTTAAGATGGGTCAGGCTTTGTCTCCCTCTTCCTTGGACTGCTTGTGATGAATAAATTGCTGGATGAGGGATATGAGAATTTCACAAGGAGGGATCAGCAGTCGGCCACTCAATCTCCTTTATTCCTCCTGGCATCATAATTTCTGTGTTACCTTCTTCACAATGACCCATATTCAGAGGTGTCTGCCCTGGAGTCAGGAAAATGAATGTATGCCTTAAAATTAGGACTTTTCCTTTTATTTAATAGGGGTGAAATTCTGATATGCCTCAGGTTTCTGGGATAATAACTGAGCAGACTTGAGTTGTGCTATACAATTGCAGTGAACAATTCATACAAATCTATTGGCTAAGCACCTGGTTAAATCAATATTCTTCCCTTTTCCATTTACAATCTTCATTCTTAAGATTTGCAACTTATTTAGCTGAGTCACATTTTACTTTTCTGCTTTTTGGGTAGTTGTGGAACTTGAGTATTCAAATGCAATGCAAATTTCCTTCTATGTGTTAGCATTAAAGATGGGCATACTGTTTTTCCAAAGCAGCACTAGTAATATCAAGTAAAATGAGTAACCTCGCTTAAAACAGAAATCTTCTCTTCTGAAAACACTCTCCCTTATATGAATTTGTCAGAATGTGTCAATCAAACCTCCTGGTGTTAAACTGAATTTGTGATGCAGGAATATTTTCTACCCAAAATGGTAATATTTCGTGGGAAATTTCTTTCATTCCATTTGGTTCTCAGTCAGAATACTTTTGTTTCTAAAATTATTTGTGATGAACAATGACAGTCTGGGTGTTGTTATCTCAGAAGCATTCTGCAGCCGGAGAGGGACTGGCAGGGAAAGGAAAATTCTGGGACTAAGAGTGAAAGGAACTTGGGTCTTTAACAGAAAACCCAGACTCTGAAGGGCTGGAGAGAGAAATTTCTGAAGAAAAAAAGGGGAGAGTACAGAGTTTGCTGCAAGTCAGAAACCAGTGAATTTTCTGAAAGTAAACCAGAGAGAAAAGACCTCAGAAACAGAGAGCTGTTTACAAAGTTCTTTGGGTTTGGTTCCCTCCAGACAGACCCATCTGAACATTCTAGCTGACAGAAATCCCATTGCATGGCATTTTGTCTGTTCTAAATGTGATTTTTAAAATACTCCTTGGGGGTGGGAAAGTGCTTTGCATCAGACACTGGTGTTAATGGTTCTGTCCAACAACTTCTGCTTAAGCAAAAGTGGTTTTTTTCTTCCCTTTTACCTGGCAATTCATGATCCCATAGATACAGCAGCTGTGTGGTACTTTGAGGTAAACCAGACCAGTGCAACCACCTGGTGCTGCACATCACTGCCCCCCATATCAGTATGGACAGGCTGGTGCAAAAGTCTGAACTGTAAACAGTTGTTCTGTTGTCCTACACATACTGTGGACAATCCTTTGCAATCTATGAACAACATGGTTGTGCATTTTCTCTTCTTTTAAAAATGCTTATTTCTTATCAGTCCATAATTCATTTTGACTCCAGACATAAAGCACATTTGGTTGCTGTTATCTCTAAGCATGCAGTAAATATACTATGCAAATGTGCCCGCAGTGTGAGCTCAGACACTCAAAATTCTTCTAGGTCTTTTTTTTTTTGGAATGTCAAGCACCAGAATTTTAATCTAAACTTTCCTCCATGAAATGCAAAATTGTTACCTGTTCAACTTGAACAGTCTCTTGTTCACTTGTCCTGTCTCCATACCACATTTTAAAAGAGGAGGTCTTAGGAAGACATGAAGAGTTTGAAGATCCTTGTCATCTGAATAGCTGGAGGTGATGGTGATAGCACGGACACACTGTGAGGAATGCAGTGAGTTCCCGTGCTTCTGGAAATATAAAAGTCTATACTTTACAGCCAGACAAAAGGGACTACTATTACTACTATTACTCCCCAGGATACTTTTTCTCACGTTTATTTTGTATGCTGCCACACAACAAACTGGATTTTTCCAATGTAATTTGGTCTTTTCATCTCCAATGTGTTTGTTCTTCATGTTCTCAATGAGAAATTGGGTAGTGGGCACATGTTTTTTCTTTTACATTGGCTGCAATCAGCAGTGCTCTCCTTAAGTGCTGTAAAGTTTTTTTGCTTTTTTGCTATTGAAACTGCGTGAAGTGCAAGTTGCTTTTGAGGGGTGTTGCTGTTAATTCAAGTGGATAAGCACAGCATTATAATTCATGGCAGTACAGCTGTGTCTTGTCTGAATTGGGCTTACAAACTTGTGGAAGAAATGTTAAAAATATATTGTTCATTAGTTGCAGGAAAGGTTTTACATTGGAGTGGGCATTAAGGAAACTCCCATGTAATTTCTTGAAATTGTCAGTACTTAAAATTTCTTCCACCTAGTCTGTTCTTTGGGGTGTGTACTTGTTTTCCTTTGCTATAAGAAAACACCAAACACATTAGCCAACCTGCAGAAGCAAAATTGCCTCAAAATTGCCTCTTCAGTAGTGGTGGGCCTGATAAATCCACATTCTCTTAAGCATCTTATTTCCTTCTTTCTGAACTGAAAGAGTCCTCTCTGAGTCATTAAGAGCTCTAATAAAATCCTCCCTTTTGCAGCCAGGGTACAGAGCATTTTGTGTGGTGCTCCCCTTCTCCCTTCTCCAGAGATTTGCTTTGGTAGCAGGGGCTTGGTCCATTTTTGCACTGCGAGGCTCTCTGCCTCCAGGGGGAAAGCAGTCTCACCTTCCAGGCACCCAGTGTTCCACAGGCTGCCTTTTCCTCACCCCACACGGGTGCTGACAGCATCACAGGTGTCTGAACATGGTTGCTGTTATTCCATCTCCACTTCACTCCTCTTTTTTCTCGCAGAATCCAGCTGTGATGTGGTGCTGGCTCACACCACCGAGTGCCATACGCTGCAACCAGGACACTGCTCTCTTGCTTTCCTTTGGGCATCCAGGAGACTTAAACATCTACTTCTCCACAGTGACAGCATCATAACTCTGTGTTTTAGCATCTTCAGCTTCCATATTTTTTTTATCATCAAGGAGTAAGTTGGATAAATTAATCCCTGCTGAGCTAGACGATGACACATTGGTGCCTTCACTGCTGGTGTGCAGGTTTGCAGCAGCCTGAACACTCTTTTCACTTCATTTTCTTCTAATGCAGGCAGCACTGGTGCAAGAGAGGAAGGGAATTATTTTCTTTCAGAAGAATATTTTTTTAGACCTTTGTCTTTAGATAGAGTTAAAATGTCTGCTAGTACATTTATTTTCTTCAACTCATCTCAAGATCTTACTGGTTTTTTTTCAAGGCTTAGATTACATCTGCCTGGTAAAGGCATGTTTTTATGGATAATCTGTGAGATTTAGAATTTTAATTCACTCATTTTTTAATGTTCAGTAGCAACTTTCTTTTCCTGTAAGGAAGGTCCCTTGCCACCTTTTTGTGTACATGGCTAAAGGCCAGCCACTGTGGTCACTTTTTCTTCTTCATAATTATCTTGAGGAATGTCAGATGATTAATTTTTGCTTCCTGTAAGGTCTCACATATAGAAATAGCCCCTGGTGTGCTGCTCCTCCAGCATCTCCCATGTTCACAGTCCCACTGAGCCAAGGGTTTTGTTTTGTAACAAATGCTTTAATTTTGTTTTCAGTCATTGTCACCATTACAGTTCTTATCCTTGGCCTGCCTTTCCCTGGTGTACCTTTTGTGCAGAAATGCCATGTGCTGACTCATATGCTTTTTATTTTTAACCCACGTGTTATTTTTAACACAAATGCAAATATGTATGACTGGGCAGTATATGAAAAATATATCTGGAGAATGAAAGAATTTGAGGGGTTTTTTTAAGCTTTCAGAGGTTTCTTCTTTTACACACGAGGCATTATTTTCTGCAGATTTCTGCATAAAGTTGAGTTGTGAGTCCCTGGCAGTGAGGATGCTGTGGTGAGAGGAAAGGCTCATGAACATAGCCTCATAGCCTCCACAAACATCATGAAAAATATTGGCAGTAAAAGTGATGAGAGCAATATACTATCTAGAGTTAGATAGTTAGATAGTTAGAGCTATCTAGAGTTAAATCTGTGTTCCTCTATTTTTTTTTTTTATGATTGGAAGAAGAACTGAACTCCTCCACCTTCTTACATGAGAAAGATATAGTAATCTTTATTTAATCTATTTTTCAAGTAATCCCCGCCTCTAGCTCTGTATCTGTGCAGTGGCTAGTAAAATCAAGAGTCCTAATTTTTAGATTGGTCCTGTGTATTTCATAAAAGAAGTACCCACTAATCCTTTCTTCAGTGTGGAGGAGGGAGCCAAACAAAGCTCCAAACCCAGTGGGCTCTTGTCTAAGAACAAAGCATGCACAGGGTGCCCAGGTGTCTTCACCAGCTATCTTGGCACCAATAACCAAAACCTACTTCCTTCATCTTGCACACCTGTATCCCCATTCAGAGCATGACTGCACCTACAACTGAGACACTCCTTGTTTTTGATACTCTAATGACAAGGTAGGCCAGACTTGCAGCTGAATAAACCACGCGCTGCTCATATGGTGATGCAGATGGATAAAATTGTGATTATTTATAAATTTCCATTTCTTTGTGAAATGTATTCTTTTCTGGGTGGTCACCTCTCCCTCTACAATTACTCATTTGACTTACCTGCAACCCTATGTTTTGCATAAGAATCTACTTTGGGCCCTTGCTAGAACATCTTACTAGCTGCAAGATTGGTTCTCATAGTTAATGTTCAGTAAAGTAATCAGAGTGATGGTGATCACTCTTTATAGTAAATTTCTAGATCTTCAAGCCTCAAAAAACCAATTTATTTTCAGCAAAATAGAAGTGAAGAGACTGCTCATAATTCACATGACAAAAGAGTGTTATCTAAGAGGATGTTAATTTCATTAATTGGGTATATAAGTGCTCCATGGTGTTATCAGTTTTCTCACCTTGTCTGTCATGAAATCTAATCAGCTTCTTTTCTTTAGTGTTTATATTTTTTTCCTATAAATGGAAAGTTCTCATTAATGGAAACCCATTTTATTTTTCTGAGTTGTGAAAATGCACAGCAGTCAGGTCTTATTTTAACATCTTCATTGCTAGGTTTACACAGCTTATCTAGAGCATTAACACAAGAAGAACAGATCCTATTGACCAAAGGCAGAATGTTTGGGGAGGAAAAAAGTCTTCAAAGATGCCTCAGAATATAGTTATCCATTTTTATTAGCACCTAGTACAATCAACAAGACTTTTTTGTACAACAAGGTGGTTTATCCAAGCAGTTGAGCAGGTTTTTTACCTTCACTCATACACTTTCCTACTTGTAAATCCTTGGCCTGTTTGTTATCTCCTGCTCTGGGGGCTGTAGCAGCTCCAGTTCTGTGAAGGAAGTTTCCCCGTCAGGCTCCCTTGGAAACCTTGAGCTTCTGAGAGTCTTTCTCATGACCAAGATTTCACATCAACTACAGTTTTACACTGGCCCTTACAGCTGGAAACACTGCTCTGATCATTGGAATGTGTTAGTCTGGAGCAAGGGAACTGATGCCAAGTTCCACATACATCTCTGGACTTCTGTAAGGGGTGGATGATGGTGATGTCAGGACACAGTGACAAAGAAATTACTTTTCCTAGTTTATTTTTGGTGTATTTTTATTTGTTTTCTTAAACCGCATTAAAAATTCTTTGGGGGCAAGAAGAGGGCAACAGCAGACATGTACCAGCAAGGAATTCAATGAGATGTTGTAGCAAATTAGTTCATTACACATGATTGAATCATTAAAATGGTAAAATAGCAAGCTTGGCTGTAGAAATAGAAGTTAGTCTGAATATATATGCAAGCCTGAGGGATCGGGTTCATTATCTTTTAGGTTTAACTGTTTTTCATGTGAATTTTAGAGACAGAATAGTGAAATCTTTGCACATATCTGAATGACTGTGACTTTTTTTGTTGTTTTGAATGGGAAAAATTACAATATTATCAGTTCTGTCACATTGAATAATGAGGTTTTTTGCATTATTTGTTTTACTACTGGCACAATGTCCTTTAAGCTTGTGTTATTTTTTTCCGTCATGGATCATGCAGAAATGGTCTGCTCATAAAGTAAGCTCATGCTTCAACAGACACAATCAATGCTAAAATTCAAAATATTTTCGCCTGTCTCTTTTGTAACATTTGCAAAAAGTATACGATGACACAAATAGCTGGAGCTTCCCATTAAATATCATTATGCTTGCTCCAAATGACTGGATTCTTCTGATCTGATGAAACTGTGAGAGAGATTTATTCTCAGTGAGGAGTAAAGTTAATGGAAGAAGTGTTTGTTGAGACTATGTGATGAAAATGTACTGCATTCAGAGTTCATGTTGGCAGCTATTCAGATTCTTCCTTTCTTCTTGCAGGAGAGTCCTGGCAGCCGAAATATTTTGCATATCAAAAGTAAATTCTATTATATTAAACAATGTGGACTGAATGTTGCAGTCCATTAGGCCAAAGAAAGAAAGTGTAAGTAATTTTATTTCTATAGAATTCCTCTGGATTTATACTAGCATTAATTAGATAGGATTTAGTCACTTGGGATACAGTCCAAATTTTGTTATGCATTAACATTTTTTCCAAGCCGCCAGTTTTACTCTTATTTGACTAGTTAAAAAATAGAAACAAACCCTTAATTTATTAAAATATAACCAAATACTCTTATCCTAGTATGTCTGGGGACCCTGCTTGTTTACTTAAAACCGAAACAAATTCTGTCAATACACCTACAGAGAACTAAAAGTTCATTTTCACTGCATAATTGCAAGAAAACAGGAGGAAGTGGCAGTGTTCTTTCATAGACTCCTTTGCTGAACAGGATTTCTGATGCCCCTGGATTGTGCTGTGAGATTCTAAGGAAGCACCTCCTCAGCACTCAGGATAACTTGTAAACTTATTAAAGAGAGTTAGCATAGCTCAGTTTGGATCAGGCTCTGAGCAACCTGGTCTAGTGGAAAGTGTCCCTGCCTGTGGCAGGGGAGTAAGAACAAGACAACATTTAAGGTTCTGTCCAACACCAATCACTTTGTGATCTTTTGATTCAGTTGCCTGTAACCATTACAAATGTAAATGATAAAAGATTTCTTTATTTGAATAACAGGAAGAATCCTTGGAATGGATTACAAATTTATGAATATCTCTTCATTCTTGTAGTACCTTGCAGTAGGTTAATACATCTAAGGATTCAAATAAGAGTTGTTAATCATAAATATTTGAGCTTCCAATCTGTGTTACCAGACTCAGTCACACACTTTGTTAAATTCTGTCTCCTTGCTGGAGGCTGGATATCTGTCTAAGGATGAAAATCACTATGCTTAGACATACAGTGAAGGAATTCACTGCAAAAGAAGATGAAATTCTTTTCCTGTAGTAAAAGAATAGATATTGTATATACTAGCCAAGCACAGTCCTAGGTCTTAGAGCTGCTAATGCAAGTCTTGTAACAGCAGAGATGATCACGTTTAACATTAGCTCTGCTTTGGAATGATGGCAGTTGTGTCCATGTTTCAATAATTGCAGAAACCAGCCTAACCTGCTCCAGCATTCACAGGGTTATACGTATATGTGAGAAGATTTATTCAAAATACACTGAATTACAGTAAAGAAACTGCAGGAATACAAAGAGAGAGCAAAAAGAAGAGTACTGTGGAGTCCACCTAGTGTAGGTGTGAACCTTCCTAATGTCTTTCCAAAACAAACTGAGACTCTAACAGGCTTGTGAAAGAGACCCTGACAAACTTTGTCAGCTTTTATATACAGGGAGTTAGAATGTGCAATTCTGCTACAAATTCCTTCTGTACTGCTTTTGAATATGGTGCAAAATCTTTTGCTACACACCATAGGACAGTGTGTTGTTCTGGATGTTGAATCCTTTATGATATTTTTGTTAAGATAGAATCCCTGTTGCTGATTATTTTATAATTGAATGGTCTTCTACAAAAAAGAAAAGGAAATTTGATTGCATCTTAATCCAGAATAAGATAAATACACCAGTGAAAATTTCTAATGAAAAATTGCACTGCACCAATATGCAACGTATAAAATTAAATATTTGTCCTTAATTCTCAGCCATCTACAATTACTCTTACAAAGTAAGGTATTTCAGTGGTTAAGATTTAACAAGTAAATCACCCCCTTCACTACCTTTTTGTCTTTTTAGGAAATCAGATGGCCAGATCTGTAACTGCAAGAACTCAAAAAATTCCTCCCCACCGTTTTTTATAGCTTTGAATTTTGAACAATACCAGTCTCCATTCAGTCTTTCTTTTTCCTTGTTATGTCTTCTTAAATCCTTGTCCTTCAAGTCCACTGCAATTTGTTGTCTCATCTCATAATCAGCTCTTCCTGTACAGTTACTCTTCCCGAGTCCCTTCATGTTTTATCTGTTTCTGATCTGTCCTGCTGCTCTGCTCCTTTGCGGTATCTAATGGAACGAAGCGCAGAACCTCCTTTGTCAGGTTTTAATTTGATTCTTATCTAACGATGGAATTTATTTTATATTTTACATAAAAACATGTTTGATTTGCCATACTTTATGAACTGGGATAAATAAATTCACTTTGCAGCATGCTGTGTGAGCAGAACAAAGGAACAGTTGCAAAGACAAAACTACCAAAGGCTCTTCATAAGCGGCGCTTTAAAAGTCGGTTTCTCTGGCGGCCCAACAGGACGCCCAAACTCAATCAAAACACTTGTCAGGCTGCACGATTGACATTTCAACACTAGAAGGAGCTTACCCTGGTGCTAACACACAGAAAATGGATTGTGTCGTGTCACCAGTGGAACGTGCAGCTGAGTGAGAGTTTGATTACATCCTGTAATAAATCTGGTAGCGAACTGACTTTCAAAGTCAATACTGATGTGCAAATTAGTAATTTTCAGCTGAAGGCCTGGGGGCTGCTGCTATACAGAGCTTCTGAAACAGTTCTCCTTTCTTAAACATAAGACTGTTAGAAATAAGATGAATCCATTAGCTGAAATTACCCTGTTTTCTGTGGAAAGCAGTAAATACTACCTTGTGAGTAAATCACGGGCTTATAACAATCCATCACATTGCAGGTAGGATAAGAGAAGCCCTTCTGGGTGGAAGCAGTTGTTTGAAACGGGAATTCTGTTGAGTCTTTAGCTGTAAATGTTTTATAATGTTAAACCCTGGTTTTATCTCCTCACTGCTTTCTCCTCCATCTTCCCCTCTCTGTGCACACACAAATATCAGCACTGGCAGTGACATAAACACACAGCTCTTACTGGGCAGGGGCTGTTTAAAACAGATGTTAGCAAGGGATCAAGTCACAAATCAGGAGATAAAAGCAGAGGGAAGAGGTACATTCTTTTTCTGGAAAACAAGAAACCCAAGCAAACAAAATTTTCCAGGTGGAAAGTCCACCTACACAGATTTCAAATGTCTGTTTGGAAGGTCACCTTAAAAATGTGAAATGCCTTTAGAATATCATGTGTCACCTGTTGTGACTCAGGAAAAAACATGGTCTTGTCTGAATAAAATATTTGGAAAATATAAGACCCCTCAAAGCCTGAATGATCAAGATAACCTTTAGATTCCACTCAGCTTTGAATGAAAGATAAAGCCACCAGCACTTCTCCCAGAGCAGAATTAAAAAAAAAAACAACCCAGCATTGCATTAGAAGTTCACTTAGAAAAAAAGTACTTTTTTTATATCAATGCTTATTTATGATTAGTCAAGCTGTGATTTATATTTACTTCAGTGACAGCTATTTGAATCATCCTATTATTCTGAAAAGAGGTTTAAAATGGTCTAATACAACATTTTGGAATTGTTTAAATGGTGTGTTATAGATGGTAATTTCTGAGGGACTGTTTTCATTGCACTTCCATTAACATTTAGATTTAAAATGTGCAGGACGCAAGATTTTATGCCATTTTAAGGAATATAAAATAAGATTATTATTGAACTTACACTTTTTTTTTTCCATTTGCATCCAGGCTTGAATTTGATCTTTCTGAGAAGCATAAAGTGCAGAAATTTTAATTTTTGAGCAGCAGAGCAGTGAGCAGAGTCATTTTGGAGCTCCTTTATGGTGAGAAAGGACACCTCTTTTGCTTCACATGGCAGCAAGCCCTTCCTGTACATAATTATGAGGAATATATTTATGGGTAGATTTGGGAAATTTATACCAGTTGTAATTCTCATGTGTCCAAATCTGTGTCCCCTTTTAGACATTTGTGATTGGACACTACTTGCTTGAGAGTAGAAAAACCAAAAAGTAATAATTGTTTCTATATATCTTAGCTTTTTTTTACATTTCGTCTGAATGTTCTGGAGTTTCCTCGTCACTCACCTCTTCACTTTTGAACATAACCTAGGAAAAAAATGGGTCATACACACAGAGCTCCATCTGATGACCATCAAAGACATGATATATATTTAATAATTAGTACCTGCTGTGACATAGATCTGCTTGAAACTCAAGATTTCAATAAGATTTATTTAAAGTTTAAATGAGTTGAAATGCCCTCCCACTCCCCAGTATTTTTCCACCATTTTAACTGTCTCTGTTTAGCTACTGTATATGATGAGGAGTCATTGGCATGGACAATCCTTGACACCTTACTGGTGTTTGTGTAACTCTTAGTGTGAGGACTCTGTTTTGACTGATAAAATGAAATCAGCACTTTTGAATTACTCTCATCTGTCCATGGGGGGAAAATAAGTATGTACTGTAGGCCTGGTTCATAGTTCCTATAACCACAAAATTATTTTGTCCTGGTACAGCTCAGCACGATTTCTCAGTGTGGTTGAAATAACTGAGTCTTGCTTTGTGTTTGAGGCTCTGGAGGGAAGAATAAGAAGACTGCATTTTGGCACTTCACTGTAGATGCAGTCATCCAACAAGCTCCAGACAAAAACAAACTAATGTTTTTTTCCAAATAAACAAATTCTGAAGTGGATGTACATTTTCATTATTTTAATAATAATAATAATAATACACTTAAAATATCTTAATGAACTATATTATTTTTTAGTATAATAGAGCAGTGAACACAAATAGCTGGGGTCTTGGAGAACATTACTAACTATTGTCACGAAACATAGGACACAACAAAGAATTAATATTGATAGAGATCCAACCACATCAAACACAGAGCAGGTTAGTGGGTTCCCCTCTGGATACAGCAGAGGAGTGCACAGGAATCAGGGACACTGGGAGATACAAGAAGGACCATGGCAACAGAAGCCTGAGCCTATGCATGGAGTTGTGCTTAACTGCAAACAAATATCAATGAAATTTTTCTCTTACTCGCTACATGAGCTCACCTGTCTCAGGAGAAACCTGAGAAGATTTTTATGTCACTTGGAGTGTTTTCATCCATACTAATTCAGAGGAAGAAGCCACAGGCATCTCCATAAGTTTCATATCAGTAACTCGCTAACCTATTCAAACTAAATAAATAATTTCCTGAAGCTACATGTAAAATATGCTGGGAATTTAATAATTAGCTGCAGAAGAAACAATGAAGAACTGAATTCCAGTTTTAATTGAAAACCCTTTGATTTATTTTAAAATAAAAGCACTTTCCATTTCTATTTAAAATTTCCATTTACAATTCTAGTAACGTGCTCTTTTCTGACACCATAACATTTTGAAGTCAGACAAAAGTAATTCAGACACTTCTATGTAAACCTGAGGTCAGTTGCATATTTGACAGCAATGTTTTGTTTCCAACAGAGAACTTAGCAACAGAACTTCCCAACATTTTCCTTCTTTGTTTCACTCTGGGGCAACAAAGCAGTGGCCTCTGCATCGTATTCACAGGAAGAGGTTTGTCGGGTCAGGATCTCTGTGATATCTGCTTTCCTTCCTCAGTATGTTCAAGTCTTTTTACAAAATACTTTCAGGGATACATGGTGTCCTACTTTATCCCTCTATAAAATTATTTTTTACTAAGTTACCCCACAATAATATTTGTTTCATACTCAGGGATTTTATTGTTGGGGCTTTTTTTCCCCCCTTCACAGTCTGCGAAGGGCTTTTAATATCAGGATTTTAAACCCCACTTTTTCCAAAGGAAAACTGGCAGAAAAGGCATTCTGTGGAGACATCACCCACAGTTTAATTTTGTCTTGAGCATATTAAGATTTGATGACTAGAGCCTTACAATTAACTGAAGTCAGGAATTAAGTGGCGTAGAATCACTGTAGGCATCCTAAATATTCAGTGAACAGAAAGAAGGGAAACAGATGAGCATGATTTTCCCCTGTGGTGGGAGAATTAGGAATGGGGCTACTCTTCTATCTTCAGTGCTTCCTCGGTGCTTCACAGAAATTGCTAGAATCAGGTGTATTTAATCTGGTCCATTTAATCTGCTCCAATAGTGCCAGAAATATTCTTGTATTACTACCGTGGATAACTGGTTTCACTGCTAGAGAATTATGAATTCTCTCTGCATTAAGCAGTCCATTTCTATGAGAACTTATGATTTGCTGTGCTAGGCAAAATAGATGCTCTCTTCTTTTAAACTGAATATATTATGGGTAATTAAACCACTGAATGTTAATTTGCTATAACATGAAGCGAACTTGATAATAAAAGAACCCATTTATTTCAAAGTCTATGATTCTAAAGAAGGGATGAAATATTCTTTTAATATAAAACAATATTTCAATTAAAGTGCTTGAATGCTGTAGTTATGCACCTCTTAAAAATTCAAAGCATTTTCGTTATGGACCATGTTAGTACTCAGTTTTTTCCTTCTGTGTGATCTTTTCTCACTCTTTCAGAGTCACTGGTGCCTTTTCCTGGTTTCTGATGTTCATAATGTCCATGCCATGAAATCTGAACGAGTTTGGCTGACAAATGGTCTCCCAGCATAGCCTCTCTCCTTCCTGAGCTCACGCGGAGCAGAAACCACTGCAGCAGGGGAAGGGGAGGGGGGGTCCTGGTGCTGCCAGCACAGCAGGATCAGCACTGCCAACCCCTGTGAAGGATCTGGGATGTGCAGGAGCAGAAATGGATGCAGGGACAGTCCAAAAGGTTTGTGCTGGGTTTAGATGTTAGTGTCTTATGACCAGAAATGAATTTGAGCAATAGGTGTTAAATTAGCTTATAACCACACTGTGCTTAAGAGAAGGCTGGGAAGAATTTAAGTAGAGGGCATATGTGTACAGGGTCACAATACTGAAATATTTACTCCCTATTTTACCTGTCAATATTCCCAATTAAGTAGTAAATTTTGTTCCAGGACTATTAAATAATTGCTTCTAACAAAAATGCATTTTGCATGGTAATTATTTTTGAACTGTTGTAGGTGTAACTGTTAATGAAATTCAGTCTTTTGTCTCTGTCACCACCTTCTCCTTGCCTCCCCAAGAGTTTGCTGCTTAAGAGCTTGCCAACTCAAAAAAATTTAATTGCAGAGCCTTTTTCTTTCTTATTTCATGCTAACCATGGGCTCAAAAGACAGTACAGAGATGTAAGACAAGATTTCCTCTCTCTTGACTCTCAGTGACTCGAGGGAAATGCAGCAAATCCTGACTTCAGCTTTGCACTCAGGCAATGACAACCTGTCCCACCTGCCCACCTGTCTGTCAGTGCTGCAATGTGAAGCAACGAGGTGCTGACAGTTTTTTTCAGTTTGGAAAATTTGGGATTAATTCTATCCTCTTTACACCTCTTGTTGCTCCCTCTCCTTTGCAGGCACTCCAACTAAAAGAACAGGGGTACACATAAGAGCAGTTCTCCAAATGTTTCTTGTTTTTATTGATAACTACAACTACGCTTTTTGGTTCTGCTAAAAGAAAGGAAACTGCAACTGCTTGGACTTAAACTTTTCTTTATAGTCTCCTTGTAATTTTGAACATGGCTCCTGATAGAATCAGAAGTTTTACATGGCAGATTGGCTTTTGAAATACACAGATTATAAGAATCCAAAATGTGCCATGGGAACATTTCAAACCAAGAAGCTGAAACAGGGAATTTTCATGGTAATTTTCAGGTAATTTTTCATTGGCACTGGAGAACACTGCCAAATCTGCAGCCTCAGGCATCTTGTACTCTAGAGCAGTGACTGTGGGAGCTTACCCACTCACATCTCCTGACTCTTAAGTACTCAGTGGTGCTCTGGTGCAAATTTGCCATTGCCATGCAGCTTTGTCAGCCTTTCCACTCTACAGTGAGCAAACATGTCTGTGCTGCAATACAAGCACAAGCCCTCCCAAAATATGTGCATTGTAACGTTTTTTTTCTGTTTGTACTGCTGTTCCATACACAGTGCTGTGTCAGCAGCCAGAACACGGTGTGTGTGCCCTGTGACTTTGTTGGTCTGTTAGAAAAAAACTGCTTTGATCTCATTCCCAGCTGTTGTATAAATTGGCTACTCCTGGAATATAATGGGACTGGTTTATGTTTCGTATCATTTAAAGAACTGGAATGACTACCAGAAATAACTATGTTAAATAATTTGAAATTATTAATTCTTCCTTCTGTGGAAAAAAGGTGCCACTAAGAAGTCACACAAGAGTTTAATTCCCTGGGTTTATGGCCACTGAATGTATCAAGTGCACTAAAACTTTGATTCCTAGTTACTCTCAGAGTAGGACTGAAGGCTTTGACCATGGATGTGCTCTGAGTTTTGGGTTGCCTCTACCTGAGTGTTTGGGGCTGTGATGAGACACAAACCTCTCTGTATGCTATAAGGTTATATCCTTGCAAACCCTAAAGAAAATGAAACCTAACAATCCTAAACCAACAAAACTTACATTCTAGTCATCAAGTTATACAAATCATGGATAGCCACGCTCACAAAACTCTCAGATTTCCTGATCAGCAATACAGAGATAGAATTGAGCTAATAGAATAATCCATTCAATTAAAACAATAAGGAAAATAAGATAAAATTCTGCCCCTCTCATTTTTTCAGAAACTGCTGTTGAATCTTCTGCAAATGTTCACATTAAGTCTTCTGAAGTTCCCAACAGCTTTCAAACCATATTTCACCTGTTGTGGAATAACTCAGTTGGCCCTCCCAGGCTCACTCTCATGCCACAGACTGGCTGTTGAAGCAACTGTGCTGCAGATTTGGTTCAGCACACCACAGCAGCTACCTGGGTGCACACACAGCAATCCAATTCCTTCTGGAATTTTCCCTTCTGCAGCTTGTGTTTTCCCCCTCAAATCCCCCACACACTGAACAACGCAAATCACGGGGCTGCTCATTGAAAATACTGTTTGTTCTGCCTGACTGAGAATTACAGTAAAAGCAAACCTCCCTACCAAAATAGCAAGGGACCATTTTTATCTAAAAGCAACACCATGTCAGTCTCAAATCAACTAGTTTCTCTGATGTTTTCTGAAGTTTTGGGTAAACTTTTAAAATTTTAGTTTGTTTGAATGTACCCACCTTACAGCAGCCTCGATGCTCCCAAAGGGGGCCTGCAAGAAAGCTGCAGAGGGACTTTTGAGAAGGGCATGTAGGGATAGCACTCGAAACTGAAAATGGGTAGATTTAGCTTAGCTATCAGGAATAAATTATTTATTGTGAGAGTGTTGAGGCACTGGAATAAATTTCTCAGTGAAGTTGTGGGTGCTCCATCCCTGAAAGCTGAAGTTTGGTCAGGTGGGAGGCATCCCTGCCCATGAGGGGGGTTGGAACTAGGGGATCTTTAAGGCCCCTTGAAACCCAAGCCATTCTGTGATTCTGTGGTTCTGTAATCATCCCTTTTGAAAAAGGGAAAATAACTGGTAATACTTTATTTAGGGCATCCAAAAACCTTCCACTAGGTTCTTGGAAACTCAGTTGCAACAGGAAATCAACCACAACAGAAAATTAAAACAAAATTTAAGGTTAAGAACCCCCCACCAAGAAATATAATTATTTCTATATTAATTTCTCTATTTTAAGTATGCGCTAATTTGGAAGAAGGGAATCAGATAGTACATTATGCATCTGATAA
This sequence comes from Pseudopodoces humilis, assembly GCF_049639895.1. Classification (NCBI taxonomy): domain Eukaryota; kingdom Metazoa; phylum Chordata; class Aves; order Passeriformes; family Paridae; genus Pseudopodoces; species Pseudopodoces humilis. The sequence goes on from NC_142201.1 coordinate 8,922,635, forward strand.
AATTATTCAGGCTGTCAAGTAATTATGCTTAAGACATTTTATTGGTCTGCCCTTAAGAACCATCAGGTGAGAATTTATTTTTCTTTCTTGCCTGCATGAAAGAGACGTGAATATTAAACTCTGACATTTTGAACTGTCCTTTAGGCATATGAATTTTCTTTAAGCAGATGGGACAAATACCTTCCTTTGTTCTTCAGCCTCTGAGGGCACAAGAGAGACTTCAGCATTCCATGGGTAAAACTTAAGAGTTGATGAGCACAAGATGATATGTAGATGACTAAATCAGGAATTAATAAAATTATCATAGGAAAGTAAGTTATACTGAGCCTTACTAAATGGACTCATGCACTGTTAAACACAGGTTAAGTTTTGCTGAGTTGTAGCCACATAACTAATGAAATGAAGCATAGAATGGGAATATAAAAATTCACATATGGACGTCAGTAATGCCTCTGAATTCAAACTAACACAGGCACCAAAGCCAGGTGAGGCAGATAACTGGGGAAATGGAAAACTCTTCCTAAAAAGATAATCAAAGTGTGGGCTTTTTTAATTATGAAAAGGTGGTGACAAATAAGATAGATATCTGAAAAGCTCTCTGTGAATTAGTGAGGGAAAGCAAAGAAAGCAAGATTCCCAAGAACCTGGATTTTCCTTTACCACAACATAAAGAGAAGACGTTCTACACAGGGAAATGTTGGAATACTTTGCAATAAGGAAACCAACGTTTTTCCACATAGCAAAAAACCTTGTGGAATACTGAGTATGGACCTGATTAGGCCAGGGACTAAGTTTTCCAGTTCTTTATTTGCAGTTCTGTTAAGCAGAAACAGGAGAAATAAGATATAAAACCCATAGCAGTTCCTCTTCTTGATGTTCTTAGAGCATTTTCTGGAAAATATGAAATTACAGGGGGGTTTGTTCTGACTCTCAAATGCAGTTTTCAGCTCCTGGTTCTGGAGGCAGAAAGCCAGGCTGTGAACATGGGGAATAGAACCTGTTCTCCTCAGTGTCCACTGTCCTTGGGGCCTTTTGGGAGAGGTCCCAGTGCAGAAGGACAGGTAGGACCCTGCTGCAGGGGGGATAAAGCATTTGCTCCCTCATTAGCAATCAGCTTATTTTCCATTCCATTGCCTTGGTATTGAGTGCATTTGGGGACTGTGTCAAGAACAAGAGGAAAAGCAACTCTGTGTCGTGGCACTCTCTTGGCAAACCTGCTGCCTCCAGCCTCCCAAATCACTTCAACAAATCTACTTGGTTAATCAGAGCTCCTTAGCAGCTGATTTAAACCTGTATATACATTCCACTGTACAGTCTTAACGAGATCAATTACAGAAACAACCACAATAACCATGACAATTTGCCTGCATTTTTGAAGGGGAAATCACAAAAGGGTGATTCATTTGCTTTGAAGTGCCTGAAGATAATTGCTAGTTGCTTATAACAATATTTCTTGTTTAAATTCTTGGCTATTTCTTTCTGAGTCTATTATTCTATATGAATACTGTTCTGTCAGCTGATGATCTTTAGTAACACTGGCTGGGCAGATCAGCCTACTCTCCTGTCTAGCACAGGTATACCTGTGAGGAATTTCACAATTAGTGATTTCTGTTGAGAGAGGAATCTTCATAATCATGAGGTCTGGACTGGACACATTCAATTTAAGTGTGGATTTTGTTCTTGTGGTGAATCAACACATTAAATCAAAGGTTTTTTCGTGATTTCAGAACAGCAATCATTACACTGGCTTCTTAGTGAGTCATGGGTTTTCCTATTAAAAAAGCCTCATTTGAAATGGCTTAACTTTTTAATATTAAAATAAGTTTGCTCACTAAGCAGATGTAGAACTATATCCTGGTTCACAAAAAGCAGCTATATTTTGCCCATGTATCATTGGCCCAGTTTTTAAACTGCTGTAAGTTGGCATTAGCTCACTGGATGAGACAGCTGAGATCTGTCATGGTAATTTGAGTTTTGTCAGCTATTTCTGCTATATTAAAAGTATCTAAACTTCTATTGCCATGTCAAAAAGTAAGAGGCTTCCTGCTTCTCTAGCTACTTTTGAGGTGTTATTTAGATCTTGTCATTCACAGAAATAAAGAATTATCCATGGTAATTCTTCTGCATTGGCACAGATTTATTTTTTCTCTAGCAGGAAGCAGATGAAATGATATCAAAAATGCAGTGACAGTCACAGGGAACAGATGCTAGAGAATGACCAGCCACAAACATATTTCACAAGATTTCTCATCTTGACCTGCATGCCTTACAGCCTCAGGGTTCAGCTGAATATCACTTTGTCTCCTCCTCTTAAGCTCAGGTGCATGTTTTCATCTGAGCAAATTGCAGCACTGCTTTTTTCCCAACTGATGATAAATTCAGACATTTCAGGTAGAATTGCAAACAGAAGGACCAGCCCCATGTCCTAGCAGTGGTGTATCCTGCTACCCAAGTTCTCCTCTCAGGGTGAAATTCAGTCCTGTGCAGAGGGGCCAGGCTGGCCAGGTAGCCTGGGGTTTTCAGCTAAGCCAAGGACACGAGCCTTTTTCTGACTCACCGTTAAGCTACGTGTTACCCAACTTCGCCTCCTTATCCCAAACTAACTTGCATTTAGAACATGTTATCCTGAGGAGTTATCCTGCCCCATCAAGGGCAGAGCACCAGACAGATGGCAGTCTGGCCCTCAGAGACTTGGGTATAGATGGAGAGAGAAAAAGCAAACAAATGAAGATAAAAACGCTACAGGGAGGAACCAGCTATTAAAAATCTGCGTGGTACCTTGCACAATGGCCCCTTGATCCTTTCTCTAGCACATGTATTATAGGTTTATATATATATAATATATATATATATATATTAGAGTGTAACAATTTTCTAACATTCTGCACAAGCTTTTTCTGATACAGTTATTTTTGTTGTCAAAAGCAATGTTTCTTTCTTTAACCTTATTCCTACCTTGTACTTAATGTCTTTGTGTTTTCTGTCCCTTTTTATGTGCAAGTTTTGAAGAACACCTTGAGCTATAACTGAAGTTCATTTCAGATCTCTAGGGTCTGTCCACACTCTTAATGAAATAAAATTGCTATTGGTGGAACATGTGAAATGAATTGGAATAATTTAGTCTCCCCAGTGCCTGAGTGTATGTTTCAGCAGACATTTAAATTGTCCCCAAAAGGCAGAGTAGATGTTTATCCGTATGGGTTGCACTGGGAGTTGTGCACCCCATGCTCTGCTAGCAACTGCCTTCTGATGAACACATAATTCACATAAACTGTATTCCCATTCTTTGAGCAAATCTGATGTACTAGACTATAAAACCCCATTGTTTAGACAGCCTGTTTAACCTTGGCTCTCGGTTTCATGGGCTGTTAGGTTCCTGGATAATGATTGCAATTCTTCATCTACTAGAGCCCGTGATGTTGTAAATACAGTTGAGTTAATAAGTCACAATTTCCCCCTTTTTTCACTGCTTCCTAAATGCCAGGTAGAGACAAGAGAGATGGCTCTTTGCTGGCTCTGTATGTAACATTGTGTCATATCTTTCTTGCATGTGCTTTAGCACAGCACGTACGTAGAGGTGCACTGGAGGGGCCATTAATAACTGTTTAATTGATGACTGACACAATGAGGCAGTTTAATTATTTTAAAAATAATGATGGAATAAATAAAAAAACTGTAAAAATGGGTTTAGAAAATTTGATCTAGCTATGGGGTAAATTTATTTTCAGTACAAGTATGTGAAAGATGCTTCACCTTTCTGATGTGGAAACCTGAGATAAAACCAAAATGAAGCACTGATATTTTGGAATAAGGCAGCAATTTTGTTTAAGGTACAGGACTGGGATTTGGAAAGTCCACTTTCAATTATAAGTTTTGCCATAGTCCTTTGATTGAACAATTTATCTGCCTTTAGCCCTTCGTGTGCCAGACATGACAGACTTTTCTTCTGCCCAATACTTATTACTTAGACCCTGACCATCCTGAAGTCAAATACTATATGTGGATAGAGAAATGGGAATTAGCTCTTTACTGAGGACCTCATGAACTGCAGTGGTAATAGACTGCAAAGGTGAATAAATTATTGTTTTTAAAATCATTAATGATTGGGAAGATGTGACCATTTCTGCAATGAGACATGCTGACCTTTTAAACTGAGTAAGAGAGGTTCTTGAGGGTATCTTACCCCAGATCATCTATGTTCTGGAGATACAGAAAAACTGCTAAGCCCAAGGAAGCTGTGCTACAGAAAAAGTACAATTAAATAATTGCTTGAAACTGGAACCATATTGCTTGAAACTGGAACCAAAACATTACAGAGTGGCAAGGCAATGCCTGAGAGAAAAGAGTGATGAGGTGGCTAAGACTTTTAACTTATCCCAGTTGAAGCTCACTGCTGAAAGAGCATAGGCACCATATACTTTATATTTCCCTGTGGTAGAAGAATTCAAACATGTTTATATGCATTTCTGAAAAAAATCTGGAATCTCCATTTGATAAGCTGAAAGTCTAGGAGATTCTCTTTTTATTTTGGCTCCCAGAATAGCATTTTTCAGGCTTTTGATTTATACTGTAATTATGTTTTGGGGTGAGTTCAATATTCCTGTAGGAGGAGCTTGGGCTTGCAATACACTTTTTGCTTCAGGTACAAAGAATATTCAGATTCCTGCTCTTCCATCAATGGTCGAAATGCATGTGCTTTCACCATACTTAGCACCGTCTCACCTGTCACCACTGAAAATTACACATTATGGAGCAAATGTAATCTACTGTTTGCATATTTATGTTTTAAAAGTAATAATAACTTGTATCAGCCTAATGTGTCCCAGTTACTGACAGCCCTGATACAGCTTTGTTTAGTTAAGACAGGTGAAATGATAATATACAAGAATTATTATCATCCTCTCTTTTGTCATGAGCCTCTTCTAAGAATAGCCCCTTTATTAGATATTTAAATATCAGTCCTGAAACAAGCTGTTCAAACAGCATGCTTGGTAAATCCTGTGTCTAGAAAGTGGAGCCCCATGAGAACCTGCAGTTGACAGCAGGCACTTGTGCCTCTAGAAAAAGACACGAGATGTACCTGAGACAGGGAGCAGCCTTTTTCTGCGCTCATGTGGTCTCATCTTTGTTTTTATCCAAACCATAATCTGAAATTTCAGCACACTATGTCTGCCAAAAAGGTAAAACTTGCTTATGTGCTAAGAAATCTGGGCAATAATGTGAATCAGAGACACTGAGTAGCTCTTTCTGCACCAGATTAAAATGCACTTATCAGGTCTAAATTCCTGTGCCTCAATTCTCATCAGTCTGACAAATATGAACTAAATGACATGAGGTTATACTTCATGCAACCTTTTGAAAGGAAAACTCTGGTGCACACTAGAGCTTCTTGCAGTGAGATATTGTTTAAGCAATACAGTCTTTTAAAAGCCCATATAATCAGATACTTGTTCACATTAAGTGTCTTGAAGTGAGGCCAAACACACTCGATGTCTAAACAAGGTCAATTTTGGATAATATTCCCCATTAAGCATCCAAGAGAGCTGCATAATGGCTCTGCCTATTAGCTGCCAGGACAGTAAACATTCACCTGCCCCCTGTGCCTGCAGCCCAAGGCAAGGATGGGAAATGGTGAGCTGGTAAATATATAATAAAATATAATATATAATATGATATATAAGTAAAATAACCTCCTTGTAGAACTCTTGTAATATGCATTTGCACTTACAGAATATTTTTTTCCTGGTTGGACAAAAGGATATAGCTTGCAACAGGATGAATTGAAAGAAAATTACTCTCTTCTATCTACAAGAAATTTAGATACTGAGGAATGCTTTTGTGCAGAGTATCAATGTTATAGATAGTGGGGAGAATAAACATCAGGACAAGTTGTCTCCTATTATTCATATTATTCACATTTAGAGCAAAAAGAAAGTTGAAGGGGTATTTCTGTCTTGCAAGCTCACTAGGACTTCTCTAGTTATCCCTGTGCAGTGGCTTCCAACACTACACCTATGCCTACACTTTTCCTGTCCACTTTGGGGTTTTTCACACTGTCATATATATGAATATATGCCCATACATACGGCCACATAAAAGTATTCATGTATATTCATAATATAGTATGAGTATATTCATAATATATATACATATATAAAAGAGAGATTCTACTTTTTGTCCCCTGTTACTACACTCAGTCAAAATAAAGAGGTATTTCAGTGCCACCATACAACAGAAACAACAAAACTGAGTGAATATAAAGAAGTGTTCACACACAGAGTAAATGAAGCAGGATCCCACTCAAAGGAAATGTCCTTTTTGGTTCTTGAAAAACATGCTCTTTATTTTGAAGAGAGGCAGGGAGGCAAAGGATACAAGAAGTTTTTTATTGTTTCAGCTTGCACATCATGGTAAACTTCTGAACACATCCACAATTCATCACCATGGGAAAAATTATTCACAAGGATGAGCCATCCTAGAATTGATTGTGTAGCAAACACTTGTTCCTTTCCTTCAAAGCAAACCTGAAATATGATGATGTTGATATGGAGTGATATTGCTGATATGTGAGTGAATACTGAATTATTAGTTGTAACAATGAGTAAGTGTCGATTGCATATTTTGAGTGTTTTCTCATGAAAGAAGTTGGTGATTTAACATATTGAGGATTTCAGCTATCAGTTATTAAAAACAGCTGCAGCCTATTACCCCGGGATGATAGCCACAGCCTACAAGTGGCAGGATACTTGTGACATATGTACCACAAAGGATGGATTTAATTTCTTAAATAATAAAAACAACTCATTGAGTAAAAAAAAAAAAAGAAAAAAGAAGGCAACACAAAAACTCCAAAAGTTGCTTCTCTGAGAATTTTTTTTTTTCCATGGGATTTAGGAATTACAAGAAATCATGAACTAGATCTGTAAAAGGTCACATTTAATTTGCTTTCACTGTTATGCAAAGGTATGACCTTGTTGTGTTTTCAGAGCAGTTCATCAGTCTCCAGAGAGAGATTAAATAAAGAGGAAACTTACCTCTGGCAGCTAAATCAAGCAGTTTAGATTTTAAACCATCAGCTCCAGCACACTTAACCAGATTAGTATGCAGGGCTCCTCCCATGTCTATTCAGAGAGAAGGAAGAAAAGGGCAAATGAGGGAGTGAATTAAAATCATTAGGGCCTGCAAGAATTAAAGACAAGCATTCCAAGTAAGCAAGTGTTTATTAGCACATAAGATCAGTTTTAGAACTAGTGAAATGATGCATTCATCAGCAATGGCAGGAATATTTTTGGAAAGACCACTTTTTGCGTGCTTGTGTGCCACCCACCAGACCAGTCTTCAGCTCCTGGCCTTCACATTTCCCTGTCAAGCATCTGGGGACTCTCCCTCTCCCAGCAGCTGGAAATTAGCTTGTATCTTAGTCCATCTTACAACATATTTACTTTGATCTGAGGACAATCAATAGTAAGAGACTATGCTTGACAAAAGCCCTGTCTTTCCATGTCTGGTCCCTGATGATGTCTTGCAAACAACTTAGCAATTTTCTGCAGCAACCACTATATATTGATTTCTAAAATATTCTCTGAGAATATCAGTGGATTTGAGAAGCATGGATATCAGGCAGGACTAAAAGTAGGAAATTATAAAAAGAAAGGAAAAATAAATCTTTGTGAAACTGGCTGCAAATGAGAACTGAACATGCAGTACAAAGGCGAAGTGGATGGGAAATACTCCTTTTCAGACAGCAGTAGAGCTGTAGCCTGGATATTGTACACATGGGATAAAAAGCAAAAAATCCAGATGACAGTGAAATTCTTGGGCTGAAGTTTAGCAAAGAAGGTAAGACAAAGTCTTGCTGTATTTAAAGCTAAATTTTATTCAGGCTTTCGTTCTGAACATTTTTTGGGCGAAGGGTGATAAGTCAAAAATTCATGGTGTGAGTGTTCATCTAGAGAATGGGAATGGTGAAAGCAAAATGTCTCATAAAACCAGAAAAAATGCACTGCAGAGTCAGACAACAGTCCATTTAACCCAGGAATTTTTCTCCAACAAATAGCAAGAGAAGGCTTTTTGTTCCATCTTTCTTTTCTATCATCCATAATGATTATATTAGGGATATTTGAGAATGCAATGATGTCATTTTCATGTCTTTTTTCATGTCCTTTTGCAGATCTGATGTCCATGAATTTGTCTAATCCTTTCCTGAATCTTTGATAAAAATATCCCTATCTGCAACCCCCTGTGGCAGTATATTCCAGGAAAGGCCTATTTTCCCTGCAAAAAGAAAGTACTTAATTTAACGGTTTGAACCAATCTTTTACTACCTTCAAGTTACCTCAAAAATACCTTAGTTGTGGTACTGAAGGGCTCAGTGAGCAAGAGTTCCATGTTCACTTCCATGCCTAAAGCTGGGAATTCACTCTTTATGGCAAAAAGGAAAAAAAAAACCCTCTTGGACTTCATTATAGGTTAAGACAGCTGAGAAAATAACTGTGAGCACTCACAAGGAGCTAATAAGAGAAGCACTTTCAGGGTGTTCCAGGATTTATAATTAAAAGTACCTAATGCAGCTGAAAAAATGATTGTCAAGCTAGTAGGAAAGTAAAACTTGTCACTTCTTGTCAGTTTGGGAGGCGAGCTAGACTGAACGTGGATCATGCACCTTTGGTAAAGCACAGCCACAGCAAAAGGGGATATAGAGATCCAGATTTGGGTTTTCAGTTTGAAAAAGCAGTGAATACTGAAACCAAATAGATGTCTGAGACCTTCCAGTACTGCAAGGCAAATAAAATAAACCCTTCTAATAGCTGAAGACACAGGAGCTGTATAGGGCACAAATCACCACCATTGCTGTGTTGGAATGTTGCAGAGTCCTGAGACACCCACCTGGGCAAGGACAGGCCCATCCTGAAGAAAGAAGCTGGACACTGACACATGCTGTGCCAATGTACATACAATGTAATCATTTTTGTTGTGCTCAATACAGGATTACATCTACCCTCTCTTTGATCTATTTTTGAATAGATAACAAAGCTTTTGAGCTGATGACTGGTGAGTTTCAGAAGGCTGTACTAGACTGGCCTTGTCTCAGCAGAATCAACTGATGTGATGAACATCTTCCCATGTGTCTAGATAAGACAGCAAACCCTCTCTTATACAAAAGGATTTGAACTAAATGCTGCCTCTTTTTCTACTTGTGAGAGCAGAGAGTGGTGCAGATCAAATTCTGCTGGTGATCAGCACCTGCTGCTAAGGGAGAGACAGAAGGATGGAGTAGATGAGATGAAGCAGGATATCAGTTTTCAATTCAGTCATACATAGTAGATCCCATCCCAGTGACACTAAATGGGTGTTTATTTCATTACAACTAGCTCAACTCAGCACTAAACCTCCTCCTGATGCATTTTGTATCTTCACTTAGTGAGGAAAATGTTGATTCCCCCTCTTAAATCTGCTGCAAGGGCAAAGAATTGCCTTCCAGTGTGAGAGAATACCAGATGTTTTGTCAATATAAACCAGACAGTAGTACTTCTTCCGATCTTTTGGGTTTGTTCAAGTTTAAAATGAGACTAGTTCTTTTTTCAAAACAGGTCAGTGTGTGATTAAGTAATGAGCAATATATTTATGGTTCTGTTGTCAGGTAAGTTTAAATATAATTATATCTGGGTTAGTTGTTGTTTTTGTGGTGGTGTTTTGTTTTGTTTTTTCTTTTTAGTGATTAATTTCTTCAAAATATTCCTAATCCAGTTATGTAATTTCCTACAAACACTGTTTTGTAACCATGGGTCTGATTCACCACTGCATCACTCGACTTTTATACCAGTGCCAGTCTGGCTGATTGATTTTCAGAAGGGTTATATCAACATAAAACTGTAGCAATGGAGTTGTGAATCAGACTCAAACAGGGACAGCTACTCCAGGCAGAAAAATTCTTTGAAGAAACCTAGCAGTCAGAAACCTTGACAAGGCCATAGCACACAAAGAGGGTTTTTTGTCATCTCTGGCTGAGTGAAAGTACTCCCTGGGTCCTGCAGCTTCACAGGTCCACTGAAGCTACAGCTGCAATTCCCAGCACATGAGTTCCTCCCACCCACATCTCCTCCAACTTGACTCATTTTTAGCCTTTTGCCAGGAGGGGCTGAAAGAATGAATCTTAATGAGTATTTTTTTAAAGGGTTTTATAAATTCAGAACAACCATGCTAAATGGTGAGGGTCTGGCCTTCCCTGAAGGTTTTTAGAACTTCAGTGTCCAAAGCAGAATCATTTGCTGGCTCCTACATGGGATTGGCATCTTCTTGTCTGTATCTCTTACATAGAGCTGGTCTGGGGTATTGGAGTTCAGTTCTTATTTCTGTTGTGCTGTTGTGGTTGGGGGTCAGGGTTCTCCTGCCTGCTGTGCCTGTGGGGCTGAGAGGAGACCCCCAACCCATGGAGTGTTGAGTTCACCCCCTTTTCCCCCAGCTGGCTGCTTTGTGGGATGTGCTTGGAGAACATGAGATCATGTGTTAGATTAAAATCCCTCTCCTTCTGTTGCAAGTCTCTGCTGCAGAGAGATGGATTTTAAATGTGTCAGTGTGATCAATCAGATGCTTTTTAATGAGTCTAAGACTGCAAGAAGAGACAGAGGCGAGGAATCACTTATCTCTCAGGAATCAGACAGTGGTTATAATTACATGTGGGGTTCTTTAGTGCGTAGCAGATTTATTGATAAATTTGCTTCACCTTTTTCTATTTCCAGTGCAAAAGGATTAGTGGAGGATTTCTACTCATAAAAAAAAAGCAAAAAAAGCAGAAGAAAAGACCCCAAAAAACCACTACCACCACCAAAAAAATTCTTCTTTCTGGATTCAAAAATTTATAATGCAAACAAAAATTTTGGCATCAGTCTATTTTTTTCAATATTCTCATCTATTTCTTCACAAGAAATAATTCTGTTTCTAAATTTTCTGAGAGATTTCAGCTACTGGACATGCCAAGAGGAAACATTCTTTCTACCTTCATTCCAATTTTGCCAGCCAAGAGTTGATCCAGCAAATTACATGTTACCAGAGCACAGCAATCAGTATTAGTCACTTGAAGGGCAAGATACCTACAAAATAATTTTCACTGTGAAAATATTTTTCTGCTTTTGATTTGCTCACAGTACAGAGTTCATGCTTCCTGCTTAGTCATGCTTCATTTCTTTGTAAATTCTTTTGTTGTTTAAAAGATTCAGTGAAAGTTTTCCTTTCCTATTTAGGCTCCTCCAGCTTGTCTGCTTGTCTTTTGTCCTCACAAAGAATGTGCTCTTCAGTGGAGCTCTGACTTTCCAAGCTGGATTACACTCTAGTAGATGATCTTTTGGGAAAGATTTCATTTCATCATCACCATTTCTCAACTGGTCTGTTAGGGCCCACTCAGTAAGAGCTGCTGGTGTGCAGAGACCACTGTCTCTCATGGTCCCCCTCCATCTGCTCCATCTCCATCTGCTGTAGCTGGATCCATATGTGGTTTGCAAGGTCTTTGCAGGGCTCCCATATTTCTTCTTTATGCTTATGACTGAGAAAGCCATGGCCTGGTGTGGTGTGACAGGAGGCTGCTGCTCCAGGCCCCGTGAGTCAGCACTGCACGGTTAATCTGGACTTGCTGAATGTGAAAAGGATCAACTTTAAACACTCTGGGTTTTATCTTTGTGGGTTCTCTTGTTCTATGGCTGGGAATTCCAGTACCCAAGAATCCAGTAAGTAACTAAGATTCTCTTGCAGATCTCAAAGTTGGGAAATGAGGGCTTTCTGGAACAAGTTCTGATTTCATCCAGGGAGATCTAACCCAGAGAGAAGAAAAGAAAAGAAAAGAAAAGAAAAGAAAAGAAAAGAAAAGAAAAGAAAAGAAAAGAAAAGAAAAGAAAAGAAAAGAAAAGAAAAGAAAAGAAAAGAAAAGAAAAGAAAAGAAAAGAAAAGAAAAGAAAAGAAAAGAAAAGAAAAGAAAAGAAAAGAAAAGAAAAGAAAAGAAAAGAAAAGAAAAGAAAAGAAAAGAAAAGAAAAGAAAAGAAAAGAAAAGAAAAGAAAAGAAAAGAAAAGAAAAGAAAACAAAATAAAACAAAATAAAACAAAATAAAACAAAATAAAACAAAACAAAACAAAACAAAATAAAACAAAATAAAATAAAATAAAATAAAATAAAACAAAATAAAACAAAATAAAACAAAATAAAACAAAATAAAACAAAATAAAACAAAATAAAACAAAACAAAATAAACCATTTATTTCAACATGGGTTCAGAGAAAGAAATACCTGCTGAATAGAGAGCTGTGTTTCCTCAGTGATGTCTGAAACAGATGCTGACAAAATTCAAAACTAAAAAGTTGACTTTGTTTATGTCTTTAGTATAACAAACACTGCAGAACTGTGGTATTTTTCTGAAGAAAGACTCCCCTGACATCATGTTTGAGAAATTTTTCAGTTGGAAAGGCCCACATATTTATTTTGTGCAATAAACAGAGAAAAAATAATATGAAAAAATTTCAAGACATTCTGCCCTTAGTGATGATATATAAGAATTTTAGAGAAATATCACTGTATGAAGCTCACTTTTTTTGTTGATTCATAAAACCAATTTTTTTAATGTGAAAAAATAAGAATTCTGGTGTTTTACATTTATGCTCTCCCATGCTCTCCCATGCTCTCTGTAATCTCTTTGAACAACTGCTGTAAAAATTTTCAGTGTTATTATTTCAAGTACCTTGAAGCCTCACAGATTTCACACCATTGCTCTTTGAACCTTTGCAGTGGGATGAGAAGGGAAGATGGAGGTGCACAGAGGAATTCACCAACTCAGATGAGCATCCCTTACACAGGTAGCAAACCCACCTAAGAAAAATGATTGACAGTCAAAAAAGGACCTGAAAAGACTTGTGCAGCTTACACGATGCCTTTGGACAAAGGGGTTTAATTGCCTGTAAAAAGAAACTGTGAAATCTTCCCAGCTGCCCCTTTTTTGGTGTTAACTGAAGAGAATCCAATTTGGTTTTCCCTGAGGGCTCTCCATGAGTTGAACTAAAGCTCAATAAGTGGAGACAATATGGAGATTCAGCTCAATAAACTGCTTTGTAGAGTCACCCTTAGTCCAGATGGGACCAGAAGAATCATAAAATCCTGGAGGGAACTGAATTCAAATTTAATTCTCAAAGATTTCCTGAAAGATTCCAGCAAGGTCTGGCTCACAAAAACTGCAGTTACAGACATTGATTTTTTAAGAGGGGCAAGGTTGTGACGATTCCACTCTCTCACTTCATAACCCAGCAGTTTAGCCCTTGTCTCTCTCTCTCACCCCCAGTGCTCAGCTCCCCTTTTCTGAAGGGGCTGAATCCCAAAACCCTGCCTCTCCCTACAGCTGCCTGTCCCAAGTGCTCACCTCATTTTTGCCTTATTCCCTTGAGGATGTTGTTCTGATGCTCTCAGGCCTGAGCAGGGAAGGGGCTGAGTTGACACCATGGCCCTCAAGAGAGTCATCCTGGCTGTGCTCTGGCCAGCAAGGGAAGGCATCCACCACATCCCAAGGTCCACAGGCCACAGAAGCATGCTTGACACCTGTGGTGTGGTAAGGACAACAGGTCTCTTGTCCTGCTGTATTTGCAGTGAGGAGGTGCAGGGGTGCCTGGCAGGTACCCTTGGATAACAACTACACCTTTTGTATATCTTGTCACCTTTTTTCCACTTCTCATTGTTTTCTTTCACTATCATTGCCCCTCTCCCTCTCCTCCCCAGTCCCCTCCAGATAAACAACCCAGCCTCATTTACTTTTTTTACTATTGGTTCCATTTTTACTACATCCATAGCCCAGTCAGTATTCCTGACTTTAGTGGCACAGTTAATCTCAGCTTTAAATCCTGTGGCTGATGTGGGTATCAAGCTGCTGTTGGTCTTACCCAAGGTCCCAAAGCTCCTTTTCAGGGAGGTTTGTCCATCTCTCACATCACTCCCTCTGAACCACCTGTGACACAGCCATTCTTCATGGTGCTGTCAGTAGCTCCTGTCATTGTTATCTGTCACATCCAGCAATTTCTCACATCACAGTTTCCCACATCAGTTCAGTCAGCTGGAGCTGAGGCCAGGGCTGGTCACAGTCCCATTGCCCCGGCTGCTTTCACTGTTTGGGGTGATTTACCAGCTCCCATCTCAGACTGCACGGCTTTAACCTTTGGTTAAAGGTTCACATAATGCTCATCAGTCTGAAACAGGAGCCTAAAGCCATCATCACTGTACATCTAAAGAGGAATCAGAATTCAGGGAACTCTGGACTGAATGAGCTTGGGTGAACAGGGAGAAATAGGACAGACCTTGCTTTTTCCACATCCATATATAATGGAGGAATCATTTGGTATTGTCATTATGAGCATCTTTAGCATAACCCAAATACTCTGTCAAATCCAAGAACACAGCTGAGGTGTTCTGCCTTGAGATTCCTTTACTCCTGCTGCCAGTGAAGACATCTCCAGCAGGAGCTCACCAGTCATTGGGCTCAGATCGAAGTGTAAAGTGGAATCATGCCTCACAGCAGGAGATGGAAAAGGTCTGGCTGTTTTCATGGTTCCTTATCAGTCAGCTGGGACTCATTGCAAAATCATGACACAACTCAGCCTCAGCTGGTCTGACCTCATTCCTCCTAGGCCTTGTCTTCTGACAAGCAGCCAAAACACTGAGGCTGAAATGAGAGTTTCTTCTGGGCACAGTTTGAAATCCTCTGTATACAAGGGTCATTCCTTGGCTGTGACTCATTTCAGCAAGGACAACATGAGCTGCCTTGCTGCCAGATATGAAGGTAGGAGAGAGTAGAAGTGTTCAATCAGATGCCATCACACACCCTTCATCTTCCACTGGGGCTGGCTGCCTTGCAGGATTGCTGGTGGCAGAGAGGATCATTCAGCTCTTCCAAGCTCAACTTCTCACCTGCCATGAGGGCTCTATCAACCCTTATTACAAGGTTACTGCTCTCAGGGATTTTCTTTGCACAGGTAATGTAACCATGGGGATAACATGGTTTGTCACAGGACTCATTCATCCAGAAAGAACCGAGTCCAAGACACTTTCTCAAACAATTTTCCACATGTTTTTTACTGAAATGACTTGAAATGTTATACACTGAAAGGGTAAAATTCACTACATGACTCAATTAATAGACAAAAATGTTGCCAAAGTTCTGTACCTTTTAGCTACCATCTGTATGTTTGGGAACTGGAGAGGAGTCCTTCACAAGGTGAAGACATCTCACAGTGGAGGAAGCATATCCACATCCATGGAGAACTCATGCAATAAAACTATTTTAAGAGCCATATCCTGACAAGTACTAAAAAGGCAGAGGCAGAAACACAGCTACAGCCAAAAATTTCCACAAGTCTAATTTCAGCTTGGATTGAAGGGTGATTAATGTAATCTTTCTCTGTTATTTTCTGTAACCACACAGCTCCATGAGCACACATCTACAGTTAAACCACTTGGTAGCTGGGCTAGGGAAGATGGGACCATTGAATTCTTTTATTTTTCTTTTTAATCTTTTCAGGGTTTTCACATTCCAGCAGCTAGAGGTTTTGGTTGCTGTCGGTTTCCTTAAATGCTTCTGGGTCAAGAGCCAGTATTAGAAATTATTTGAACAGTCATTGTTTTTAAGCAAGAAGACACTCACTGCAGCTGCAACACAAGAGCAGAGCAGCTTACTGTGCAAATGCAGTTCTATCACAATGATTGCAATAAGAACATACTGTGTTGTCCATAATTGCATCCATATTAGGAGGAAAAAAAAATTAGCTAAGCTGTTCAGTTACGTGCCAAAACTATTTCCTGAGGGATATTTATTTTGACTAATGTTAGAGGGGGAAAAAAATGAAACCAATCTGGCCTGGTTTAAAGCACTTGACTTTTCTTTTAAGTTTGATGGAGAGAAACTAAGAAAGTGAACAATTTATGTAAAGCCACTGCTAGGTTTTAGGGTGAGAAGAGTTTTTAGGGTGACAAGAGTTCCTCCCTCTTGGCAAAGAGAAGGAATTCATAAATACAGAATGAGACAAGGTTACTGCTCTCAGGGAGAGGTATTTTTTCCCTATCTACCACAGCACTTTTCTGTGGTTTGACACAATGCCAGCATTCACTGGGACAAAATCCTATCTCCTGAAGTACCAACTGCTATTTGGCTCTGGGTATTTGGAAATATGCTCCTGTTGCTACGGTGATCTCAATATAAATCTGGTTTCTTGCCTGCTTTCTATTTCTTTAGTTGTTGTTGTTCTTAAGTGCAGACTAAAATAACAGATCATATCACTCCTAAATGAGATAAGTCATAGCTAGCTAGATATTCTTTGGGTAAAGGCACATGACTGCTACAAAATGCTGGCTGACTGTAATAGTGGCTTGTCTTTAACCTGTGTCACCAGGTTTTACTGTGAAATAGAGGGAGAGGTTTATATAAACTTAAGAGTGCCAGTAAGAATCATTGGCTGGCAGACTACAGTTCAGATTCAGTTCCCCTGCAACTTTTACTTGCTCTGAAGCTTTCCTCTTTGAAACACTGCTTTCTAAAACCAAAACAAACTAAAAAAAAATAATCAGTCTGACCATGGTGAGCACTGAAATTTGCTCCTGTAAGTTATCCCTTCACAATTGTTATGTGTTTGTGAATTCTCCATCGAGCAGTAAAAAGCTGTAAAGCACTAGGATAGTTTGTGATAAGACTGAGGAATTGGTAGCATGAGGAGTAAGGATTGATCAAAATTTAGGAAGCATATTTAATTAAAAACAGGGCATTTATATCCCCTTTCCAGAAACAGATATTGAAAAGTCTACATTCAAAATATTTGTCTCCTAAATTCTGGTTATGAAGTCCACCCTCACTACAACATATCTCCCTATACCACTTCCTTAATCAAAATGCAGCAGCATCATGGTCCTTCCCTTCTCTCATTAACCCCCTCTGGCAAACAATTTGAACAGGTCTCAGTCTAAGGGAGCCTCTTCTTTTGCAGACTGATACTGGTTTTTGTTCAAAAGAGTTCATTCAGAGTAAGATGAATCACCTTATTTGTAGTGGCTGTACAGCAGGTGTAGACAATAATTCAGTACCTCCAAAACACCTGGTTTGGTGCCTGAAGGTCTGGCCCTTCTTTCAGACTGGAGGCTTTGCCCCAGCAGAGCCACATGGATGTGCACAGTGGGATCAGTCACAGAGGATGGTACATGACCTGACCAACAAGGCATCCTCTGCTACAGGCCTGTCCATGGATGAAACCCAGTTACATGGAAAAGCAGGAATCTGCCTGCGTTTCCCCCACAAGGGCAGCCCAACAGAGGAAGGGGTACTGCTGTTTGAAGCAGAGAAATCATTTGGGGAGAATAAAAGCTTGATGATGGTGAGAGGGGAAAGCTCTAGCTTTGAAGAATTTGGAAAAGCCTTGGTGGTTTTCCAAACCTTTGATGTTTGATTTGAGCCAGATCCTGAAGAGGGTCCCAGAGAAACCACTTCATCAGCAATTGCTTTGATTCAGCCTTATGGGAGAGGAGAGTTCAGAGTCAAGGATGTGAACCCATTTTCACAAGAATAAGGGAAGTCTACTTGGAGGGGTAATTATGGGACTACCAGAAGGCAGGCTCAGCCCTGGGCACAGCCTGTGACAAGTGCTCATTGCTGTCCCTCACACTGCAGGAGCTCAGCCAGAATGTCACTGCACCTGGGCCAGTGCTTTGTGTTGGACAAAGCTGTTACACTGTCTGCCAAATCCACATCTCCCCCACTGGCTTCAGCACCTGTGAAGGAGAAGGGCAAGTTTGGGAAATTTTAACTGTAGATGTTTCAGAAAAAGGTTGTTTGATTTAGGGATGTGCAGACATCAACAAAATAATCTTCCAGAAGAGTGTGTCTTTCTGGTGCACTGGAGTGTGTCATGCTGTGATGTTGTCCCCAAGCTGATATGCTTCCCCCCACAATTGATCTTTTTGTCAAGAGCATTACACTGAAACCCAGGAGACTGGGCCAGTTCCCAGCTTTGTCACAGATGTCCTGTATGACCTATAACAAGCTGCTTACTCTCACTGTGTGTTACTTTGGAGACCCGAGGGTGATGCCTCCCTATCCCAAAGGGACTTTTGTCAATACACATTAATCAGTCTTGTGCAAAGCTGTTAATGGATACTGGGACAGGGGGTGTTTTCATTTCTGTTTCATTTCTCATGGCATAATTCCATGGGAGTTTCATTGTTCTTTCAGGCCAGCCTTCCTAAGAGGTAATTAAGAGGTATCTTCCTAAGAGGTATTAAGGCAGGTGATGCCGTAAAACAGCTTATCTTCTTTGCTCATCTTTCTTCCCTCTTTTTCCCTCTGGATTTTTTTTTCTTGACTTGTCATTCCTCTGTTTCTCTTCTTATCTACTTTAGGCATTACTCTTCATTACTCAGCTATTTTCTCCCTTTGCCATTTATTCCTTTCCAGTCTTTCTTCTGCCTAATAGAGATGTGCACTGGGACTAGGAAATAAGGAGTTTTGCTTACCCCTTGGGCTCTCTTGTGCCTGCAGAATAAATAGAAATACACATTGAAGTACGTGTATATCTCCTGTTTAATGCACACTCACATTATAATAATTAGTTTGATACCAATTTTGCTGTGTTTCAGGGAGCTGTTACCTGAATGGTTATACAACAGTGGTCTGTTTGTTTGGGTAACATTGCAGTGAGGTGATTCAGAGTGCTGGTGTGCATATATTCTGAAATACTGGGTTTGGGTACATGGTTAATTCCATTGTTGGAAGACAACAGTGTGAGAGAGAATATGTTTATATTAGAAATTTGTAATGCTGAAATTGATGTCTTGGCAAAATGCCTAACAGGAATACCAGAGACAAGCCTTCTCCTCATGGGCACCTTCATCAGCACCTTCAGCACTCCTACCAAGGAAGGGGATTTTGCCTCTCTGTCATGTGGGGTGTAAGGGGGCAGAGAGGATAAACGACTTGATTTTAATGTCTGTGCTGTCTTAAGCGAAAATGAAACATGTCTTTAGTTACTTCAGCTGTTCTTTTCTTGGTTAGTGCATCTTTTAGGAGGTGTTAGTGTGAAACAGCCTGCCCAGATGGAATTCCACCTTCTCAATGCCTGACTGGTTGTTAAAAGCCACTGCTGAGTCTGCAGTGCTGTGCAGGGATGGTGGTGTGTCTGCAAAGCAGAGAGTGAGAGGGAAAACAGGAAAAAGATAAGTACATAACTGGTGTGTACCCTTGGCTAGCGATATCTAGAAAGGGAAGGAAACAGGGTAAAAAATATTTAGTAATTAGTGACTTAAAATGGAATAGACAGGGCTATTTAGTTGACTATTATTGCTTGCTACAAAAATAAATGTGGAGACTCTAATGTAGTGTTCAAAGGAACATCAAAATGAAGGATGGTCCTTCCCAAAAGGAACTTGCTTTCCCTATCTAATCTGAAGATCTGAAAGAAATCCAGCCTCCTATTTATTCAGTAGCTGCAGGGATTCTGCTATTACTGCTGCTGTTACAGGTTACATGTATGAGTAAAAACTGTGCTGGAAATTTTATACCAGACCTTCACACCCTATTGGCAGCACTCTCAATTCAGTATAGTTTGTTTGTTCATTCTGCCTCTGCTTTCTGCTTCAGGTAACTTATCTGAAGGCATGGGCCATGAGCATGAGGATGCTGTTCCTGAAAATAATCTCAAGCACTCATTTCTCCGATGCTGTATTTGACTCTTCTGCCTGTAAAATTTGCCTGGAATAGCAAAATTTGCAAGTTTATGCTACCCACAATGTGTCAGAACCAGTTAAGTAAAACAGTGCCCCAATTCCTATTGAAAAACAGGACAAGAAAATCAAGAAAACCAAAAGGAACAGGATGATATTTTTTTTTCATCATCCCTTCTTATCCTCTTCAAAATTCCAGTGTAAATTTCCTGTCCTCTGGCACCCTTAGCAGATGTGACTTTTAACTGCTGTGAACATGGCAGTGTGCAATACTTTGTGTAATGGCTGAAAAGCCTGCAGTTTGTAAACATTCTAAATCAAAATAAAATTCCTACAAAATCTGTTTATAAAAGATTCAAGTGCAAGGTTTGATTTTGATTTTTTTTTTGATACAATAGACTCCAAGCAAAAAACCTTAAATCCAAACATGCTGACTTTTTGTGCATATTAGTAATATGCAGTAGAATTTTTCAAATAAACTATATTAGTGTGTGTTATCAAGAATAAGATTTGTGGGTCTAGCATCCTGAGAATTTCAAGGCATTCAAAATTTGCATCCTGGCTTTGTGGTTTAGCTAATATCTTGTTTACAATGCTGCCAAGATCTGTGTAAACTGTTTGACTTGCAGAATAAATGTAGCCAAATCAAAACCATGTCTTTATGCCAGCAGTGTTTTTCTTCAAATGTCTTGTCTGTAGCATCCACAGAAGCATTATGCAAGCTTAATATTTAGGAGGGGGTTGAGACAAGGGAGGCAGGGGGTGATTTGCTCTTTCTTTATAAATTTTATCCAGCTTCAGTTTACAAATCACATTCATGTTGGACACTTGCTGACACTGAGATGTCACAGAAGGCAAATCTTATGGATGAAATCTTACCTACTGACCATGTCTGAATCATCTGTCCAGAAAAGGCAACAGTGAAAAGCAACCAAACGCATTTTCTCTTGATTTTTGAAGGGAACAAATACCTGGGTTTCCTGAGCTGTTTGTTTCTTAAAAAGGGAAATTAGGAGAGGGGAGGGAAGAAAAAGAAACATTAGTTGTTGGGCTGGTGGTGGCCTTGAATATTTTTGTCATCCCAAGAGCTGGTCTTAGAGAGCCTCAACAAAGCTGTAATTGGGTCTGTGGGTTTCCAAGGAAACGAGACTAATTAGAGGAGTGTGACTGTGGCTGGGAAATATGGTCTAGCAGGTAGGGCTCTGACCGAGGAGCTGGGAGAAAGGGGTGTTATTCCTAGCTCTCACCTGTCAGGGGTGTGACTTTGGAAGGTCAGCTACACCTCTGGAGCTGCAGGGTTTGCAGTGCTCCTCTCTGCCCTTCAAGTGTGGCACGAAGCCCTTCAGAGCCAGCAGCACTTGCACCACCAACACACCACCCTGTCCTGACTGGGGCCTCTGGGTGCTGCTGTAACCCCTGTCATCTCTTCAGCACATAAATACTCTTTGCATCCTTCCTCTGACATGTCTTTTATATCCTTTTGCCAGGGATTTACAACCTCAGTCACCCAGCAACCTTTAAAACCTGTGACTCTCTGGCTAGAGATCCCACTGGATTTTGCTGCTTCTCTCTTACATGTCTTCACAGTATCGGTCTTTGGAAGACTTCTCAAGCTTCAAATCCCCTATTCCTGGGGGCAATGGCTGCCTGATTCTCCTCTCAGCAGGCTCTCCTAACTCAGCCTTACAATCTCTGACACACCATTCATACCTGCAGCTCAGCCAGACACTGGGAGCCAGACACCTCTGCCTTTCCTTCTGCATTCCTGCAGCCTCAAGACACTTTTTTCCTTGCTCATAATACTTGAGAAAGGTAGAGTGAGGCAACTGTGCAGGCAGCTCTCCCAAGAAGTCCACAGCCTGTGGTAAGTGGTGTCTGTCTCCATCCCACCCTGTCTGCCTGCACTGACAACTGGGCTGGCTAATGAGAGTTTCAACAGTAAAATTCTGCCTTCCTCCTCCCAGTCTGACCTCCACTGACTTGTGCTGGCACGGTGGCTGGAGCTGTCACTTGCATCACTGAAATCTGTCCCTGCAGGATCACAATGGTCATGGCAGCTGCCTGTCTGAGCTCCAGCTAAAGGAATCCCTGCTCTCAGCAACTGCAACTCCTCTGCAATCAATGAAGAAGAAAATGAGAAATATCGCAGTCTGATCTTTCTCAGGCTTGCCAAGGTGGCATATTCTCAAAAATTAGAAAGACCATAGCTACTTGTGGTGAGATAGTGATGAAGGGGATAATTGGACAAAGAAAAATGAGCTACTAGAGAAGAGGTAGAGAAAAAAGGGAATTAATAGCCAGGATAGAAATGGGATATTTCTTGGCAACAGGAGAAAGTGGAGGAGAATAAATGGAGAAATGGTTAAGTATAAAGAAATAGTGAGGTTAGAGGGTAATAAAGTCAATGGTGAGGAATGGAAAGTTAATCTCCCTTGGCAGAGGGTCAAGGGACACCTGACAGGAGACTGAAACAAGCATGATGCTAAGTGGAGCACTCTCCTCTGTACATCAGGCAGATTCCTACCCTATTTTGTTTGTACTTCATAATTTATTTTCCACTGACTAATCTTTTAATGCATTTTAGTAAGTAGTGTTTTGAATTGTTTGGCTTAGAATTTCTCATGCTTTTATCAGTTGCTCACTAATTACAGTTACTCACTACTAACAGTTCACTGTTACTAAAACAGTGGTTTACCTGGGAATTAATTGGATTTTCTTTTAACTCCCTGTCATCTGCAATGAGATGACAGCTGTCCAGGCCTGAGAAGAAGAGCATGGGTGGAAACAGGCTCTATTTTCATAGGTGTAAGTACAAAACTAAACTGCAAAGTCACTGTAGGGTTGTCAGCAAGGAGAAGGAAACCTTACCTATGATAAAAACATAAAAAGGAGATAGGGTTATTGACCCAACACTTTGGCTCACAGTTCATGTCTCAGGGAGGGATTTTTTTAGCCTCTGAGCAGGCTCAACTTTACTGAGCTACAGCTCTCAGGACTAGAGTTACTTGCTACAATATGAACCTAAAAACTTCTGAATGGTTTGACATGAAACTGATGCCTTTTTAAGTTAATAATTTCTCCACACACTCCATTTATTTCTCCTTCATCAAAAATAAAACAAAGGTAAAACTTGTTCTTTCTCAGATTTAATCTCAGTGTAATACAGACCCTATTTAAGCAAAAAGTTTATCTATAGGTATGGCTTTACAGCTGGTGTTCTCGAAAATAAGCACTTCTATGCTTTTTCAGGGTGTAAAGATACTGTATGAAAATACAATGTCCTACATATTTACCATGCCATCTCACCCTCCTACTACTGATAATTTATTATAATGTTATGGTTTAACAAAATTTTAATGGAATTTTTGTGCCAATACATGTGACAGTGACAGCAATATCACATGAATTCATTAAGATCTGTATTATTATGATGAATATGAAATTATTTCACTAGGCTAAGATACTTTTTCTAATGATCAGTTAAATTACTCTTTAGCTGCAGTAGAAGTCTCGTGAGATTGTAGATGACATCCACAAGGATACAACACAAATTAGTAGTGGTTAGTTCAGTGCCCAATTTCAGATTAATCAAAGAGATAAGGCACCTAAACTGTTACTGCAGTGCACTGCAAGTCATTACTACTTTGTTGCAGAAGCATTTATCATAGTCAATTTTCCATTCTGAACTAATGCTTTGGTATTTGGGAATTCTTTCAGGATGATACAAAGCCTTTTGAGGAGCATGTGAAGTAATGCTTTGATAAATTTCTGCCAGGAAAACAGGACAAACATAGATGCTTCTAGAGGTGATCAGAAACCCCTGTCCCTGAGATAAATCTGTTGTTAAACTCCATGACAATGTCTGTTGAGAGCCCATTCTGAGCCACCTGCTTCTCCTGGTCCCTGGCATAACTTGGGAATGGTTCAGTCCTCAGGTTGCTGTCACCAGGTTGTATAAATGATATTGCGAGGTCTCATTGCTTTTGCTCCTTCTGCTACTCCACAGTGTTTGTCTCCTCATGTGTCATGGCAATATGTCTTTCAGCAGATCTGCATGAATTCAAAGTAAGTAACAAATAAAAACAGCCTGTTATTCAGGCTTGTTTATAAAAAGTTGAAGCTGACATAATTTTTCCCCTTTAGTATTAGGGTTTATCTGCATAAATAAACAGTGATGAAAATATGGCATGAGAGCCACCAGCTTCCCTGGAAAATAGGAGCTAGTACCTACCAGTGGATCAGAAAGGCAGGATAGATGGTCCTAATGGACTTAAGATGCAAGGGATGTACCTTTCCCTATTTCCCATAATTTAGGTTCAAATTCCCAAGATTGTGTGCTCTTTCCAAGGCCTCTGTATGGCAGAACTTGTGGGTAGTTTGAGAAATAAATCCACATTTCCTTTATGTGATTTTTTTTTCCTCTAACTTTCTTTTTTTGCCATCACATTGTCACTAAAACTAGTGACACTAGAAAAGTAGTATATTCACCATTTCTCTGAGGAATGTACAGGACTTTGGAGTAATCACTTTTAAACCCTCATTTTAATGTTGCTTAGAAGCATTCAGGGGTTGTAGCAAAAATATTCCTCATGCCTTAAATAGGCAGTGGGAAAAGTATGATGTGGAAACAACTGATCATATGGGTTCTTCATTGGCTCACCAGTTTTACAGCAATGATTAGAAAAAAATGTGCACTTCAGTGACACAAGCATTAACTGTAAATACAATTTGACACCAGCACTTTCCTAAGGATTTGTAAGATTTAGTGTAGTGAGTGTTTATGAAAATTGTTATGAATATCCCAGCTTTACACACGGGCATAGTGCAGTTTGCAGGAATATTAGCCTGGAGAAGACAAATAGACCAATTCCCATTTTGGCTAAACAGGTATAAAACTGGAATAACATGATTGCACCGAGAGGAACTTGATTATATCAATGGGAGCAATATTTGTTTATTGCTATAGAATTTCCTAGGTCATCTTCTGTAAAGTGGAAATTTGGATGTTTCTCTTTAACATGTTTCTTCTGTAATGTGGAAACGCACTTTAAAAATAGCAGCATTATTTGACAGCAGTGTGCTTAGGGAAGGTTGATCTTACTGAGATTGTTAGTCCTACAAGATATGCTGCAGCACATTTCCTTTATAGTATTACATTGTGTAAATTGCTCCAGCTCAACTCACCTGTCAAGATAACTGGAAAAAATGTAATCTGAGCAGGTTCATTAAAAGGCTCTATTGATGCTTTTTAGGTATTAGCTTTAAATAGTTTATTAGTAGACTCCAGTCATTGGTGCAAAGCAAGAAGACCCTATTGCACTAAACCCTTCTGCAGTACAATGAATGAAACTCACATGAGGTCTATATTTTCTTTCACTTAAACTGTGAAAGTTTTTCCTCTAAATAAATTGGGAATTGAAAACAACTCACAAATATCCGTAATTATTTATGCCAGATTAACAAATGATGGGAGACAGTTCTACATATTCTTTCAGAGCACAAATTTGGCAAGTACTTGTTATAAGGCTGTATTCATATTTGCCAGTATGCATAGATTTAAATTTACAGCTGGATTTGCTTTGTAGCTTGCTCATGCCCTAAATGAAGAAGAAGCTGGTAAATGACAAGAACCTGCTTTCTGACCAAGGGCTCCTTCCCCACAGAGCTGTGCAGCCACAGGAAGCTGCAAGAACAGTCTGTATCCACTGTCTTCAGTGTCAACATTTATTAAGGACAGCACTCAGTGCCTGATCTTTGAAAACTCTTAAATGACATAAATGATACCTTAAAAACTGCATGGAAAAGAAAAACTTTTTCAAGTGAGTAGGGCCAGGGTGGTTTAGAGGAAGGATTTCTGACTCTAGATGAGTTCTTGTTTAAAGGTCTTTGCAAAAGAACATTTTGCTCTTCACTTTTTTAGATATCACTGCCTGAAACAATTCTTGCTAAAAGAATTAGTTTCTAGTCAGGCAACATCTGGTTTCACACTTACAGGTCCTGGCAAAAAGAGAATCTATTGAGCCAAGAATAGTATCAGGAAACAGGGAGCTCAGATCTCATCTACCTCTCATCAAATACAGTGGGAATTCAGGCAAACGAGATAAGCCTCAAATGGTATTAAAGATACTAGTTGGTTTTCTAAAGCAGAACAGCAAAATCTGCACTTAAAGTGCATTTGATTGATAGTGACCAGATTGTTTCTGAGGTCTTATAGAATAACAAAGACAACAGAGGAGTGTTCAGCAAGCAGCAGCAGCAGCTTGGGTGACAGATATGCAGCCTGTGGGATGGATTTTTGGGCTTAGCTTGCATTCACAAAAGGGTTGAGTTCAGAACTTCACTGCTTCATACTTCTTGAAAAAATATAATTAAGTGCTCAAAATCAGACTCCAGAATATCAGCCAGAGTCAGGATGGGTACAGGGAAGGAAATGGGGAAAGAGGGGCATGGAAGGCAGGGATGAGGAAGGCTGGTATGAGCAGAGCAGAGCAGAGTGTAAGCCCCAGAGCTGCTGAGAAGCAGCTGGAACAGGCCTGGAGCCTCTTTAATGAGCATGCCTTGAGGAAAAGGAGTGTGTCTGTCAGTCTGTCAAGGGGCAGAAAAAGGCAAACCCCACCCCGAGAGGGACAGCAGGAGTTGTGTGTAAGAAGAGGCAGAAGCAGCGAATCCACACCTCTGAGAGAGCAGGATTTGCTACAAACTTCCAGGGAAGGGGTCTGACCTGAAGGTATCTGGTGAGATGTAAGAGAGGGATGCATCATCTGTGGCTTGAGCCTACAGAGAGAGCTCCTTGTCTGCTACAGCATTTCAGAGCTACCTCAGCACTGGAAAGGAGAAACATGATGGCACAGGAACCTTTCTGGTGAGGAATACCTTAGTCCTCTCTTGTCATGAGTCCCAGTATCTTCCTATAGAGAACTTGAAGGCCCAAGGGCAGCTTTGTACTCTTCACTAATTAAAAGAGAAGGAAGAGGAAGAGCTATGACTTTCTAATTTGGAATTTATATATATAAACAGAATTTATATATATATATATTTATATATATATATATAATATTTATATATAATAAATAAAATATATAATAGTTATATAATAATATATAATTACATATAATTACATATCATATATAATTATATATTATTATAATTTATTGTATATTATATTAAATTATATATATATTAATTTATATATATATATATCTATATATGTAAAGTGGAAGATTATTTCTGGCCCAAGATATTTTCTCTTGGTTTCCATTTCAGTTTGTGATAACAATTTTTCATTTGTTATGTTTGAGCCTCTGTTTGGCCTTTACTTACTTTAAAAGATAAAAAGTGAGTCTTGTAATTTTTATTATTTCTAGTGGAACTACATTAAGGCTATGGAACTGTATTGTTTTGTAGTTCTTGTGAAAAAATAAAGTTCTTGTGGCACAACTTTTCATAATCAAAACCAGAAACAGTCATGAATTTCAAATTTCAGATTTAGTTTGCAGAATTCATAATTAGGAAGATAGAAGGCAAATAATCTTTTGCTTTCAAACTGTGATCCATCATGGAAATACATACGGAGCCCTACAGTACCTGCTGCAAGTGTCTGCTGTTAAAATGATACCCTTTTACTCTCTTTTCTGAGCAAGTGAATACCATTACCACAGTGTTTGCCAAATGCTCAGGAAATATTGCTGCTAAATATAAGGAATACTATACTAATGTATAAAGACATGTGAACTGTGTGTTAAGATTATTTAGTTACACTGAATTTCCATGGTGACCAACAACTGTACTTTAAGACAGCCACACAAGTCTAGTGAGCATTATCAGCATTGTCTGTGCAACAAATGAAAACCGAGAACGTGAATACTTTTTCCTGAGGTATGTAAATTACCGCAGGCGTGATATGAATAATACATCCTGTGCACATTAGCACAGTTTTTCAAATGCAAAAGAGATTCTATATGCACAGTTAAAATGAGCTTCTCTGAATGTTATATCAGTAGAAAATCTCATTTAAGCAGTGGAAAGAAAATGTGGAACCATCAATATGACTTAACTCAAATAGATGTAGAGATCTGAAAGTCCTAAAAGAAGAAAAACTCCATTTCAGATATCTGAAACTAGTTATTTATTTGGGACATCATCCTGAGAATCCTGTTCTCTGAGGTTTTTCATGTTTTTACATCTACAAGAGTAAGGCCCATGTACAGGCAGAGAGATTCTTATTACAGCAATTGCTAATAATGTGGCTGCAGAAAGCATATGTCAGTGTAATAGAACAATTGTTCCTCCTCCTTCTTCTTCTTCTGTTTTCTCATTTATTTGATCTTTTGGTTCACTTTTGTCCTAATAAATATGTATGTGTTTATGTAAAATGAGAAAAAAATAACATCCTTCATATTTTGCATTTTCAAACCTAGGAAAAAATAAGAATGTTACAAGTCATTAGTTTTAGATGGAAAGGGCATAAATTACAAGAGATCTCCCCATTCTGGAAAAGACGACAAAAGAAACAAAATATGGCAATGCTGGTACTTAGTATTCCTTGGAGGGTTTTCAAATAACAAGTGAGAGCATGCAGTGGGTTTAGGGATAGAAGAGGAACAGAGGGAAGGATCAGAATGGTAGGAGAACCCAGCAGAAGGAACCTGTGAGAGACTGTGAAAACTGTATTTAAATTTATGTATTTTATCTCACTATGTTTAAACCTGTAGATCTTCAGCCAGTGCGTTGGGAAACTATTTTGACTGTTTCTCGCAATTTTTCCCCATTATAATTTACCACGTTTCATCTAGTTTCTGCTGCTTGTAGAGTTGTGTTACAGCTTTCCCATGCTCAGATTGAGCCTGTAGTTCATGCAATAACCTGCAGGATTACCAGACACCTGTGTTACACCTGGAGATCATTTGACCTCTCCTGGATGTTTCCCAGAGATTTGTCTCTCACGGCCTCTGTCAGCAGAGCCATGTGGTTTCATCAGGGCACATATTCAGGATCCAGTTCTTGAGCAGATAGAGGGGACAGAAAGAACAGCCCTCACAATTGCTCACCATCCTTTTGTTAACTGTTCGCAGAATCACAGTATCTCTGAAATTAGAAGGGACACAGAGAAATCATCCAGTCCATCTCCTTGCCCTGCACAGGATTTTAACTCAGTGAGCTTTGTAACCCCTGATCCCAATGCCAAAAATCATTCTGACAACATTTGAAACCTCCTTGAGTTCTAAAATTCCAGTGTAGACACTCATGCTTTGAAATGCAGCCCATCACCACTGGTTCTGCTATGTGAAGCCATTTTTTGGAGGTGATGTTACGGGACCCATCATCTTTGTTGCTAGTTCATCAATAATACTGTCTGAGACAGATTTACATCTGACTGTTTCTTAGGTCAGAGGCAGGATCAGACTTCGCAGTAGGATGAGAAATCTTGTAGGAAGGGCTAGGACCAGAGTCCTTTAGAAAACTCAATGTCCATGGCTTCCTTCTGGGAGGGAATATTCAAGGAAGGATGAGGCAGAACTTGACAGCTGAGATCCACACTGACCCAGAGTGACAGGAGTGTGAGAAGAGAGCTGAGATTAGCAGCTTCCAGAGAAGAATGGGAAGATGCAGCCCAGCAGCAACACAAGAGAGGCTGTCAGGCAACACTGAGTTAATTTATGTTCAAATGCTGCATGGACCTGGCCTGTGAAATGTACAGGAGGCTGTGAACACCAGAGAAAAGATGAAAGAGCAGATGAATGGAACCTATTTCTTGGTGCACACCTATAGTGAGCTGCATTCATTTATCAAAGCAATATTTTAAAGACTAAAAATACTTTATGGAATTATTCATTAAATAGTCATTTCAGTTCTGACATACTACTCCTGCAGAGATCACAGACAAGAGCTCTTCTGCCTCTGCTTTAGTTCTTGATATCTTCTCCCCAAATACACCTCTGCATGTTCTATTACTATTTAAACAATTTTAATTATATGAATCATGGGTAAACTACCATTATAAGCACAGAACTTTCAATATATTTATAGGAAGGTCCAGGGTTATATTCTCTTTAAAATACAAATATTATCTCTTACCTTTTAGGAAAAAAGTTATTAGAAATCACACATTTCTAAATCAATACTGCTATTCTAAAGGTAGCTATTCTTTCTTGTTGGTGTTTCTAAGTGTAGAATCTTAAGGCATGATAATATTTCAGGTTTAAGGTTTATATATTTGCTCAATCTAGGCATAAGGCACCTTGTTGTTCTTCAGCAATTTAAAATCATGTCAATACATAGCAAAGGAATAAATAGCAAAGGCAACAAACCATCAGGAAAGACACTGTGACTATCTGGGCAATCATACAAAACCAACAGAAGCAAAACAAGAAACAGCAGATATTTGGTTTGAATCTGACTGAATCTTCCAAATTACTTATATTTTAAATCTGACACTTTCATGTGGCAAATAATTCTTTGGGGGGGGTGGGGGGGTGGGTGGGGAAAACAACAGAAAATAATTGTTCTCCTAAAGAGAATTTCTGCAATACTTTAGAAATTTATATTACTGGTTACATGTATGAAGGTTTTTGGATTTTGATTGCCTTCTACAATTAGAATGAGGATATGCTAATTTTAAAAGTGCAAGGTTTATATAAAATTTCCCATATTTTTAATATCTCAGACAAGTTAAAAACACAGAATCCAACACTGAAATTGTAAAGGAGCCACTTGAGAAATCTTCAAGGTAAGAAACACACAAGTAGAATCAATCCACATATAGGAATTCCTGAAAATTTAACAGTAATCCTAAATAAATCACTTGCATACATAATTTTATGTTTCTAGTATACTTTATTTAATGTAAAATTGCAACTTGATGTTCTGATTTTAAAGCTGTCCTAAAATTTAAGGTCATCACAATGTTCAGATCATGTCTGCCAAAAATAGGACATTTTTATCTCTGCAGCATGAGGTGTGAAAATGATTGTGAAGGGTGTATATGGGTCGGGAACAGCCTCCTATTGTCATAGCAAAGCCAGAATCTTTCCATACAGAGGTTTGGTTAATGAGATTTTAGAAGCAATTTAAATCCGCAAACTAAAGGAACGATCTAAATGTGGTTTGTGGAATTGATTTCACTGCAACAAGATTAGATTTAGATGTGGTGCATGCTCCTTTCTTTTTTTGGTATAGTAGGAATATATATATTCTTTTTAACTTGGAAAATAAAATTAAAGGATGTTTCTAAATTTATTTTTATGGATTCACTGTTTTTTAATGAAAAAAAACAGACTGAGAAAGATCTGATTAAGGCTTATGTATATTTACAAAGTATTTTTTTCCAACAAATACAACTCACTTCATCATAAAATATAGAAAGTAAAATATAAAAATTAATAAGGACTGTTCACAGTTACTTGTAAAACCAATAACTGCAGGCAATAATGTCAACTCTTCAGATACCTTCAGTTTCTACATAAAAAAGAAAGATAATCTCTTTGCCCTTCCCTTCCTAAGTAACTGTTAGGAGGAACATGTGCTGCAGCATAGATTCCAGCACAGAATTTGGCCTGTGACTATGGTGCTAGGCCAGAAATGTCCTTGTTGTAACCAGCATCCAGGAAGAGGTGAACTCCTGAGCCCAAGTGCTGAGAGGCCAGCCAGGGATGGATATTGCTGCTAATGAGGCTTGGGCTGGGGGAGCTGCTCTCCCAGGCTTTGCACACATTGTGCAGAGCATTTCACCTGGGGTTAGCACACCTTACCTCTGAGAAAGTATTTTAGTCGTCTTCCTTTACCTTCCAATCTCCCTTCCTGACACACCTCAAGGGGAAATAAATAAAACTCCTAGTTTTATTTTCACACAAATTAGTTTTGTTTCCACACAAAGTGGGTACTCACACTACAAACTTCAGCCTGTTTTTATGCTTCTAACTACAGGTGCAAAAGTCAGATTGGGACATCAGTTAAGTGGTCAATGAAGGGATGTCAATGCCTGCATAAGCTAATGAAGAGATCTAAGCTGAGTAACAAAGTTTTTTCTCATACAAGTACAACCTATAACCATACCTGTGGCCTCACTATCAAAGAAACCCCGAATGTTCAAATGAAGTCAAGGAGTCTAGACAACTTCTCCAGTCTTACTGAGCACCTGGAATGCACATCTGAATTAAAAAAAAAAAAATACAAACCACTTTTGAGCTGAAAACCTGAACTTGAATCTGTGAGACTACAATGGGGAAATAGCAAAATATGCTTTTATTCTCTCCCAGAAACCTGCATGTATATTGTTGGAAACAGCCAGGTGTGACCTCGAGTCTGATCCAGGACAGATCTTCTTCTGCATGACCCAGTACTATCAGCATTCCCTCACTGGAGATTTGATAATGCTGCAGAGAAAAAATAAAAGTCATGTGAAGTCTGCTTTCCCTCGTATTTTCACAGTTTCAGTGTAGCTAAGGTGTCATGAAATCCTACAGCTCTCCATAGGTCTGGAGAAACCTCCAGTCACCATTCGGAGCAGTTCCCTCAGAAGAGCTGTAACTGCCTCTGCAACTCAGCAGACAAATATGTGTGAATCCTCTTTTGCCCAAATCCTCAATCATAGTCCAGAGCGTTTGATTACATCCTCCAGCTTTACTTGTTAGTGCTGTGGAAGACTTGTGTTCTGCCTTGTTAGAGGAACAGTAATCTCATGAAATGGTTTAAGATCTTATTATTTGTAGCATTTGTTTACCATCTGTATTAATCTAAAATTATTTGTGTAACTATCTGAAAATGAGGGATATTAGAATTTTTTTATATGCAATTTAATGTGAGGAAAAGACTTCAGGACTCAGGGAAATGTAATTTTGATCAACCAGTCAAAATAATTTCATGAGTTTCCCTTATTTTACATTCAAAGCACAAAGCATCAGTGGCTTAGGGCTAAGGGAGAATTGATGGTTTCAGTAACAAAAACAATACATGAGAAAGAGGAAGCTCTTAAGTACCTTGAAGCTGGAAAATACATGGGTTGGGCTCTGTTCTGCTTTGCCTTCAAAGAATTAAAAGCAAGTCCTTTCCTACAATTATGAGACTGGAATTGAAAATGCACGTGTGTTACAAGCCCTGCTGTTATGTTCTACAGCCCAGCAGAGTGCTTTGAAGGAAGCTTAGTCTGCTCTTGCCTCTGAAGTACAGAGTTTCTTGAATAGATACTTCTCTTGAACAAAACATCCCCATGAATTAATACTAGTTACACTCCCTAAGCCTGCTTAGAAAGAGCTTTCAGGGCATTTCCTCAAAAGGTCCTCAGTGTGTGCTGTCATGATAAGCTGCAGTCCTCTGGGATCTTGCTCTTCCTTTAAGAATCCTAAAAATTGAGCCACCTTACTGTCATTTCAGGTTTTATAGGCAAGCAAGCTGGCAGACCTGGTTAATTTTGGGATCTATTCCCTCTCCCCCAGATTTCCAGCTTGTTAATGGAAACAGGTGTTTGAGGATCAATAACCTGGCAAGTCCTCACTGTCTGAGCTGTTGGGAATAAGAGCATGGCAAGAGTTGTGTGAGGCAGGTCCTCAGCCCACACCTGAGACCAAGGAAGAAAAAGGGGTAATTTTTATATTTTGTTGTTGTTGATTGCTTAAACCCTTGTAAAAGCTGCAATGGCTTAATTCTTCCAACACCAGATGCTGTCTTTTATTAGTGCGTTATTAGAACATTAAGAAGCACATTCAGAGAGGCTCTCTGCAGCCTACAAGTGCCTACAGGCAGCAGAGAGGTAGATTACTGCAGGGGGCTGGATTCAACATTCCCCAAGTTAGTTTCTTGCTCCAAATCATCCTGTGGAGAAGCCTTCATTACTTCAGGCCTTAAAGGGAATACAGCAGACTTTCTTCCCAAGGCTAATGTTAACCTTTATGAATATCTTTCTTTGTTTCCCCAGAGACATCATTTTACATCACTGTTTTAAGTGGAGGCTGATTTTCTTTGTCTGTGAATACAATGAATGAAACAACAAAGCACCTTTCTGCAGGTTTTTTTTTTCACACAGTGTAAATATTTGCTTCCAATCTGTAGGTTTGTCAGTCAGATTTCAGTCTGAAGAAAATACTTGCAGCCAAGATGGCAACCCTGAACATAAATAAGATTTATAATGGAAATAACAGTCCTTACTCTAACGCTATGATCACATACCTACATAAAAAGGTGGAGCACTCCTGTTGTATAATCTACTATTGGTCCTGTTATGTGACCTAATTAAAACCCTTCCTCAAGGATGTGCTTGTCATGCCTGCCAAAATATTAGGATAATTTAGGAGTTCCCCAAGGAGGGACCTGTGAAACTGCAGACAGCAATCAAATGCCAGCTTTCACATAACAAGAGGGCTTACCTAGAAGTCGTAAGAAGCTGATTTTCACAGTGCAGTGTAGGAAGTACTCCTTTGTCTGTCAAGGAAATCAGCTCAGATGCTCTGTCAAGGTTTAACCCCATCTGGCAGCTAGTCCCATACAGCCACTCATTCACTCTTCCCTGACAGGATGGGTGAGAGGATTGGAAGAGTGAATGAGATAAAGTCAATTTAACAGGTAAAATAAAGATCCTGTGTGCCAGCAAAGGAAAACAGGTAGTTCATTCACCACTTCTCATGGACAGGCAGGTGTTCAGCCACCCCAAGGAGAGCAGGGCTCTGTCACCTGTGACAGCGACTTGGGAAGGCAAATACCAATGCTCCAAACATTTTTCTCTTCCTTATTCTTCCCCCAGCTCTATATTCTAAGCACAATGTCATATGGTGTGGAGCATCCCTTTGGTCAGCTGTTGTCCCAGCTGTGTCCCCTCCCAGCTTTTTGAGCATCCTTCCACGCTGTGCAAGGAGTAAAAAGAACACCCCTGTTATCAGTGCTGTTTCCAGCACATCCAAAACACAGCTCCATACAGACTGCCAGGAAGAAAATTAACTCTACCCCTGCCCAGACCAGCCCATGCTCCTACAAAGAATTTTTGTTAGCAATTTGTTTATATAATAAGATTTTCCATAGAGTCTGCAATGACTGGAATCCCCAGGAACCTGGGCTCACACTTTCCAGAATGAAAAAGGAGCTGACTTCTGCTCATTGTATCACTGTGCCAGTGAACAGAGGCAGAGCCAATGGGAAAAGATGACTGGAATCCTGGGGATGCACCAGAAGTGCAAATGAACAAGTCAGGGATGGAGAGAGGCAGCAAAGGAGGAGAGGAGGGCAGAGAGAACCAGGGGAGGGTGGGGACCAAAGCAGGAAAACAAGAAAAGTGTGACAGTATCCTCAACTCATGCAAGTGCCATGTAAATTCCATAATGGTGCAAACCACCCACTGCTTCACTCCAAAGCACCTGGAGTGCTCTCTTTTCCCCAGGTAATCCCCCAAGAAAGCAGGGGAAGCAATGTGTAAATACAAACTTCAGTATGTAATGACTGTTTTAAAATTTGTCAGACAAGCATTTCTGTGCTACCAGTAACTTCATTTCGTGCTTGAAAAAATGTTTTATTGGTTAGCTGTTGTAATCCTTCTCCCCGATGGGACCCCTCTGTCCCACCCCCCATGGTGAGAGCCTGCTCGTCTCAAGGCACAGGCGGCCGAGGGGGTCCTGGAGTGGATACAACACGGACTCAAAGTATCTAGACACAGGAGGCTCAAACTTGCTGGAGTAATCCCGGGTTTATTGTCTGTCGTCCATCCGGGGCAAGAGAGAGACCGAAATGCTCTGGGTCTCATCTCTTATACCAGGGGGCAGGGGTGATTAGGGGATGCAGGGAGGTCACAGCCAATGGGAAGGGGGAAGGGAAAGAAGGTTTTCAGGTAGGAACTAACATTACACAAACCAGAGGTGAGTTTTACCCTTGGGAGGTACCAAGATTTTCAGATGCACTACAACAGTTAGCCAGTTAAGGCTGCTACCTCACAAATCAAATAAATAATAAATCAGAGGATACCAGGAGATATGCCAGTCCATGACCCCATGCTAATCAGCTGTGGGCATGCAGTGGCTCAGATGAATACCTGGAAACTGGCCAGCTGTCAACCCTGTAATCACTCAAACATCAGGGATGGTGATTTGTGAGTGGGCCCCGAACCCTTTAGTGAAAAAGTCAAATTATAATTGCATGCATTCTACAAGAAATGACTGTACTGAGCAGCTGAAGAGCCTCCTACTTTCTGAAATACATTTTCAGAATGTATTTATTGACTCACCTTCAATACCAATTCAGTTTAGAAATTTGAAGTTTGAAGCACTAGTTGATACAAATGATCACTGGTAAATATTCTGGTTTGTTTTAAAATGTACTTATTTCTCTCCCTTCAGAAAATCTTTAGAGGCGGAAAAAACAAGTTTGTTGTGGGTAACCAGTGGATAGCATGGTGTCCTAAGTGCTGAATAGAGAAAAGGTCAGATTACAGTGGAGTTCCAGGGGAAAGAACTTCAGATTTCCCAGGGCTCAGTTGTTGCTTCTTTTTGCCAAAATGAGTTTAAAATCAGTTTCACACTCCCCCAGCATTCTTTTAGGGAAGAGTAATGTTAAAATCAGGGTGGCAAAAGCAGCTGTACCCTCATTTTGGGAAAAAAAAGAATCTAATAATTTGGCTTCCAATTCTTAAGAAGATACTATGGGAGTTCTAAACCCTTCAGCTGCTGCATCCTCCAAAGGTGACTGAGTCAATAATTTCGGAAACTTTTTTTTGCATATTTACACTAGTAACATTGAAGTGCGGAACAGCGGTCAAGAAACCTTATCTGTGCAAATCGTGACATCAAATTCTCATCTAGGCTGCTGCCAGCTAACCCCTGGGATTGCAGCCTGCTGGGTTTCAGTGTGGGTTTTGTTCTTTATTATTTTGATGTGGCGTTGCTAATGAGTTGTGAAATTTCTTGAGCATTCTGTGCCTTGAGCGCATTCCTGCGTTCAGCAGTTGTGGGAGAGGATTGGGGCAGAACCGAGATTTGCCATCTGGGTGGTTTCCTCTCCAGAGGCCCTGCAGGGACAGGGAGATTGTAAATCTTTACCTGGCATTCTCAAAGGGTTAACAAAGGAATTAAAAAGCTCCATTAGCATCGGAGAAGGATGACAGTCAGCTGCTGTTCTTACACACATTGGAGTTTGAGACAATTTTGGTACTAAGGAGTGGAGAGGCTGAGGACAAGTA
Organism: Pseudopodoces humilis; assembly: GCF_049639895.1. Lineage (NCBI taxonomy): Eukaryota > Metazoa > Chordata > Aves > Passeriformes > Paridae > Pseudopodoces > Pseudopodoces humilis. Next base: position 8,959,504 of record NC_142201.1, read on the forward strand.
AAATGTAGCAGGTTTTGCAGGCAAAGACAGTTACCTTAATGAGTACATGCACATCCTGAAGGATTGGAGCACAGTAGCAGAGAGGACAGATCAGGAAGAAGGAACCAGTTTATAACCTTGCACAGCAGTATTACAAAGTTGCTAAAAATGAATTTTTTGCAGCTCTGTTCAGTTTTTTGATTTGAATCCCATGATATAGTTTTTGAAGTGATAGATATTCATTGAAATCCCAATCTTATTTTGGATACTTATAATTCCATGCTCAAGAGCCAGAGAAATTTAAACCATTTCTGTGCACACAAACGTTAAAAGAACGTTAGTAAGTTTGTGGAGATGAATAATGTTCGTTAATGTATTTCTGTGCATGTGTGCAATTTACTTGGTGTTTTGTTTCTCAAAACTATTTTCATATCAGGGATTCGTATTGATATTTGCATAGGTCAGCAGCAGACTGGGAATCATTAAAGCAGCAGAATGTGTCATTTTAGGCTAATGAAGTAGTAGTTACCACTGCCAGCAGCAGTATTGGTGTGAGCTCACAATAGCTTTGCCAGTGCTTTTCATAAACATTTATTGGACAGCAAAGAAAAGGTGAGACTTGGGACTCTGAACTTCTGGTTCTGTCTCAACAAGGGGTGATATATTCCAGGGGATAGAAACTTCCCTCATCTCTCCTTCCCCGACCCATACTTTCTAAGCTGTTATGGTTGATCTTTCCCGTGACTTAGCCCTGAACCATCTCCTTGGTAGTCCATACAAATGGGGTTCATCTCAGTGAAATTATATTGGGCTTTTGTGGCCAGGTTTTTGTAGGGGGGGGAGGAGGAGAAAAGGCAATGCACCTGTCTATGTCTTACCTGGTTTTCTAAGAGCCTCTTATAACAAAGTACAAGACAGTACTTGTTTAACCTATTTAAAACATCTATTTTAGGCCGAGAAATGTTGTGCTTTGCTAGTGTCTCAAAGGACCTACATGAAATAACTACCAGCTACCCCAATTCCAGTACAAGTGTGCTTCTTCTCCTCTCTTTTCCTACTGCATCTTCTCTATGCAGCATTTCTTCAATGTTCTCCTTGATTAAGTTTCTGATCAGTGATAGCCTGGGATTCAACAAAATCATTTGATGGGTACCTGATCTTCCTCCTCTTCCTGCCTTTCTTTCTCTGCCTTTTTGTGGTTTTCTTTGCACAAGGATGCACAAAGACCCTTAAGGAGGAGAAGCCGTGTGAGGAGGGGCTGAGGGCACTGGGTCTGTTCAGCCTGGAGGAGACTGAGGGGAGACCTCACTGCAGTTACAGCTTCATCGTGTGGGGAACAGGAGGGGCAGGCACTGATCTCTGCTCTGTGGTGACAGTGACAGAGCCCAGGGAATGGCCTGAGGTTGTGTCAGGGGAGGTTTGGGTTTGGGCTTGATATCAGGAAAAGTTTCTTCCCCCAGAGGGTGGTTGGGCACTGAACAGGCTCCCCAGGGCAGTGGTCACAGCACTGCATAGCACACCTTGACATTGCTTACACTGCCAAATAAAATAGGAACAGGGACTGATTTCTGGCTCCCAAGGTCCAAGTAGCATGGGCTGGCTTGTGGCCACAAGACCAGATCCTGCTAGAGCAGATAGTTTGAGTCTTTTACCTATCCTGAGGCCTCACATCTCATCTGAGACTCACGTGGTCCTGAAACAAAGGGATTATTTTGTGTGTGGCTCATGGCAGCCCAAGGAATTGGGCTCCACTTCAGCTCTTTGGAGAATTCTCTTTATAACATGTAAAGAAGGGTATGAATTGCATGCTGTAGGGCATGACAAAAGGATATATAGGTGCATTTAAGGACACAAAGCCTGGAGACACCTTATAAGACTTTTTTAGGTGAATAGAACCAAACAGTGTAATCGTCTGCTCAAGAGTATCTTTTTGTATCAGTTGTGGGAATGAACAGTCTATCAGATTTTATATCATGTTTTGGGTGGTCAGTTTGGAGCATAGAAATGCAGTACTCAGCCTTCCTCCTTTTTCTTTAATTTAGAAATATAGACATACCCACAGAAACCTCAAATTCTTTCTAAATGTGCTAGCTCAAGCATAAGAAACTGTGTAGTTATTTAAGCATAAAACTGGGACCTTGCTAATTTGTTCTACTACTTGAATCAACATTAGCTTTCCAATCATGGAGTAGGAAAGCTATAAAAGTCTCCATTAGTCATGTATGGGGAGTTATATTTTTATATACTTATGTCTATATTAATATTTGCATAAAAATTTTCTATCTAGGCACATACCAGATGCACAAAACAGCACAATCCATCCTCTGCCAAGTGTGAAAACCAAAAGCATAGGAACACTAGATCTTCTTAAAAGTCATAATTTTCAGAAAGAAATTTAAATGAATAACAGCATTTTTCTGTAGCTTCAATTAAAAGAAGAATTAAAATAAAACAGCTTAGAAAGTGGCTAATCCCTGCCCAGTGCTCTCCAGCACTGCCCAGGATTCCTAGAGCAGCAAGTGCCTTTGGCAGCAGACAGTAACTCAGTGCTCAGTAGGTGAGAGCACAGTACTGATAAACATAAATCTGCACCAGGTGTCTGGGGAAAAAATACACAACTCTCGATAAGTCAAAAAACACTTTGGTTATTCTCCCAAAGAAGGAAAATACTGGAGGTGCTGGTATATTGAAACTGAACTGTGATCCAGTTCCCTTAATTGAGCCCAGTAGCCTCTAATTGTCTCAGTTCAGTCAGATCCAGTACTGGAATGTCATTATTTGTAACACTGGAATTATGAGTCTGTCTCCAGCAGTTGCCAGTGCTTTGAAATGCAGAGCCTTTTTATGCAAAAAGAATAAAAGAGGATAATTTTGCTGGAAAACTCTCTCAATGTCTTCCCTAAGTTTCAAGCAAAAGTGCAAAAAAAAGTCTACTCTATGCTCCCAAAATTATTGTTTAGTCAGAATTTTTGGTTTTTTACATTTTTTCAGAGCTTTTAAAATTTATGTTTTAAAGTTTAGCACATTGCATTAATAAATCAGAACCCTGTGAAAACAAATTATGAGGCATAGTTATATGTCAAAAAGATAAATCAGAACTTAATGGCCAGGATAGAAGATATTTTCTAATCAGTCAACTAGAGAACTAATTAATGCTGTAATTTGTAAACCAACCAAAGAAATATGACATAAAGAAATAAAACAAATAAGTTTGTCTTAGTTGGAATGCATAAGCCTGACAGCAAAGTTAACATTTATAATTTGGATCTTTTTGTCTAATGTTTATAAATCAGTTTGTTAAATAAGATTTGAGCAAGATATAGAAATTAACACACTAAATTAAAAGTGTGTGGTTTCTGATGAAGAGTAAGGTTTTACAAGTGTTGGAGGTAAGCAAACAACAAATTTACATTCCTCGATTAGATGATAGTTAACCATTATAAATCAAGGCTGTAAATAATATTTATCTCCTCAGATGTTCATGTTTCAGAAAGCCCATCCTAAAGAAAAAGAGAAAAGCCTTGCATTTAAATTCAGTCTACTCTTTAGCATACAAATAGAGTACGTAGTAAAGACTGAGAGAAGCTTGAGTAGATTCCTCTATTTAAATGGCCACAATACCAGCTTTTGTTCTGTTTTCTTTGCAAGCTTTGCAGCAGGAGATATACTGGTATATGACTGGCTGTAAGATTGCGACTCATACTATTAAGAATATCTGCAAATAGGAGAATGATTGTTTTTCTCCAGAAAATGAACATGACCTGACAAGACAGAAGAGTATCAGACTTCCCTCTGTGGATTTTCATCCTTCTCCTCCCCTGCTCTGAGTGTCTGTGCAAACAATGGAAAGCTGAATACATCTCATGCCAGAAGGCAGCAGGTTACTAAAATACCCATGACATATTTATGCAGGAGACATGCAGTAGAACATATGGGCCTTGGGAGCCTTTCCCACCTTCTGTCTCTGTGTATTCTTTTCAGCTGTGAGAAGGCCTGATGAAGAGATTAATTTAATTGGGAAAATGAATTTTAGGCCAGAATGAGAAAACAAAGCAATCAAAACAGGTGACTGTAGACATGAGCCTGAACGTCAAAGCATTTTAGCAGTTCTAGTAAAATAAGTTTTGCAAACTCCAGGTCAAATGCCTAAACATAATCCTGGGTTAACAGGTGGAGAAACCTCAGCCTTAAGGAGGCTGAAAACAAATAATTCAGCAGGAGCCACCAATTTTGAGTGCTTGACTGGACAAATACATGCAGGGCTCCAAGCTGAAAACAGGAACATAACAGCAACATAAATCAATCGTTTCTTTTGAAAATGAGGTCATGGACTGGGGAGGGCTGGAAATGCAGCTGTGTCAGCACTAGAGTTCATTCACTTCTGTCTTGCTGCTGAAACCATACTCCTTTCTGAAGATCTTGTCTCAAAACCTCCACTTAGCATGAGAGCTTTAAGACTGTAAAGAATCACAGAATGGGTCAGGTTGGAATGGACCATGGGGGGTCATCTGGTCCAGCTTCCCTACTCAAGCAAGTTATTCTAGAACAAATGGCACAGGGTTGTGTCCAGACAGTTCTTGGATATCTCCAGCAAGGGAGGCTCCACACCCTCTCTGGACAATCTGTTTAGTGCTCGGTCACTACTCAGAAGAAATTCTTCCTCATGTTCAGGTGGAACTTCCTGGCCATCAATTCCTGCCCATTCCTCCTGTCCCATTGCTGGGAGCAGGGAGCAGAGCCTGCTCCATCCCCTGTCCCCTCCCTGCAGACACTGACACACAGGCATGAGGGCCCCTCTCAGCCCTCTCTTCTCGAGGCTGAACAGGCCCAGCTCCCTCAGCCTTTCCTCACTGAGATGCTCCAGTCCCTCCATCTTCTGTCACCCTCTGCTGGATCTGCTCCAGGAGCTCCGTGTCTCTCCTGTCCTGAGGAGCCCAGAGCTGGACACAGCACTCCAGGAGAACCTCACAGGGCTCAGCAGAGGGGCAGGATCACATCCCTGACCTGCTGGCAGTGCTCTTCCTAATGCACCCCAGGATCCCATTGGTCTTCTTGGCCACAGGGACACGGTGCTGGCTCAGGGACAGCTCATTGTCCACCAGGACCCCCAGGTCCTTGTCCTGGAGTGACTTTATGATACTGGTATCCCCAATTGTCTGGTTTATGTTATATATTAAGTTCTGCACCTTTAAGACTGGCTTTGAGAGCAAGAGAGGGAGAAGAAGAAGCGCGCAGTTTGTGTTAAAAGAAAACATCACTCCCCCACATCTCGCTCCTGGACTGTGGTGTCTGCAGCACGGACAGACAGCGGGACAGAGCTTCTCTCTGGCTTTTAGTTAGTTCTAACTAGCTGAGGCAGAAGAGTTCCCTGGACCTTTGTTTGGTTTTTTTTCCCAATTTTCTTGGATCTGTGCAAGCCTGCTCTGGACTGAACACCCAGCCAAACCCCGGGAGCTCACGCCTGTGGCCCACCGGGGCCTGGGCCTCGGCCCTTTCCAGCACCAGAGGGACTGATAAGAACCTGAGAGAGCTGAGCTACACCACATGAAAAAGACTTTTTTTCTTCCTAGATTTGCCATACCATCGAACAGCAAGAAGTTTTATTATTTAATATTACTCAATTTCTGTTAAATAAACAGCTTTTTCCACTTCTCTCCAAAGAATTTTTTTTTTTCTTTTCCCGGACCAGTTGGTGAGGAGGAGCATTTCCCTAGGGAAATCCCCATTTAGAGTTTTCCTTCCTAATTTGCCCTAAACTAAGACAGTCCTTCTCCCCAGAGTGGCTTCCCAGCAGGTCAGTCCCAGCCTGTCCTGGTGCCTGGGGTTGTTCTTCCCCAGTGCAGGACCCTGCCTTTGCCTTTGCTGGATTTCAGGAGGTTCTCTGTTGAGGTTGTTCCTGAGGGCTGCAGGGCTCTCTGGGGTATTGGCCCCTTGTCCCAGCCTTGTGTTACCAGAGAACTTGAGGAGGCATCTGCCCTCACCCGGGTCATTGATGAATAAGTGAAACAGTCCTGGGCCAAGTATTGAACCTTGGGGGCCACCACTGGTGACAGGCCTCCAACTGGACCCTGTGTCACTGATTACCAACCTTTGGGATCTGCAATGCACTGTTTTCATACTTCATAGTCCACAGAATGAGGAAGAATTTTCTGCAAATTATTCACCCTATAAAAATTTAGAAGCACTCACTTGTACACCTGGCCTGGGATCAATTGCTTTACACAGAGAACCTAAGTCCAACAGGTGAATATCAGAACAGAGTTAGTAAGAAATGCACCAGTAGCAAAATGAAAGGTTCAATTTCCATCAAATTTTTGCTTTTTTTACTCCTTTTCTATATCCTAACCGTCTCCAGGGTCTCCACCTCCTAAACTAGGATTTGCTATTTGTCTTTAATAGGATAGAGTATAAAATGCCAACCCTGATTATTAACCAGGTTTCCTAGATGCCAGTCCTACAATATCACTCCCATGTATCAGTCAGCTCATTTGAGGTTTGCATGAGCACTGTTAGCATAAGATAAATTTCCCTAATCATTGAAAGAGGTTTCAGTAAGTAATTTTGAACACAAACTTCAACAGTTTGTTGGACTCCTGGGAACAGAGCTTTGGGAAGAAAAAAAGAAAAAAGAACTGTACATATACAGAGAATTATCCACTAGAAACAGAAAATAGTTGAATATACTTTATTTTTAAGAATACTTTATATTTTTATTTTATTATTTATATGTTAATATTCTATATTGTTATCTACATATATATTATTATCTAAATATTATTATTTAGATTGTGGTAAATAAAAAATGTTATACATAGATGGATTTTTTTTTTTTCTCTTTGAAGCTGATTGTGTTACTATCAGTTTCTGTATTTCACCTGTGAAACTGGATAGTACCCTTAATTTAAAGATTTCTGGGCAGCCGTGTGTGAGGAACCACACTGGAATAGTTACCATTTACATTTATGTAATCAGCACACATGGGGAAGTGTCCCTGTTCAGGCAGCAGGAGATGTGCTGTCTCCAAACACGTTGGCCTCGCTTTACTGGGAGAGCCATGCATCCCTAATTTAGCTAATTAGGGAGCTAAAAGATGGGAGTTTATATTTCCTACTGCTCTCTGTGACAGGAGCAGCCAAGGTGACTCCTGGTGTATATTGGTGCTGTTAAGTCTATAGTGATGTGTCAGCATCTCAACCTTAAAAAACTTCCCCAATTCTGGTAATCCAAGCAAAAGGACAGCTTTTTTAGAGGAATATGTGTTCTCTTTCTTTCTGGATCCTCTGTGGAAGGGTCAAAAATGAAAAGGGAAGTAGAGAAAATTACCAACCTCATAGCTGACACTGCATAGTTCAACATAGTTCATACATAGTTCAACATTTCAAGTAAAAAATATTAAAAAAAAAAAAAGGCAGGAGGATTGAGAAGGAGAGGATAGTGTATTTTATTTCTAGCAATCTACAAATTGTTGCCAGATTTACATTTGGTTAAATGTTATCTGAAAAAACAAGTTGTTTGATGCACTTCTAGTTTAGCCCTTCTCCTGCAGAGATTGGTAAAATACTCTGATACATACTAATCAAAAATGGGAGCTAATTCTGCAGTAGCAGAACGACTCAGAACCCTGGAGTCAGACCATGAACACCATTTGCAAATTGCTAAAACAGTAATGATGACAGTTTTGTTGCAAGTAAGGTGCTACTGCATTCAAAGTAGAACCTTCAGCTTCCTGTGTAGCGTTACAGTACAGCTGCTTCAGCCAGCAGTGAAATGTTGTGCCCAGAACGTTTTGCCACAGATGCAATGCTTCCCTTTATTCTCTGCTTTTTGCAATGGAGAAGATGATGTGGCCAAGCTCACAAGGAGCAAATATCCATCACCAGCTTGAGGTAGTACCATCAATTTCCATCAGGACAGTAAGACCTGAGCAGAGATAGCTGCTTAAAATCAATGTCACATTTGAGCCAGGCATTTCCTCCAGACTCAGGGGTTCAAATAACCACAGGTGTGGCTGAGAGTCACTCCCACTCCCTCCTCAGCTCTCAAGGCCAGGAACAGTGCTGGGCTACACTGTGTCACATCCCATTAAGTCATTTCACATGTGACATGATGCAACCTGACATAACATGTTTGGAGGGCTGAGAGAATGTTGTCTCTGTGTCCACAGGCGCTGAACACCAACTACTGAGCCTAAGCACGCACGCAGCGATTCAGAGAATGAGTGAATAGGGCTTCTCTTTTCTTTTGGGGAGAATACATTAAGGCATAGTCATGAATCATTTTTCACTTACTTTACATAAGTCATAGTAGGAGTCTTAAAATTCAGATTTTATGCCTTTTGATATATATTTTTGCACCTCATAAGAATTAGCAATCATGCAGATGACTTGAGCAAACCCCAGGACTCCAATGCCAGTACAGACGTCTGGGTTTGAAAAAACACTCCTTTCAGCACCAGATTTATGAAATCTGGAGATGGTGGGTTTCTAATCCGTATTTTTTATTTATGTTAGAAACTGGTTTATGTTTATCTAGTAGAGACTCATGCACAGGCATAGCCTTATTTGTACAATGAGTGAAGAGGATGCAAGGGGCTGAGTGGTGACCTACTAAAATCAATGAATGTACATTCTGTTTCCATCTTTACCTGTCACTTTTCTCTCTGGGCTACAAATGGTGAAACAATATCGTAAAACAAGATCAGTAGATGTCTACTATTTTAAAATATAAGGATCTCTCAGTCATACTTTCTCTGCTTTGATTTAATTCTCACTATAAATAAACTTCAAAATAAAAGATAATTTGATTTTCAATTAATCCAACTTTTTTCTTTTCAGAAAATGACAAATCAATGTGTTTTGACAGCTTTGACATTTTACCAAATGTAAATTAGATTAAATCAATCCTGTCAACTGATGTATTCGGATCAAAAAGACATGAAAACCAAAAGCAAAGTTCCTGGTCAAGTTAACCTGATAAATAGTTTGTGATTATTTATTTGTCTCCAATGAAGGTAGGCAACGAATGACTGCTGAACATATGCTGCACTTGAAATTTAGTTGCTTAAATACGTTTGCACCAAAACTTTATGCAGAGACTGGAATAGGAATATCTGCATCACCTTCCCACCCTCATCCTCCCAGTTTTTTCCCCTGGCGGACAGGCACATAAAGAGCAGTTTCCAGAGCTGCAATCCCTGTGTCTGGTCCCGTTTGGGCTGTGGCTGTGGTCCAGCCGAGTTCCGCCTGGGACACGGGTCAGCCGGAGCTGGGAGCAGCGCTGGCCCTACCCGAGCTCCTCGGGTACGCTCCTCCCGAGCACAGGGACATGGGGGATATGGGGGACAGGGGCTGGCACAGCTCGGCCACCCTCATCCATGCTCGGCGTGTCCCTCCTCGGGGCACACGGCATCGCACAGCTCTCGCTGGGATGTCCCTCCCTGCGCTGTCTGAGCCATCTGCCTCCGCGCTGCTTAGAGCCCTGTAACCTCTCTTTGCAGCAGGGCTGAAGGTTCCCAGATCACCTGCAAGCACCTGGGCAGGGTGAGAAGCGAGCAGGCAGCCCCGGGGCCGGGGGGGACACCTGACCTTCCCCACGGGAGAGCGGAGCTGCGGCCGCAGGGCTGTGACACCACGGCGTGCAGAGGACACCGCTCCCAGCCTCCCCAACACCTGCTGCTGCTGAAGCTGCTCCCTCAGGTGGGAATTCAGAGTTTGGGGGAGCCAGGCAGATTCCCTGTTTGATTCCCATCTCTCCCTCCCTGTGTGGTAGCCCCGGTGTGTACGTGCTGAGAGCATCCGTGATTCGGAGTGAGATATTCCAGCCCCGAGCACCCAGAACTCACAGGATGTTTTGTTTGCTATTTGCCATTACACCATGCCTGCCTCTTTGATCAGTCGCTGTCACAAGCTCCCGTGTGAATCTTCTTGAATGAGCAAGTGAGTGAATGTGCCTCAGAGACAGCTGGTTTTAGGGGAAGGTTGCAATTCCAGCTGACTCAGACCAATTTTACTGCCACCTTTTATCAAAGGCAGAAATCAAAACTCATGAAGGAAACGTGAGCAAGCTATACTATGCTGAAAATGTTCTTTTTAAATACATGGGCACATTTACCAAATGTAGAAATACAGATGCACCTACAGATCTGCTTACCATAACATGCATGCAGGTAATGTGTCATTTTTCCAGCTAGTCATTCCAATCCATGATTTATAGATGCTTATAGATTCATAAGGCCATTAACTGAACAGGTTCAATGGAAGAGAACAATTATTCTAATTTCATCCAGTCATGGATACCTCCTGGTTACATATCTAGTGACAGGAAAGGAATTGCATTATTTTCTTTTGAAGATGAGGGATTTGGTGTACTCTGACAAAACATGGCTTGTATTGTCACACTGAAACCATCATTACTATATATTTTTCGAGCCTGCATTTCCACAACTGACAGCTCTGAGACAACCGTGTAAAGAGCATCATAAATAATAATCCCAGTAAGGGCACAGGCACTGAGTTATCACTGCCCCTCATTAGTGGAGTACTTACATTTTATGAATCAGTAGAAAAAAATAATTTTAACTCTTGAAGGCTTAGTAATTTCTAGAAGTGCCAAGATTTCATCACGTCTGTGAGAGCCAGCTGCATGTGCTTTGCACTTCTCCGATGCCTGTTTGGTGTTTCCTGAGTGGTGAAAAAGACAGAGGGAAGAAACAGAGACAAGTTCCCCTGTACTGAGCTTCCCACATCTGCTTGCCTGAAAAACTACACTGATAGATGGTGAAATATAGTTCTCATAATTTTTTTAACACAGAAGGCAGGAGATGCAATGGCTTTTAGACTACACTTTAACTTAACTTTAGAGGTAAAATGCTTCAGCGCATAACTGAAGCAGTACAAGGGAAGAAAATTCAAATCCCACACCCCCCTGGATAATTAGTAACCTACCCAGCTCTGCACTCTTTCTAAATGTTCCATTAAATAAGTACGTGGAGTTCTGATTAACCATGAGATTGCTGACAATATTTTTCTCCCCTTGATTGGCATTGGACAGATTTCTCTCTTAGAAAAAAAATGCTTCACATAGATTTTTGTGATTTGCCTCTGCTATTGTAATTTTCTGCTATTGTATTTTTCTGCAATTATTCTAAAGTCTGTTACTTCAAACTGATTTTGCTACCTGAAAGAATACGACCTCACAGTGTGTCTAATGGTATTTTAATAGCAAGAAAATATAAAAATTTAACTTCACACTGAAAAGGAAGTTAAACAAATCCCACCTTTCGTGTCTGGAAAAACAATCAATTTGCCATGGGAGCTGCTCCAGACATACCAGCGTTGATTTTGGTTTGTTGGTTTTTGGGGGTGTTTTTAATACATTATTGATTTTTTTGAACAGTTGAGTATGGTTTACAATAGCAATAATCTGCATGAAGCCAGCCATGACATGGGATAACACCAAGTTTATAGAACATTAGCTTTTGCCTTTAGTAGTTTACTGAGAAATTAGATTGAAAGGTGTGGGTTAGTTTTTGTTCATCTTGTTGTTAGTAATGAGTGACATTAAAGTGAACATTACTTGCATATTTCCAGGTGCTTTTGGAGTAGGGGAAAAATATAAAATTCAGCTGTTCCTTTATGGTTTCCTAAGGCATTAACTGGCCAATAGTTTTGCAACTGGATCACATACAGGCTGCTTTTCATCAGCTTAAATAAGTGTTTACTTCCTACTGGAGTTGCATGGACTGAAAATTAAACATGCATTTAAGGGCTTTGGCTGAATTAGGTAGTTTAAAAGAGCTTTGGTTCCTAAATGAGATGTGGCAAGGGCTTATTTGCATGTATCCTAACTCAAAAAATTGGAACCTGGTCTTATGTTTTCCCCTAAAGCAAGTAGAATACTGGCCAATTTATCATGTGCATCAGATGTGAAGAATCTGGGGTTGTATTCAATTCTGATATTATTAAGAAGCCTTAAGATATATTGAAACTGTGAAATATACAAATTATTACAAAAGCATATTTCAAGTGTACCTCACTTCAGGGTGCAGCTGTCATCTTCTCATGCTCTGATATCTGTCCTGCAGCACTGTTTACTGGCTCCAGCTCTCTTTTCCTGCTTTTCATTTTTTTACCTTTTTTTAATAAGCATTTTGCTTTCTAACACACATAGCATGCAAGTTTAGTGAGAAGACCATGTTAGTTATTGCTGGTTGTAGCTAATGTATTATTATTATTTTTCATCTTGTTGCAGAAAGTGAAAGTCAAGATTTTTTAATCCTGTAACCACAAAAGTATCTATTCCATGGTGTTGTCTCCTGTACTGTGTCCTAATCCATTTCCACAGAGGTTTGAAGAGTTCCAGAATAATTTTGTTGTCTTATCTCCCTACTGGTTGTTTCATTTTAGTATATATGTGCTAGATTAAATATTTTTGAGAAAAAAATCCAGTCATTATTATACAAAACATAACAAAATCTCATATTCCATCTTTTTGTTTAAAATATATTCAAGTTGACAGACAGTTACAGGTACAGACTGTGAAAATGTCCAGGCTAGGATATGCTCTGATCCATAAATATTAAATACTACAAGAGTAATAAAGATAATTTGCAATACTTTGTTTCTGTGCTTGGTTCAGGCCTCCGAGCTCATTTGTCTTTAATCAGCACCGGTAAAAACCTAGAGTTTTAAGGGAGCCAGTATTCATAGAGAAGGCTTTTCTTTATTGCAGAAGCCTGAAAATTGAAACAGCAGCCATGCATTTCTCAGCATGTAAAAAAAATAAATATATTGTGTGTTTATTGGTGAAGTACTGGGTTTGGGGGTCTTTTCTTGGTTTTTGCTTTCACACAAATTTATGATATGCACAAAAGGTACCACTCTTGAAGGATATATTGCTAAAAGAACTCTGAAAGCCAAGGGCAGTAAGCTTTCAGGCTCGGTCTATCAAGTCTGATATTTTGACCAGTGTAAATTGTAGTCTTCTACTTTTGTCACTATTTTTGGTAACTTTTTGGAATTAATTCGGTGGATTTAGAAGAGACCTCTAGCATTCAAACAACAATTTCAAGGTAGGTGAAATCTAAGCTCTAAAAAATTATACATTGGTGTATATATATATATATATATAGTTTAAACAGTTAATTATAACATCTCAAAATCTGTGTTTGGATGAACTTAGTGAATCTATTAATTACTTTCTGTACTTATCACTATTAATATCATTTCTATAAGCCTTGGAACTGAAAATGTAAATAAGATATTAAGCTGTCTGAGTATTTAAAAGGAAAAAAAGACTTATTAAGCTGTTTAGATTTGAGTGACTTCCACTCCAAAAGATAGATAACACAGTAGATCAGCAAATTCAGACATTTACTGCAAAATAAATTAACTTGTTATTGTCACATATTAACACATTATATATCCCTCACTCTACCAAATTGTGATTACATGTCTGGAAGCTGTAAAAATATAATTAATTTCTCCATGTTTTTATTAGAATGCAGATGTACCTACATAGAAGCAGGGTGCTTGTTGGTGGGTGGATACCTTCATTTCTTTAGACTGCAGAGTAAAAACACGATGAGAAAGTAGAGACAGCACGGCAGAAGCTATGGATTTGGAAAGAGTAGAATGTATTAAGACAGCTAAATCTATAAAAGCAAGCTTTGATTAGGTCCACAGCACATTAGATTTTGTTGCCAGCTTAGTATATTTTCCATGCTGAATATATATTTTAAATCTGTAATTTCATTCATAAATTAAGAACTATCAGCTTCCATATAAACTGAAGCCATTCCTCTTGCCATGGTTGCAGTTCAGAAACATCCCATCCCAAAACTGGAGGGAAGTATTGCACAGCCCAGCTTTCAGATTAAAGCAGATTAAAAGATGTGCCTATCAAGCAGAAAAACATTTGGAAATAAATTTCAGGATAGTTCAGTAAGAGCTGCAGGAATCCCTGGATGAAATACCATTTCTGAACATCCAGGAGGACACTGGCTCTGGCTCTGGTGTCCCTCTCAGGAATGTGTCACCTGCTCCCTGGCTGTGGGCTGGGAACTTGTGTGTTCTGTGCACACTCCCACCTCTCTGCAAAGGCACCATGCAGGTCCCTTGGCATAAACCTGATGTGGGGTGGGCACAAGGTGGCCTTTTCAGCCGTCAAGTTGAGCAATGGTCGTGTTGAGAGGGTATTGTGCCAAAGTGTACAGCTCTGCAGGGACTAGAATTCCTTGTCAGATAGCCAGTTCTTTCCATTTCACATGCACTGGAATCCATCTACAGAAGTTGTTATAGTCCTGTGAATTAAAGCCTTGCTCACTTTAACTGAAAATTCTAGTAAACCACTGATTTTGAAAACCTCTTGCCTTTGCTTTTAAGCAGAAAGACGACAGCCTAATTTCAGATTCTTAATCTGAATGGGAAAGATTAAGAGATTTCAGATATTAATCAGCTTTTCAATTAGAAAATAAATTCTTATTCCATATGTTCAAATGTACAACTGTATAGTAAGTTATTAAATTGTGATTTTAAAGTGCTCTGGAATGTTTAATTGCCACATTTGCAGTGTTTGAATTATTTTCATCTGTCAGTATATTAAGAGACAAGGAAACATTCAGAGGAAGAATGGAAATATTTTTCTGAGAATTATGTGCTTTTCTTGAGAAAATAGAATGCAATCTGAAAACAGAGAAGACCAAGGCTGAAGTAAATTCCCTGATAAAGACCTAAAGAACTAAGAGGCAACATGGTTATCTTTCATAAAGCAAAATATAGTCTCTTATTGAATCTGATGCATAATAAAAAACCTAGAAGATTCCTCTAGTGCCTGGATGATTGCTGTTCTCAGCAGCCATAAGGGAGACAGGTCTTTGTCTCTTGATCTCGTTAAGGACACTCCAGGTTTTGCTCAGCCCTTGAGAAAGGAAATGTTTTAGACTGCTCTGCAGTGATTGTTTTATTGCCTGCAAGGAAAGTTGTTTACCTGGGATTATATTTTATGCAATAAAATAAGGACATGACACAAGATACAAAAAACACTGAAGACTTGGAATTAAAATCTGATCATGCAAATAAATTGAGGCATGTGGAGAATTATGTGGAGAATGTTTCACATTTGGAAGACCCAGGCTTAGCTATGAATTTCTTTTATCTCTGTTATTTGGGGTTTTTTTTGTCAAGCAGGCTTTTAAAACTCTTTTCATGTGCTTCTTTGGTGCATAAATAACAACAAGTCAGCAGCAACCATCTGTTGTACATTAAGAATTTTAATTTTAATGCATCCAGTGATGCCCTGTTTAATAGTCTTTTTGACTTAGTTGCCAATATCAGCAGGATGAGCTTGATAATTGACAAGGGCATGTAATTGATTTTCACAGGTGGAAATGTACCACTTATTACTGGGTACACTGAGAAAAGAGTCTTCAGAGATTTGGGGTTTGATCTCTAAAAATGTAAATAATTTTGGCTTTCAGGGATGAAATTTGGACTTAGAGGCACTGTCAAAGGCTAGCTGAAGGAGGGAAAAAGGGGTCCATTGAAGAAAATTAAATCCGAGCTGTAATCTAGCCATAAATTTCTGGCAAATTCTCTTTTCTGCAGGGCCAGTTTTCAGCAGCAGCTTTGACAAAGGACAGTGAACAGCAATGGAAACTCAAGTGCAGAGCAGGTGCCTCCAAGAAAGTGTCAGTGCTGTCATCCAAAAGCAGTAACCAGGATCTTGTGTCTGATGACAATTGAAAAGGCAGTATGGGAAAAAAGTCTTGTCAGCACTGGGGTTGCTTTTAAACATGATGTTTGGCTTGTTCCACAAGGACAAAGGGGAAATATGCATCATTGCTCATATCTCAAGCTGAACAGAAATGGGAAATGCAACTACTCTTTGAAGGGAAAGTACAGGCTTTCAACTCCAGCAAAATAAAAGAATAAATGTGCTTTTTTTCCCCTCATGTTCACAAATAGAAACTTGAAAGAGCAATAAAGTAGTTTTCTTAGAAATAAACCGGCACAAATTTTTGCACCCACCTATTAAAATAGCTCTTCATCTAAGAGCTTTATCTTTATCTTTAATCTAAGAGAATTAGACACATGCTCTGTCATGTTCAATACACTTCAAAATGTTCAAATGGCTGAAGGGGACCATGATCTTCAAGATTTTCACCACACATGGTTCTCCTGTGGAAAACATTTCTCATGGCTACTTGAAATTTTCCCTCACATAGCAAAGTGGTATCTTCACAGTGGAATTCAGGAGCTAGAAATTACAAGGAGAGACAGGAAATGCCCAAAGATGCCAAGGCAGCATTTGTTCTGAAGCTGGGAATAAGATCTATGACCTTCCTGTCATCTCCAGGAATGATAGATAAGTGAAGTGGGCTAATGGAGCTACACAAAAGTGCAGTGTGAGCTATTCATCCAGAAAAATGTTATCTGCATTTTAATGTTATGGGTGGTAGCCACCTTTGAAGCTGGTTTAAGAAAATAAGTTTTGGAAGTTTTGCTGCTTCAGTGTAATGGATGACTGCGTGATAAAGTCAGACCTGTTACAGTATCAGGTAGAGACACTTCCATGAGCTTGGGCCAATACAGCCTGCAGGTTTCTCTGAGATTTTCCTTTTCCTAGAGTTTCTGTGACATTCTCTGGGTAACTATATATGCATACATATATATATATATATATATATATATATATATATATATATATATATATATATAGGTTCATGCTACTGGGAGGCTACTTCCCAGTTTAACAGGTTTTGCTTTGGATAAACGTGGCATTTTTACTCTTCTCCATCCCCCATTAGCTTAACAATGGTGAGAAAGCTGCTCCAAAGAGAATCCTGTAGCACACCCTGAATGACATCATTAGTCTGGAAGTTCATTTATCAACTAAATATTTCAGCTGAAATAATAACATTTTCCTCTCTTGAATACTTTGAAACAGGCTCTTTAGTGTAACCTTTCCCACAGGATTGCAACCACCTCCATACTTTATGGTGAAAGACTTGGTTAGTTTGACCCTGCCTTGCTGAAGGTGTTAAAAGTGAACCTTATGCTGGCATTAGAAATCTGCAGGAAGCTCAGAGAGCAATCAACACAGCAGCCCTCCTGGATCATCAATGTGCCATGTACCAGTTCCTTCCATTGCCATCCCTGATGTGGTGAATGCCACCACCCAGGCTGGAACTTCTGGTTCTGGGGCACGGATACCAATGGGGGTCTGTGGGGCATTCCCAGGTGCCTGAGCCAGGAGATTTTTGTCTGTGCTACGTGTAAGAGGGTCCCAGAGCCCAGCATAACTCTCACCATTCACAGAGCTCAGGCACAATTCCTTTAGACCATTGCCCTGTTGCACCTCTCAGTGCTTCTGTCCTGCCCACATGAGGTTCTGCTCTGCTCTGTATAGGTTCCTACAATTCGTTGGTGTCCTGTACTTTTAAAGGCAATCCAATTAATTCTTTTCCTTGGGACATCTTTTGTGGCTGAAGCCTGCGAATTTGTTTTTCTGAGCTTATCACCTCATGGCTTTATTTATACATACTTATTAATCTTAATCTGCATAATAATTTAAAAAAAGTATTTTCTTTTTACTGGCACTGTCCTCCAACAATTACTTTTATCTAAGAATTTTTTTAATGGTGGAGAAAGGAAAAATTATTTCTTTTAAACTGTAAAATGCCACCAGTGGCTTCATTTTTATAAAAAGTGTCAAAGTTTTGTGAATCATGAAGAAATTAACAAGACTGCAACCTGTTTATAGATGTCTCGTGTGGATCATTGCATACATTATTTTTAATGGCCAATTTTACCACTGTTAGCTCAATCAGCACAAGAATTACATTTCTGAAAGCTAAGACAACTTGGACACATTTTCCAAATTTCTTTCCAACATGTTGGAAGCAAAGCAAACTACTGTGTTTGCTGAAGAGGACAGCTTTCCTGTGCCAGTTTATTTTTATTCCTCTTCTTACCCAGTTACAGGGAAAGATCCTATAATTATCGACTATCTTTTAGTGGTGATTTACTTGGCGAAGATTGATTAGCACAATCAGTCACTCTAAAGCAATTTTCATCACCAAATATTAGATGGTTTCTTCTCCTGCTTGATTAGCAGTCCTGCTGCAGGTTACATTGTAGATGTAATTCTATAAACATGGCTTGCAAAGTGTGTTATATGAAAAATCCTCATCTAAATATAGAAACTCTTAAATATTTATGGGTACTAATTGTGTGCATGCACGTGTGTACACATGACTGTGTATCTGTATATATGCATATGAAGAAAACCTGAAAGCATTGATTCTATTCTAAATATGGAGCTAAAGATTTGTATTCAGAGATTAATCTTCCACATGTGTATATGAATAGTGTTTCTGTTTGATCTTATAATCCTGCCCCAGCATAATCTGGGTGAAAGAAATTTTTAAAAAATTGTTATATGTGCTTAGCAGAAAATAATTCACACTTGTCCTTAAAGACAAAGCTAGCTTAATAGATTTTGGGTCAGGAAATGTGTTGTGTTGCTTTTGGTTTGAGTAAAGTTCTCCACCCCTTATTCTGTGCCATTTATGTCACGCTCACACCCTACACTATCCAACAATTTAAAGGCATTTCTAACGCAATCTCCACCCCTGATCATTTTGGGTCAGGCTGTCGGGTTTAACATTACAATTAACTCCTCCCTCTGCTCCTAGCCTTCCTGCTTTAGAATTTCAGAACACTCCACTCAAATCGTGAATTATATTCACACAGGTAAAACCAGCCCAAACCAGCCCATATTGTTCAGACTGCTTTGGTTTCTTGTGGTTTTTGATTTTGCTTTTTATTTGGAATGTTTGCTTTTTGAGCTATTCTGTTTTAAGCTTTCAGCTTTAAAGGCTGCACAGTTTGTGTCTGTTTTCTAGGGCTGACTAGGGTGAACTGCTAGTCCAGCTGAAGAAATCATGTGTAATTCCTACCCTAAAATCTTCCTCAGATTGAAAAGAAAGCAGAAGCAGATATGTTCAGGTACAGATTTGGCAGAGCTGCTAAAGTGTCTGCAACTCCAGATATTGTCAGGCAATGTGCATGGTATAGATCAAATAATACAGCTCACTCTCAGAGCCATGTAAATAATACATTTGCCTATAAAAACGTTATACGTGCATTAACAAGAAGCCACACTTTATGAGCAACTGAACAACATCGATTTTGTATTTTGGTGCCATTTCCTGTGCTGTGCAAACAAAATGAGGGGGTGAGCTGCAGGTACCTGCACAGGAGGCACGGAATATCTATCCAATGGGGTTCATTGTCTTGAGCAACTTCTTAACTTGGGGCTGATCTAGGGAAAGGAAAGAGACTTCTACTGCCAGACCATGGCCTGGGGCAGCAGCCTTCCCTCAGCAAGGAGCCTTGGTTGTGCTGAGAGAGGAGAGGCTGAATGTGGAGCAGAGTAGGGGATGCTGCACTTTGGAGAAGGACGAGTGCCACGGTAGCAGGGCCCTGTCTCCCACCTGTGCTGGCAGCCAGAGGAGGCTCCAAGTCTCCTTTGGTTCCAGAGATCAATTTTGTGATTTCCCAGAACTGATTTTCCTGCTGAGTAAATTCAGTCTTTCCCTTTGTCTTGAGTTTCCTTTCGGTGCCTTGACTTTCTGTTCAGTTCAGTTGGAACTGGCTGCTCAGTTCCAGCAGTGGATACAGGGTTTCAGACAAAAAATTTTTTATGAAACAGAAATGAAAGCTCTTTGAAGCTTCAGTGCACTTTCTCAATTTTCAAATGGGACAAGTCTTCCAGTCCACAGTTATGCAGAAGTGAAAATATCTGTATCTATATCTACCTCTCTATATATCCTATTCTCCTGCATTTCACAAAAGCAGATAAATCCAGGAACACAATCTTTCATTTAAAAATACAAACTGAGGAAGGCTGCTGTTTTTTCCTTGAGTTGCTAAATTCATAGTCCTGTTTTCAGTGAAAACTTAACTCTATTTATATGTCTTACTTTTCTGTGTACTCATGTTGTATCTAATGTAAGAGTTAATTGAGTTGTAACTTACCACATAGAATAAGTGAACATGAGAAAATTAGAAATTTCATGCAAAATCACATGCTTGATATCTTATAAAATACTGGAGAAATGTTCATATTTTTGCAAATACATCTGGATTTAAACAAACACCCAGTACAAGAGGAAAGTGTGTAAAAATTATTCCCTGTGATCCAAGGACAAAAATTTCATGTTCACATAGGAGTCCAAGTCTGAATTCTTTCTTACAAGTAGCAAATAAGATTAAGTAACCAGGCTAGTAGACACAATTCATTTTTCTAAGCACAATACCTGGCTGTAAAATTATAAATACAAAAGACTGAGGAAAGAAAAGCAGATATATAACATTTTAGAAATGTAACTCTGTTGCATTACTTTAGCACCAAAATAAAAAAATAAACCCAGTGACAGAATTATCACAAAGAAATGTTATTCTGTTTAATTCTATCACTCTTCCTGACAGGCAGCCTTTAAGCCACTAGTGTAGAACACAAGTTAACAAAAAGATTAGAAGAACTTCTTGAGTCTTCAATACTTCATTTTTTCAACTTCTAAATGTACAGGATATTAGGAAATACCACTTTTATAATGTACTTTTTACAATGTAGGAGATGTCAATGACAGAACTTGTCAGCTGTCATGGTTTAAGCCCCACTGGAAACTAAACTACAGTCAGCTGCTTGCTCAACCACCATCTCTTCCCCTGAGCCACTGGAATGGGAGGAAAATCAAAGTAAAACTTTTACCTTAAGAAGAGTTTAATAATCAGAAACAAAGTCAAATACAGTAATAATGGTAAATGATAATAAGAATGATGAAAAAGGGGAAAAACAAGTGATGCACAATACACCTGCTCACCACTGGCTGGCCAGTTCCAGATCCCCCTTTCTGAACGCAGATCATGTCCCACGTTTTACACTGATCCTGATGTCACACGGGCTGGAATATCCCTTTCAGGATATTCTGGTCACCTGTCCCAGCCGTGTCTCCTCCCAAATCCCCGTTCACTCCCAACTTCCTCACCAGTGTGACAGTGTGAAAAGCCACGAAGGCCTTGGCTCTGTGTGAGCCCTGCTCAGCAATAACAAAAATATCTCCACATTATCAAGGCTGTGTTCAGCCCAGATCAAAAACACTACTCTAGACCAGCCACTGGGAAGAAAATTCACTCTACCCCAGCCAAAAATCAGCACACTAGCATATTAATTTCCAACCTCTTTGCCTATGTTTTTTTTGCAAACTCTCACCATTAGAAGTAGTGATGGCAGCAGGCAGCATGCAGCGCGGTGAGGGTTTTCATGTTAGGCCTTATTCCATTCCTGAATCAGCTAATCAGCTATGTGCCACTAGTGCCATACACATACCACAGGTTATGACCCCTAAATTTATGTCAGGAATTCAGCTGAAAGCAGTGAATTCATATAGAAGGACTGCAAAAGTTTTTAAGCCAAACGAGAGATGCTGAGAATATTTCAAGTAGTATTTGTGGGAAATCACTATATTCCAGTTGAACAAAAATGAAGGAAACTCACTGATCTGTAATGATTCCTGTTTCTTGCAAAAGCTTTGATTATTGAGCTGGAGAAGATCTCTCAGATCACACGGTACGACCTCCTGTGTGGAGCACAGTGTTCCTGTACAGAAAGCCAACAAGAAATGTACCTAACTTATTTCTGAACAGCATTAGTGAAAGTGACTCAGGTTCATCAGTAGAAAGCATTTTTCCATCATCTAATTGCTCATCTGCTAAGAAATATTTCTTTTTATCTAATTCTGACCTTTTATTTTTAAACAGTTAATTCTGATTTGATTTCTAAAAAGAAAGCAGGCAGTTATTCCTTTAGCTTTCTCTTCAGATGCAAGGAAGTGGCAAATAGCCTCAAAGGCTATTAAGTGATGCCAGCTTAGTGCTCCAGCTCCTTGATATATGATAATGACCTTTGCCATGGCTGAGATTTAATTGAGCCAAAAAAACCCCAAAAAAACAAGCAATCTGGATAGATATTTACTTTAAAGAAAGATCTCCCAAGTAGTCAAAATGAAAATAATAGACATAGGAACCAAAACCAACCTTTTAAAAATTATGCATTTTCTGCTGAAGTGAGGGATACATAGTTTTTGTTAGTAGTTTTGTTTATTTCTATTTTTTGTTAGAGCTGAGCAGGTGCTTTCAAAATACTCTGGCAAACCGAATATTGGAAATCTCAATTATGTATTTGCACTGAAGAACATGCTACTAAATTAAATTTATTAACACAAAATCCTGTGATAAGCCATGAAATTCATTTGAATTTTCCCTGTAACTATTAGAATTCACAAAAGCAGGAATTAGAAAATGCATAACCAACCTCTAATTCAAGTCCTGAGCTGTGCCTTTGAAATGTGTGTTGTAAGCTGCAAATTAAAGACGATATCAAATCAGGAAATAATAAGTGTCTTTTATGACTGGTTTTCATTGTGATACAACTTTTGCAGGAAAGCCTTTAAATGATAGGCAGGAAATGAAGGTTTTCTGCTGTAGAACACTACAAATTCCCATCTCAGTGAGTGATTACGAGCACTGCCTGATGTCAACTGCCAGTGTGTTTGTTTATACTCTGCTCAGCTGTCCTTTTAGGTCCCAGGCTTATATCACACTATTTTCTCTAAACTCATTACAGTTACGACTAAAATGTGCCTTTAAGTCACAACACTTTCCTAGAGACCATCTGGTGTCCAAAGTCATGGGAATGTTGGCTGCTCTGCCTGACCTAACAGGCTGTATTACTCTTCATTTAGTGGAGGAGAAAATGAAGTCAAGAATGTCTCCTTTGGTTTCAAAGAAGAAAACTTTTTTTTTAAAAAAGGAAACATCTGAAATAGATATCAGAAAACTAAATGGTAATATCTAATCCTGTAGAGCTGAGGCTAAGAGCTTAAGAAGCTTGTTTCTAATTTTCAGATGAAGGATAATTATTACACAACAAAAAAGAAAAAAACACAGAGTAAATGCTGCAACATGAGAACTGAGACAAGAGACAAGTGATTACAGAGAAACAGCCCTTTTGTTTTGGTCACAGTTGGATTTATAAAACAGATCATCCTTTCCCAGGAGTGAAAGCCCTGCCTGCTGCTGTAAGGGGCTCAGTGCTGCTCCCCATGTGCTGCTGGATGTGTCCCCAGGAGCTGCCTTCAGGAGCTGGGGTGTGTTTGTCTGAGAGCCCCAGGCTGGAGCTTGTACATGGGGGCACCTCTCTGGGGAGATGTGCTGTCGTAGTCCTGCTGTGCCAAAATGCTCTGTCCCTCCAAAAAAGAGCTGTCAGCAAGTGCAAAGTGGATTTCTGCTTCCTTCACACATGTGAGCCTCAGCAGAGCTGCAGCCACAGCCACCAGCTCCATCTCCAGCATCTGCATCTCCTCCTTTCTGCATGGCTGGGTGGGGATGGCTTCACCCAGCAGTATTTCTGGGCCAGTTTTCCCCTTTCCCTTCAATACAAACCTAACCCATAATTTCAAAGCTGCTGGGAGGGTTGTTAGAGAATTGTTTCTTGCACTGTTTAAGGAGAATTCCAACATGTAGACGATACTCAGAGCAAATTCTTTTTATCCTCATTCCATGGGGAACTAGATAGAGTATTTGCCTGCCAGAGTTAGTACTCACATAATCAGATATGGTTACTTTCTTTGCATTTATTTTTATATAGTGAAAAAAAAAAAAAATACATCCTTTTTCCAAAAGAGGTTAATTTTATTTTAGTTTTGTTGTTGTTTTGTTTTGTTTGGGGGCTTTTTGGGAGAAAGTATCATATCTCAAATTGGAAGACGTACACTTAAGGACATTATAACACTGGAAATAATACAGCAACCACTAATCCATCAAGAAGTCTGGGGATTGTTCTTAAAGCAAAATAATAAAACCCTGTTTTACTGGTGATGATGCCAGCTCTAGACAGACAGTGACAATTGAGCATCAGTGATGGATGAAAGCAATTTCTGTGTGTGTATACATAAGCTGTAGTAAAGCCACCAGGACTGGGTATTCTTTCCAGTGATTTCAATTGGGGTTTTGCCATTAAAGTTAACAGATTTAGACCCCTAATCATGATGAGTCTGATTGTACATATCTACAAGAAAGCATCAAAAAAATAATATCCTTAAGCCTCTCCAACTATATCAATATCTGACACCCAAACAAATGTTTTTAAAGTGAGATACCCAGAGTCCTTCCAAGTTTCTGCTAAGTGGTTGTTTTTAATTAACTAGAAGATGTGTGAAGCTGCAAAAAGATTTAGAACATTAAAATCTTGAAAAGAGATGCATTAATGAGCCTACCACTGGCAGTACGTATGACTACCACTATATACCATAAGAATATATGCATATTTTCTTACCTGCACAAAATTACTGCCATTAAAAATAAAGTTCTGACCCACCAATGTTGTGACCCTCTTTACCTGTGATCAAAGTACTTTTTGTTATTTCTCTGGCATACTGCATTCTACATGGGGAAAAACACTTAGAAAGGACCCTGATCTGAGGGCCACAGCTGTTTTAGAGACTGACACTTAGCAGAAATGATTAATTTTTGCCACACCAAGTATCATATCTAAGCACTGCAATCTATTTCTTCATTGTAACCATTTGATAGCAATCTATGCACAATGTTCAGGTCTAAAATAATTAGTTCAACTATTATAAAAGAACTTTGGCTGACAGACAAATTCTGATAGAAGATAACAATACCAGGATCCCTGTTAATAGTTGTACTTCCTGTGGCTAAACATATCTGAGTGGGACTAGAGCACCAGGGTGCTCACAAGAAGATATGTTAATGATTCATTTAAGGGACTGAAGTTCCTCTCAGTTTGTCCTGTGGGATGTGCCTTCCATCCCACACCTTTAAAATGCACAGGGATAGTAGCTACCCAATGATAATCCCACTTTCAAGAACACTAAAGTTTACTGTCATTCCAAGTGAGCTTTTTTAGATACCCTAAGATATCTGACCTTGTTTTAGGAGTTCCATAAAAATGCACAAAGTTACAAAATTAATGGTCAACTGTGAAAATTTCTGCCTTTTACAGGCCTGTATCTTTTGATATGTTTATCTGGAACTATATCAAGTTAATAAAACTATACTAAATCTCATTGCCTATGAATTCAATTACCAAAAATTGACATGTAGTTAAAGAGGAACCTTTAGCAGGTCCCGCTGCTGGGTACACATTGCTCTGTTAGAAACTCTCTGTGAAGTGCAGACATTCATTCTTACCAGGGCTTAAATTAAATGTTGGAGTCTCAACCACAATGAAGTAAATTGAAAGGAATAGTGGGCATCAATTCTATTTAAATTATTTCTACATTATGCATACATCTGGGGCTTTAACCAAGGCAGAAGAACATGAATTTCTGACTCTTCCTCCAATGAAAAAGTGTGGTATACATACGTATTTATAGGCAGTTTATAAGAATATTACATATATGTTGTATTTTATATGCATGTGCATACATTAAAAATTAAAGTAAAACCATGAAATATGAATTTTTTCCATTTGTTTACACTGTTTTCTACAACAATAAGTATGTGAAAATGTGATTAAAAAAACCCACTGTAATTTAAAATAAATTATAAGGCAGTTCTCTCATCTAAATAAATGCCTGTGTTTCTGGAAAAAAAATAGATTGCCTTTTTAAAAGGATGAAGGTGCCTTCTGCTGTGACTAATCTTATCCAACCATCTGAGAAAAGCATAGCAGGAAGGAATTCATTAAGTGTAATTATTCTGTATGCAGGTACCAGTAAATAGCAAACACAAGCTTCTTAGGGCATGGAGTCAATAGAAGAAATACTTATTTACTGAGAGCTTTTGCAAGTCTGTTTTCAGAGAAGAGTCAACATTCAGCTCTTAGGAAGGGTGCATCATTTTCTGCTGTAGAAAGACTTTGGACTAACAGAGTAGCACTGGTTTTTGTCTCTGTATGATCACTCTTAAATACAGCACGATATTGATAATACAGAGGTCTCATTTTATGAAATATAAGAACCAATAGTTCCTTAACCAAGTTATTAATGCAATAAACCCAAATCTAATTAAAAGCTCCTGCTGCATTATCTTCTTCTCAGGTTCTATAGGATGTATATAATTTCAATTACAATATTTTGTAATCTATCAATTCATCATCTTCCAGATAGCTATTGTCAGAAGCTTTATGACCTAGATATAGGATGGCTAAAAATGTCATTTAGACTTCATAGTCCGTCTGAAAGGAAATCAAGTATTCATTACATTGATCTCTTCAGTATATAGAGAGGGAGCCTAAATGTGCCTTCCAGAAATTTGGCATATGCAACCAATAGCAATTTTTCTCACTTCCTATTATTCTGCTCCCTTTTTGTCTTCTTTGGCTGCCTCAGATAGATGAGTCTTCTGGTAAGAGGTTAGTCCTTATTTCTTAGCCTCATTCTCGCAAGATAAGAAGTTACAGGGAATAGTCTGTAGCTCTTGCTCCCCTGAGAAAGAAACTTCCTATTTTTGTAAAAGGTTCCTTCCTGTCCCTCACTCTATCAATGTCTGTCAACCCTAAATTATCTTCCAAGGACTTGAAGACCCTTTAATTTCATAATTTCATTTTAATTCTACAAACATTTTTGCCTTTTCTTTTAGTTCCTCAGTTATGCAAATGGAATAAAAAAATTTTCAATTTTTAATAAAATAATTTAAAGGATATTTTTTTTCTTACTACTAAAATGCTATTCTAACCACCTTTATTTTAGAAATCAAGGAAGCTTAAAGTAAAGACAGCGCTGATAGCATCACCTTTCTTTTTTCATTTCTTTCAAACCCTTGAAATATTTGCACATACATCACTTAGATATTTTGCTTTATATTGTCTTGTAGATTCTTCAGGAGATATATGAAAAATTTATATGACTGATAATTTTATAGACAATGCCACATTGCCTTGTATTCTAAAATCTTGACAAAAAAGATAATTTGTTAATGGGCTAGTGAATAGTCACACTGGAGTTTCACATATTTTCCTCCTTGTGTGCTGGTATTTCGATAGTGGTTAACAGCTGTTCAGATTGCAATTTTATATTTTAAATCAAATTTAATCATCTTTACCTAAATGCAGACTCATTTTTGTCATTCTTTGTTGCTGGTACCACATAAAGAAATATGAAATAATCCCCCAGTAACAGCATTTAATTCACAACAGCTCTGTGGATTTCTAGATGACCCGGATGTGTTATTGCACAGTATTTCATCTCCTTCATTCTGCCTCTTTTGCATGACATATCTATTATTTAAAATATAGGCTGGTGTCTTCCCATATCTTTGGCAGTTTTCAATGTCTTTCCTCCCATAAATATTCTTTACCCTCCCACTTTATGGCTTTTCATTGCCTTGATATGAGCTTATCCCCATTGCTTCTCTTAGTTCTGTCATCCTCATATTTACAGCCTCGCTGTTATCAGATGTATCTCCTCTGATGGTCCCATATACAATCCAGGGCTGCATTTTTATTTTGTTATGGTTTATTTTATACTTTCAATTGAATTATAGCTTTCACTAGTATTAGACTTTGACAACTTAGGATGCCTTTCATCTCTTATCTATCCTAGCCCATATTCTTCTTAAAGCCCTAGACTCAGTTTGATCTCACTGTGAACTGCATTAAACAAAACAAAACAAAACAAAACACGTGGGTTTTTTGCTCATTCCATTCTCACTTGAACACTATATTTTGATATACCTATAATATGATATACCTATTAAATGAGCACTAATTTTTGTATCTTTATGAGTAATCCTTATTTTCCATGTCAGTGATAGAGAGCATACAGACTTTCAGGTGCCCAAACCTTTGAACTCAGTAACATCTGTGTTTATCTGAGTTTCCACAAGTGACTAGTCTTACCACTGTGATAGGGATTATAAATCCCATTGTACTGCAGTGACATTTCTGCAGGTTCATGTTAGCACTTCAACCTTGATGCCGCTTCTTGCAAAGTCTGAATACCTCCTTGAACATAATAATTCTTTTCATCATTTTGAAGGTATTTCTGGTGTGCTATTTTTTTTCATTTTTACAATTTCTGCCCAGTGTCCTTGACATTTAGTCCCCACCCATTCTCAGCTTCTACTCCAGCCTTCTTAACTTTTCGTTGCATTTCTCCCTATTACCTCCCCAACATTTCATCAGCTTTCCTCATAGCTAGCAGTGCAAAGGGATTTGGAAGGCTGTTGCATTTTCTTTTAATTTCTCTGTAGTCTCTTTCCAAAGGAAAACCACATAGTTCTGAAGCACGGAAAAAAGACAGAATTCCCAGACACCTGATTAGGAAAGGTCAGCCTGGTCCAGGAGATTTCATAAAACCTTATTAAGCTCCTGCTACACATTAGGTTGTTTTTTAGAGTTCCCAAATGCTAATATAACAGCTAGCAAAAGCAAGAACAAATCCATATGGCTCGTTAGTAAAAAAAATAAACCAATGCATAGAGTTAGAGTCAGAGTCATCATTTCAAAGGGATGTGAGCTAGTAAGATTCTTGAATATTGGACAGAAATTATTGTCTCCAAATTGCAATTGTCTGTTTCTAGTTCTCAACACAGTCCTTTGTGACCTCCCCGCACTGGGAAGTATTTTTCATGCCATAGAATCCATCC
Organism: Pseudopodoces humilis; assembly: GCF_049639895.1. Lineage (NCBI taxonomy): Eukaryota > Metazoa > Chordata > Aves > Passeriformes > Paridae > Pseudopodoces > Pseudopodoces humilis. Next base: position 8,988,162 of record NC_142201.1, read on the forward strand.
ATTTAATTAAGTAGTCATTAGTAAAAAACAACACATTTTTCTACTACATTTTGAAATTCACATTCTTCTTGCTTCTTTCTTGGAGTGGGAAGAAGAGAAAAATTCACTATGACAAACCCAAATTTGCATATTTTTGAAGCCAGGGAAATGGAGTCACTCCAAGTCATTATGGAGGTGCTAGTTTATCATGTCCACATGCACTTGTTCATACACAGCACCATCTGATGCTTCTGTGTGAAACAGAAATATTGGCGTTGAGTTAAAGTTGACACAAAAATCAGTAAGTTTTGAAAATAATTATGGCACAGACATTTTGGATCTGATCCCAGCCTTCAAGGATGTCACACAATTTCCATAAAGCTGAAACTTATTTAAAAAAAAAAAAAAAAACAAAACCCAAAATAAAAATCAACCCCATAAATGTAAAATCTTGTGTGGTCATACACAACAAAGCAGCGTAGCTTGCTTAAAATAACAAGGAATGGAGATTTATGGGAAAATACTCTGAAATTAATTTCTGTTTTCTTTGGTAATAGTCAGGGGAAGATCTGCAGCATTTAAGAGTTTCTGCTCTCTGCTAGCTTTCTTTTGGCAGCCTGGGGCTGGTTCCAGCCCTGTTCTGCTGGCAGATGGAGCACAAGGAGGCAAGCATCTGCCTCCGTCTGCTGGGGCACTGAAGACATGTCTAACCCAAAGGATGTGAGTACTCCTTCCAGAGTGGGAATTGGTGCTATAAAGCACAGAAAGAGGCTAGACAGTATTTTTTTCCCTACCAAAACAAAGTGAATTGCTATAGATGAGAGGGTGACCCAGCACTGATGTAAAATCATTTGCATTTCCACAGAGAATTCCCTGTCAGGCACACTATTTCAGTGGGGAGGCAGGGTAGGTGTGATGTAGGCTGAAAAGAAGATCTAACTCTTCCAACCAACTCCCATCTCACACCCTTATTTCACAGTGGTGGGAATCAATTTGTTTTCAGTATCGTGTCACTGTTTCCAGTTGGGTTTTGGATCCCAAATGCCATTTTTAGAGAGCTAGACATGTGATGTAAAAAGGCCATGGAGCCTTTTCTCAGACCTGCAGCTGCCTTCAGGCAGAGGCAAGCCCTCAACACTTGGCTGCCCAGCTTCCTAATGCTCCTTGTACATTCAGGCTGCATCTGTTTGTGAATCAGTCCCTTCATTGTCAGCACCAATAGGGCTCTTCACACAGATGGGTCCCACTCCAAACAGAGAGGCAATTTCCAGCCCACATTTTGGAGATGTGGGGACGAGCAGTGTGAAAGGTCTGTAATGGTTCATCTCCAAGTGAGCAGCGTGCCACAGACATCTGTTCTGTGTGTGCCTGTGCAGGCACTGCTCACAGCCAAGGCTCCAGCAGCAGGGCAACACCAGCCACGCCGCTGCCAGCAGCTGGCTGCCATCCCACTGTGGTCCCATTAGGACAGAGAGCTGTGGGGATTATGTAATGTTTCTCTAAGTGACAAATGGAAAGGGAAAACCTCGGTGCAACTTCTCGCTGCACTTCTGAAACTGAAAAGCAAGTTGAATTTTTAAAAATGTATAGATTTATAAAAAGCAACAGCAAAACTCAAATGTTTCCCCCTGGGATGGGATGAGAGGGGAGAACAGAGAATGAACTGATACAGCAGAAGGGTATGGGTTGTTTATTACCACCTCTTGTTCTAAATAAAGTAGTCTGCATTCTTAATGCATTCATCTGCTCAACTCAACAAGAGATTGGGGTATGCAAAGAATCTGGGACAGGGTTTAATTTTCATGCTAGTCAAAATGATTTTTCCTCAATCTATCATATACTGTATTTGACATATGGTTTTTCCCTTAATCAGTAATTGACTGGTACATGCTTTGTGCTCCAATGAAGGTAGATTTAATACACTGGACATCAGAATGAGCTATTTTTGTCTTTTGAATGACAAATTTAATTTTTGTAAAATGTATTGTATTATTGTTTCTAATTTCACATTCTTCACCAGCTCTTCAGTCCATCATTTCATAACTAATGCTTTACTTCAAGTGAACAAGGATCCTGAAAACATCAAAGGTGCCTTGACATCTCTCAATAGATCATGACAGTCTCTTTCATTCTCCATATTTCTTAATGTGGAGACAACCAGTGAAGGAAGAAACACAGGACTGTGGTAAACAGGCTTATGAAAAGTGAGTCACTGTTTCTTCAGTGATTTTAAGAGTGGAATTTCACTGTCGAAATTAAGTGGACTAGAGGATTGAGCAATTTACCTGGCCAGCTGGTGGAGACACACCCATGTTGAAGGAAAATGTAAGTCACCTTTCATGAGAGAGTTTTCATTTATTTTCTTTGTCTAAAACTGATTTTTTTAGTCAAAATAATTTTTCTGGTTTCATTCTGAATCTTGATTTTGTGTGTATTTTTTTCCATATGAAAACAAAGCATTTTGGTGAAAAAAACCACTTATATCTAGAGAAAAGTCTTAATAAATATACATTATTTTTTCAATCTTCTAAAAATGGATCACCTTATTTACTTTGCTTTTGATTCTCTTAAGAAATGAAGGTTTTGAGACTTCTCAATGCACAGCTTTCTGGGCTGTGCTTCTGACTGCAAGCTTCCCTTCACTTTTATTTTCACTACTTCTTGTGTGACTGACAAAAGCCAAATGAATCTCTTTTACTGGCAGTCTTAATATGAATAACAAAGCAACTGGAGCTGTGAAGCACCACTTCTTGGCTAAAAACAAGTGGTGAGTGTAGAGTGTGGAGGAGGGAGCAGGAGGTAAGGGAACTGCTGGGTCTCAATTTTCTTTTTCTTAAATGTTAAACATACATAAAGTTAGTCTGACGGAAGAGGAGATTACAAGAAATGGATTCAAAACACTTTTTAAATATTCTAAGGGTATAAAAAAAAAAATGACAGGGTTTAAAAAACCACCCCAGCCAGGTGACTGTCCTTTCCCTCCTTTAGGAGAAATATTTGAACAATTTGCTTGAAGTCAGCACAAAGACTACGACTGAAATTCTGACATATAATAATAATACAATATAGCCTTGCCAGATTAGTAATAGGATTGTTTACCATAATCAGCCTTCCCCTTCCTCATCTGCATCTCACTAAGGGCAATACAGAAAGTGAGGAAATGCAAGGGGACAAAAGGGCTGGAGTTTAGGCAGAGGGAACTGCAGTACTGCTGCTGGAGGACAGGACAGGACAGCTGGTGCCTTTGTCAAATGCCAGTGGACCACAGGAAGGTAAAATAAAAAGCCTGAGTGAGCACAGAACTGGGATGGGTCACACCTGGAACAGCAGCAAAACTTCCAGGCTTGGCTGTCCTTCCCACTAGCAGCAGAGCTAGAACCACAGGATGGATGCTAGGGGGGAATGGTTTTCTAGGTGACCTTCATGTTAGCCAAAAAGCACAGGAATATATCCCTTTTTCAAATGCTGAGTTTTGTCATTAATTTTAATTAGATTAGCTCTAACATTGAAGTTAGAAGCATTCTCTTAATACAGCAGAATAAAATGAACCAGTTTGCTCTCTTTAAATATTTTGTCATTTAAAATGGAGTACTAGGAGAAAAAAAATAAAACACAAAACAAAACAAAAATGAATGTCACATTACAAATGCAATGAAAAAGCAGAAACATCAATTCAGCCAATGAAAAATACATTTCTGTTGATGCTCGAGGGCATATGAAAAGTGTTAAAAAATATGAGTGAGGAAATGCACTCAGTCAGATGTACAAATGACAACGATTTGGGGAAAGATTCAAAACATTGTGAAAGAAATTCCAACAGACATCAACAAGCAGAACAAATATACTTTCCCAGATATGATGTCTGGGAGGTTGCACAGTAGCTCATTTGGCCATATGAGGTGACAATATATCAGGAGATAATGTTCCTACAATCCCAGTCTCTGCAGAAAAGGAAAAAAAAAAAAAAAAGGAAATAAAAAGGATATTAAAATTTGTAGCAATGATGCTCCTCTTTTTAGTTTTGGATGAATCAGTCACATTGAATTTTCTGTTTGTCACTAGCTTAACTATATATTTCCCTTTGGTATGAGTGTACCACCTGGTGCAAAGAGTAGTTTCTATTCACCTTTTTTATTTTCTTTGATATGTCATATTCCATTTCATCACAGTTTTCAAAACACATTTTGTTTTCTTTCATGGACATAACACTATTTTCCATTCCTACTAAGATAAACTTTTCACACGCTTTTTCAGTATCTGCCTCATTTTTTTCACAGTAACTGTGCACTTTGTGTCACAGCCAGTACCAAACCAGCCAAGGTTTCCTTCTGCTTTGTGGTGACAGGTTCACTGTGGATAAGGGAAATGCAGAAGTTCTTAGGTGGTGCTGTACTTCCTAGTTTGGGTGCTATTTGGCTTTAGAGTCTAATTTAAAACCAAGCATGTTAGCAGCAGTGACCTCAGCCAATGCATAATTCAGACCCTACCCCACTTCAGAGAAAAATAACTGAACTGCTGCCTCAGTCCTTCTGATATTATCACAGGGTCTGGTGCTAAGATAGCATGAGAAATAGAAGTCCCACAGGAACCAACATCTTTCTTGCTTGGATCCTTGTTTAAAGGTTGCAAGTCTGGAACCTTCTCAGGGGACTTCTGTCACACAGCTTTTCCTATTGAATCTACAAAAAATTGATATTAGAGGCAGCTGTGGGACTGGGCTTTGACTGCTTTCTACTGCTTTCCTATAGGAGTCCTGCTCATGACGGGAAGTGGGAAAAGGCTTGAATGCCTGTTTTCCTTATGCAGAGTCCATCATATTCAGGCCAATTCCTTCAGCTCTTTGACTTGGAAGGACCCTTGGCAAGGTATGTGGTTGTTTCAGCTGTGACTTAGGACACATGAAGAGTGACTCTCCACAAATTTGCAGGTGGCCCTGAGCCAGAGGAGGAGCAGCCAATGCACTGGAGGGCAGGGCTGGGATTCTGAAGGAGCTGCTCGGGTGCAGTAAAGGTCTGGCAGGAACCTCACAAAGGTCAAGGATGCAAATGCAAACCTTGCACCTTAGAGAGGATTATACCACACAGTACTACAGGCTGGGAATTAGCTGTGAATAAAAATGACCTGGTGAACAAGCATCACCAGCATGGCCTTGCAGCAAAGGCCAACAGCATCCTGGGTTGCCTTGGTAAAAATGCAACCAGCAAGTCAGGGAGGCTGATTCAACACTTCTCTTCAGGATTTGTAAGGACACTTCTGGAGTGCTCTATCCAGAATTTTGGCTGCCCAGTGCAGGAAAGGTACAGTCATGCTGAGTGAGTCCTGCAGATGGCAGTGAGGATGGTCAGAGCACTCTACATAAGAGAAGATGAGGTGGGATTGTTGAGCCTGGAGAAGTAAAGGCTTAAGAAGATCTGACTGTTTCCTGACCTGAAGACACAAAACTGGTGGTGCCAGACACATGAACTAGTACAACAGCAGTAGCAGCACCTCACTTTTATAATATCTTTATGTATCTTGAAAAAATAACACTCATTAGAAATGCTTTAAATTAGAATTGTTCCATTTCAAGTTATATGCAGAATAATTGTACTCCAAAAGATATTGTTGCTCCGAAGTGTGGCACTTACGAGTGTGGGAATGACAAGATTTAGATGGATTTAATTCAGCTGCTTCTACATGTGCTCTGACTAACATAAATGGTGGCACACTAATTAATACATGAGCATGAGTTGTTTCCTGAGGATCCCTGCCTCTCCAAGGAAATGAAGAAGGCAGATAGTAGGTCTTAGAACCTCTAGTATTTATTCATTGCATTTTATCTCTGTACTGACTTTTTATTGAATATGACGGTATTCTCTTGAAATACTTTTATGGTCCTTGTGACTTTAGCATATGGCTTCTCATAAACAGTAATGAACATCTCTGTTAGATTTAGAGATGGCGTATTTTTCTCTGTTTCCTGAGAGAGATTTTATGCACAGACTTACCAAGATTCATTGGAACTTCCCACTGATGGTAAGAGTGGGCAGTGATTTGCACTCGGTATTTGGAAATATTCAACAAGCTTTTAATGTCTTACATGTTAGAAACATCCTTGCCATTGATTTCATTTTCCAGTTTGAGCTCTGAACATGAAACCAGGTAAGTCATTCAGACATTTCAAACAATTACTTATTTGTACAGACGAAAGGCACACTGTGTGAAATTGCACTGAACCACAACTTGTGTCATCAGCAAAGGTCAGATCTTCCTGGGGACACAGAGGAGATCCTTATCACTTGAACTAACAGTTTCAGTAGGTGTTCCTTCTCTGGACTGACCGCCCAGGGAGGCAGGGCAGGCTTTTGCAGTCGATTTCACATCTGTTCACCATAGGAGAAGAGATAGACACAATACTGAAGTCAAAGAGAAATTTCTGAGGCAATGGTACTTGCTACTTTGTTATGAACTCTGCTACTTTGGCTTTCTCGCTGTCTTTTCCCATTTTGCCTCTATTCACTTAATCTTCCTGGTACATTTCTATTGTCTCTGCCTTCTTTCCAGCCCTCCTTGCCCTTTGTGAAACCCAGGCGTTCCCAACCCTTGAACTCCCAGTGTTGGATGGTGACTTAGGACAAATGGTACATATGGGCTGTTTCTAATAAGCTCTGTGAGCAGAGTATCTTTGAGGTGGGCTGACATGTCCCTGTTCCTTTTCACTGCCAGAGTGGGCTCCAGCAGCCTCTCTGAGGTACTCTGGGAGCAGTGGGTGGCCAGAAGGTGGAGGCTGAAGCCTGCCCAAGCATCCACTTGCTGATATATCGTTCATTTAGACAGAGAAGCTGTAAATGGATGCAACACACTCACCACAGATGAATCCTTCGGAGACTGTAAGATACCAAAGCATCTCTCTCAAGCACAGCACAATGTACTGAGGTGTGCAGGTTGTGCTTGGGTTTGTTTTTGGGGAAGGCTGTATATCAGCCTTCTGCTTCACACTGAGTTAAATGTTGAAATCTTTGGGATATATATATATATATATTTTAACATGGTGAAAAAGTCTATTTTTCAGACTACGTATGACTAAACTTTAGCTGTAACTCTTAAACAAAAAAAATCAACTTGAAGCAGGTATCTTGAAGAAGCAACTCTAGCACAAACAACAAATGTTTCATAAAGTAAAAACTGAGTTTTTGCTGCCAGAAAGTACCAGAAACATTAAGTATAAGTGCCAGTGTTATTTCTGTATATAATATCACAAGTTTTTACATATTCTACCAAACTGTTTATTTTTTCTCCCTCTTTTATTTGAAATTCTAAGTCAGAACTATGATTCTGAATTTCATGTGGTTTTGAAGCCTTTAGCTTGGCATGTCTATGTTCTTCATCAATTACTGTTTAATCCCTTTATTTATTTTTTTTTTATATTTTTGCTATGTTCTTCTAATCTTTAACACTTTATGTTTGGGAGGCAATACAAACATGACTCAAACAAACAAATTGGTTAACATATTAGTGTCTGGTACATACTGACTGAAGTAAGACCACACATCAAAAAAAAAAAAATCCCCAAAACACAAATTCCACCTCCAAATTTTCTAATTTATTTCCAAGTTCTGGAAGCAACAGTTCAAGGAAATGCATTTCTTTATCAGGATTAGTGATAGACTGGTGATAGTTGAATTCTCAGATACCTATGGCCAGCTTCTGCTAACATCATAGTTCTTATACATAGTTCTTACACTGTGATACACTGTGCTATGGTATCAGGGCACTGAGCTTTGGTGGTTGTGCTTCTGGCAGAGGACACATCTAAATGAAAAGGAGAAATTGTTGCAACATGCTGTAAGTGTTCCCTGACTTAACACCACTGGGAAACCAGGACTAAACCTCATATGCTAACTCCTACAAGCAGCTGTAGGAGCAAAGCTGTTTGTGCTCTGAGAAGTTTGCCATGTAAATAATGTTTTTTCTTTCTGTTTCAGCCTTAAACTGTGAACAGAATGAAATTAAAATTGGAATGAAGTTGTGCAAACCACTAGGGTTTAATCCTACACCTTTTGAAATTAATGTGAACATTCCTATAGTTAAAAGGTAAACCCCCTCCCAAAACCTCTAAATACTATTAATAGGGAAATAATAATTAGCATTTATGAACAAGACTGTCCCTGTTTCTTCACTAGATAATGGCTTTTCTGGCTTAATTTTTTTCCTCCCACTCTATAGTTCTCCCTCAAATGTAAGTAGCAACATTCACTTTAAAATCCGCAGGTTGAATCTTCCTGCTTTTCTTATTTTAATAAGGCTTCATGGACATTACACTCCACCTTCGTGCCTGTGTTTGTATCTTGAGGAAGAGCTGCTTCAGACAGTGAATTATACTAGTACCTTGTTTAATAACTAACCTAAACACTTGCCCTTGACATTCTCAGCACCTCAGTGCTAATTAAACAAAATAAACAGAGACTAAATGGAAACCGGGCAATGCACTTATCCGTCCTCGAAGACTTAATTTGGGATCAGCAACGCCGCTTACGGGAGAGGGAAGCGCGAACCGCAGGTAAGTCCACACGCGAATAATGAAACGCTAAATTATCTTTTTAAACCCCCCACTAATAACTTGTGATTTAAAGGTCACTCCAGAAGAAGAATCAAGGTCAGGCACGGCTAATCCTGCATCCGAGGCGGTCTCTCCTTTGGTCCGGCTGCTCTCCGCAGCGATGCCGCGGCGGGCCCGGGGGCGCCGGCCCGGGACCCCCTCAGCGCCCCTCAGGGCCCCACCCGCGGGGCTGCGGCGATCGCGGGGCCCCCGGGACACAGCGGGGCCGCTCCCGGCGCGGCCGAGGCCCGCGGGGGCCGGGGAGGCCGCTCGGGGGCAGCGGGAATCGATGCGAGGCGAGGAGAGCGGCCCCGGGCGCCGCCTGCGGCCGCGGAAAGTTCCCCGAAGTCGGTCCCGGCGGGGCGGAGCGGGGCCGGCAGGGGCCGCGCCCCCGCCCCTTCCCCGCGGAGCGCGGCCCGGCCCCCCCGGGCAGGGGCGGGCCCGGGGAGGAGCGCGCCGGGCCGGGCCGGGCCGGGCGGCGCCGGAGGGCCGGGGGAGCTGCTGCACCTGATACACCGGGGCGGGAGCGCGGCGGAGGAGGGCGGGAGGGAGCGGCGCTGCCGCCGCCTGCGAACGCCTCTCGCCGCCGTTAGACAGCGCTGGTCTCGCCGCTTCTCCCTCCGCCCGCCCCTTCTGCGCGGAGCTGGGCTCTCGCTCCTGTTCCCCTCGGGGCCGGCGGCAGCGCGTCCTCCTCCTCGTATCCCCTGGGCCCCATGGCTTCGGCCGGCAGCGGCATGGAGGAGGTGCGCGTCTCGGTGCTGACCCCGCTGAAGCTGGTGGGGCTGGTGTGCATCTTTCTGGCGCTGTGCCTGGACCTGGGAGCCGTGCTGAGCCCCGCCTGGGTGACGGCGGACCACCAGTACTACCTGTCCCTCTGGGAGTCCTGCCGCAAGCCCGGCAACTTGGACAGCTGGCTCTGCGAGTCGACGCTGCACAGCGGTGAGATTCGGCTGCCCCCGGTTCCGCTCCGCTCCCCTCCGCCGCCGGCCCCTGCTGCTTTCCCCCTCCTCGTCCGCCTCCCGCTCCCTTGGCCGCACCTCGGGCACTGAGAATTCCTTCTCCTCGCCGTGCCCTGGCTGACCCACCAGCATCCCTCGACCTGTCTCTCCCTTCAGCCTTGTCTGTTTCGGGACTGTATCCCAGCCCGTTCCCGGGGCCAGCCCCCCCGATCCGGAGCAGTGCCCGGGGCCGTGCCCCGCTGCCCCTGCTGGTTCCCCGTCTCGCCCGCTGCTGCCCCTGGTCCCCGCCCGGCTCCCCGCGCCGGCCGCCGCCGCCGCCGGGAAGAGTCCCCTGCACCTTTGTCCGCCCGCCCTCCGCACCCCTTCCCTTCTCGAGCCTCTTCACCCGTCCCCATCCTCCTCCTCCTCCTCCCCGTCCTCCCGCCAGGCTCCCGACCCCGCATCTCGCCGGCGGTCGGGCTGGGGCGGAGGCGGCGGCGCTCCCAGCGAGCGGCGATGCGGGAGGGGTAGCACCGAGCGCCCGTGCTCGGATCGTGCCCAGGGCGCGGGAGGTGTGAGGCTTCAGTGAGCGAAACCGGTCACTGGCTCCGAATATGCCGTGGTATTCTCACAAAAGATCCCGAGTTTGAAGTAGTTTGGTTGGTTTTTTTCCGTGTGGCGGCTTCCCTATACAGTGAGAAACTGTTTGGGATCGAGTGTCCTATAATTCCCCTCCGCCCCCATCTGAGAAGTGTCTGGTTTTGGAAAGTTGGGGCTTCCTAAACAAAAACCGGTTGCTACTTTGTCCAGAGTGGGGATGCCTGGGCTCGGACTCTCTCCATCACACCGGGTGTGCTTGTGTGTGTCTTTCTCTAGCACGTACTGATCTCCCTATCGTCTTTCACGCTCCTTTGCCTTCATTCCACACTCCCCGTTGTGATTTCTTGATGTTCTTTCATTCTTCACCTTTTTAGGTCTTTGATCACGAATTGTTATTTTTTTAACGTCATTTCACGATTGCTTGGAGTACTTCAAAAGCGGTTGTGAATGATAAAAACAAGCTGCCTGTTGAATTTTTTCAGTAAATTCTTTTGTAGTACGATAATTGTTTTGGTTTTCATGGGTGGTTTTATTTACTTTATGCCTGATAACAACTTCTGGAGCTCCAACAGAAACAGACAAATGCAGCCAGCCTCCCCCCACATCGTTTTTAACCCCATTCCTGTCCACACGAACACACTTGCATTGATAAATCATCTGTTTGGATTGCTGTGCTCTTTGGTTGGGTAAATTGTGCAGGGGCAAGATGTGTGTTTGGGAAGGAAAGCAAGGGACTGACTACATTCTTGGTGTGTTTTGTTTTCCTCTATTCTCTGAAGTCCTATAGGTTCCATGAAATAACTGATCTCAGTTTGAGTTGGAATTACACAGGTTTCTTTGCTGCTGTGCTTATTTTTTATTTTTTTTTTCTGTCATGTGCAGTAATATTTGAGGATTTAAATGTTGCTTGCGATTTTGTTTTAAATAAAATTAAACGAATTGTAAAGAAATGCTGGTTTCAGTCAGTTACCAGGGTATCTGCACAAAGTTTGGAGTGCTTTCTTTTCCTTCCCTGGTATAAATGGAAATTTATGTAGGAATGTCAGCTTCTACGTGTCTCCTTAGCAACGTGAATCCTTTGCCCCTTCTCCCTGTCTCCTGAAATAGTATCCCCTTGATCACAGAAAGACTTTTTCAGATGGCTTGAATGAGAACCTGCTTCAAATCCCCCCCAGCTCCACACACTTTACTGGGTTCCCCCCTCGATCCGTCTCCCCGTCACGCATGCGTGTGTACACACACATACACACAAAAGTAGGATGGGAGAGAAGCACGACAGCTTATGGAACAGCATAAAAGGGCACTAATCTCTCTTGTTCCTCTACTGGTCACCTGTCTGTCTGTGGGGATGTGGAAGATGAATGGGTGAGGATGGATAGGAACGAGATGTAGTTTTCATTGGATGCTGTGTGTTGAAAATCTGATCTGTCCTCTGCTGGTGCTTTCTATCATGTGCACAAATTCCTGCCTATCCGGTTTTACTCAAGTTCCTTGAATGAGCTTTACCCATTTTCCTCAAATACTTTCCAGTCTAGTAGAGCCAAGTTTCACAAGCTACTGTGAAAGAAGTGAATGATTGTTTTACTTGAGGTGACTGGGATAAACCCTTCACTTTCCTCATGTTCTGCAGAGTGTGCTGCATTCTGACCAGACCTGAAATATGAGAAACTGCACTGTTTTCTCTTGCCTTCTGCTAGTGTGGTACAATTGCCATTAAAACCAATAGGAGGGCTCCCACTAAGTTCACAAGTTGGATTTGGGTTCGTATTTGAGACCATTTTGTGTGCTGGCATTAATATTTTAGGTGCACTTTCCTCCTACATTGTGAAGCCAGCAAGCAGTATTTTGGAGATAGTGGAGAGCTCCCACAGGGAAAGCTCTTTTAGCTTGATACCAGTGCAGGCAGCTTTGCAGTTAGCTGTGAAAAGCAGCAGCACACACAGGAAAAAATGCATCTTCACCCATGGTTTTAAGAGATTTACTTCATCATCCCTTGAAGAAGAGCACCTCAAGTGGCACCATCAAGGGCAAGCTCATACTAGAAGCTGTTAAAGCATGTTTGAGGTTTAATTAAAAACTTTTGTTGTAATTAGATGTAGGACCCCTGACTGCTGTCAGAAGGGCAGTGTAGTAGTGGAGAGCAGAAGGAAATGCACAGAGCATGGTTGCATTGGCTGTTGTTGCAGGGAGTAATCTCGTTTTTCCTTGAGCATTGCTAGTGCTTGGAGAATGTGTTCACATTTATTCTTTCACTGTTCCAATGGCTTCTTTGTAACTTGCAAACTATTGTTTGCTCACATACTACTTTTAAACTTGTGTAAGTACTTCACAATAATTATGGTCCAAGTATGTAAAATAGTGAGTCAAATTAATTTTTTTGATATCTGAAAATTAAAAAATAGCTTAATATGTTTTTTTTGGGTTTTTTTTTTTTGTGTTTTTTTTTTCTGGCCTTTAGAGTCTGTGTAAATCTCCCACTAGCAGCAACTTGGTGAGATGAAAAACTAACAAAGTTGCCAATGTGGAAAGCTTTGTTATAAAATCTTGAAATTCATAAATGCAGTTGTAAAGCTCTGAAGTTTCACCGATTGTCTGAGCATATAGCTCGTTTTGGTGATCAAAGCTTACCTTGGCTGATGCACAAGTTGTCTTTAGACCAACTGTATTTTACACTTGTGTGTCTTTAAACAAATTTCTTTTTTTAGACCTTGTTTGATATGCATTATATCTAGTTTGTGATGGTTCATTTACAGATTTATCAAGAATTATATATGAATATTTATTCCTGTAACAGCATTAAAATTAAATGCATCCTGTGTAAAACTACCTGGTGTATCTATACCTGCACAGGTACTTGTCTTCTTCCTGCAGATTAATAACAGTATATTTGAATTTGTGCAATAGACTGCAGCCATTACAGCTCTTTAAATCAAAGATACACTGATGTAATGTAGAAGAAATAAAGGGCTCCATAGAATCTGACCTGCAGGTGAACATTGTCTATTTTGACTTAAATACATGTATATGCTATTCATAAAAAACAATGGCTCCTTTGCAGCCTTTCAGTTTATTGTGGAAAGAGCATATATAAAAATACATTTGAAAGGTTTTGATTAACTGTATTCATTCTGAATGTGGGGGTATATGGCTTTGTTACTTGACAACCTGTGGATTTCTGCAACATTCAGTTTTCTTAAAAAATATTATGCTCTTTTAGAACTGCCCGTGCATGTTTGAAAGACAAAACATTCTCCAGGAAATACATACAGCAGGGTCTCTGAATGTGTGTTAAACTTTGTGATGAGCAAATGATGAAGGTCAGCTTAGCCTATAGCATAGTTCAGTAAACAACTTGAGTCTAGTTTTATGCTTTTAATTTTGTTCTAATTTGTTCTTAAAATAAAAACAGCATCAGAGGCTGTTCATTCAGTAGCGCTTCAAGGGGCTTAACCTTAATTACACATTAGATGCAGATATCTGAATTGCTATGCCAGAATAGTCTTGGGTGGTACCTCCTTGTTCAGAATCTAAGGAGCTGTTCCAAGGGGAAATTGATAATTCAAAAGCAGCTTCCTCATTAGAAAGTCTGTGTCATTGCTCAGATTTGATGTTGACGTGTATTTGCAAAAAGCTCAGCAAGGCTGGTAGTTTGAGATAAAATAACAGAAGAACGAATGTACTTTTACTAACCTGAGAAAAGTGGCTCATACAATCTTAGGAAGAATTAATAAAACATTCTTCTAGTTTTGAATACTGTGGTCTGTCATTTTGTGCATTAACTCTAATAATCATCCCCAGCATTTTATCTGAAGATGGATATAAAATCAAAAGCCATACTACTTCAAACTCAATGTCTAGGACTCTGGGCATGCTGATCCAACTTTGAAGTTGTGTCTGACTTGAAGGTTGGCCCTACCTTCCATGGGGAGCTGAACTGGGTGACTTCCAGAGGTCCTTCCCAGCCTAAATTATTCTTGTGATTCTGTGATGACTGACACTCTGTTATGCCTGATGTCTATCTGGCTTCTTCAAACTGTGCAGAATGCCTTCAATTGGCTTAACTACCCCTCACAGCAGCTCCTGACAGACTGTTTTAAGGTATGCTCATTCTCTTACAAATGGAACAGTTATTTTAACCTCAGACTTCCCAAGGCCATGGGAGCAGCAGATCCTGCTCAGCAGTCTGGACCTTTTAGTATGGTGGAGGTTACCATTGCAGCCACCCTTTTACAGCCAGTAAGAGTAAAAGGAGTTAAAAAAAAAAAAAAAAAAAAAGAAGACTTGTAGCTGTAGTGGGTTGTTGCTACTGCTGTTATTCATTGCAATTTTAAAATCAGTAAGGTATCACATTGCTTTCAGTTTTGTTTATTGATATGATGTCCCTGGAGTTAGGGATCATGCAAGAAGTTTTAATATTTGATGAGGTTTTTAAATTTAGAATTGTGTAGAGAGTGGCCTTGCCTCTGCTATTGTTTTTTGTGGCCCAAGATGACCACATAAGATTCAGAGTAACAGGAGGAGTGGTAAAGTCCATCCAGCTGTATTGCTTCATGTATTTCACTTGTTCCACTTAAAGCCATCGTTCTGATGGGAAGTACACCTCAAACTCTTTTAAATGCTATTTGTTTTTCTCAAGGAACAGTGGAACGAGTTTTGAAAGTTGCAGAAGATTGCCAGTTTTCTGGAAGAATGTTACGTGCCAGACAGAAGAACATTGATAACTGTGGAAAATAGTTGCATTCCAATGCAAAGCATAGTATTTCAGATTGCTAACAAGTAGTAGCTTTTATAGAAGAGGTCAGAAATAGTGAGCTTACTGTGAAAAGCTTGTATAACACATCTCCCACACTTCCTTCCTAGCAGCAGAGTTCTAAGAGTTCCAGGTTTTTGTGAAGTTCTCAAAGTTGTGTGTGTGCAGTTGTTTGAGGGTTTTTTATTACTTTTATTGAATGAATGAATATCCAATAATTAAAATGACATAGTAGCAAGCTAATCTCAGAAGAATGCTTTGTATCCAATAGAGGAAATGCCTGAGTACATGCTGTACTATTCTGTGAATGAATTATAGATTACATGATTTTCTGTAATGCTGTGCTTGTCTTGAAGTTCTCTGCTGGCAAAAGCGATGTGGAATGCATGTTGCTTATAAATTGTAAAATAAAGATCTATATAATGGCACCATTTAATTCTTTATTTGAAGTTTTGCTGTGTTTAAAGGACATGTGATTTTAGAAATAAAGGCAGGCCACAGAGCGGACATACAACACACCTCACCCCAACTCACACCTCAGCAAAGTGTATATATTTCATATAAATAAGGAATGCAAGCTTTGTTCTTCAGGAGAGGTATGTGTCCATGGGCAGATGCGCAAGCACCTGCTGCGTTTCAAGTTGCTCATCTGCAACCTCCCAGGCATTTAGACCATTTTGTTGTCTTGCTGTAGCAGTAGAGTTGCTTACCACATTTTTACATATACAACCAAAGTGTCCCCTGCACTCCCAGTGGCATCTCTGGGTGGAAGGTGAGGGGCATGGAGAGGTGAGCAGGTTGCATAGTGGCTGCCTAGTTACTCCCCCAGACTATCAAGTGTGTCCTTTCCAGGCTGAGGAGGGTAGTTGGGAGAGCACCTTCTGCCAGGAGCATCCTGCCAGTGGGCTTTTATCTGGAATAGTCAACCTCTTTTTCATCTCACTTATCTTGCTCTTGGAGAAGAGGAAAGCCATAGGAGGAGCCCAAGTGAGAGGGTTGCAGCTCTCTAGGGGGCTGCTAAGGCCTTTTTCCATAAGCCCTGAGTCTGGACTGCCATCCAGTAATGGTCAGCATTCTTGTGCATCAGGGGAAAGGTGCATAAACAGCAACAGAGTGTTGGAAGGGACCAGCTCTGTAAGAAGCTCTCTGAAGACTCAGATTTGGATTCCCTTGCACCTATTTGTTCATGGACTTCATAAATCTTTTTCTGGCAGATGGAGGAGGGCAGTTACAACCTACCCTAGCAGTCAAGAAACCACACTGGACCAGAGGTGTGAGGTTGGAGTATGGAGCCAGCACTGGGAAGCAAAGACTTTGCAGCTTCTGAGAAGATCTCTAGCCCCTGGTGTATGGCAACTAAGGGGGCATCTGCCTTTTCTCCTTCACTTGTTGGCTGTCCTTGTTGTCCGTTAGCATGCTGCACCTCTGTAAGACACAGGATCTGCACCTTAAAAACCATTTTTTGGATGTCTCTCTGCTTGTTCTCTTTTTCTTTGAGTGATTCTAAGTGACTCTTCACTTGGCATCAGGAGCCCTAAATCATCCTACAAGCCTCTTGTACAGAAAATGCAAAATGACTGATGCCTTATGTGGAGCCTCTGAATTATCCTTAGGAGGCACTTAGGGATTTTGGCTCCCAGCATAAAATGCTTAAATTTCTCTTTGGGTGTTGTCAGTGTCCTAGTGAGTTAGAGCTATGGGAAAGTCTTCCTGTTAATCCCATGGGTGTTGTGCAGCACTTGGGTTATCGAGGGCTTTGTCCCATGTGCTGCTGTGTGTGGATGAAGACAAAATTCCTAGGGAAAATGTGATGTCCACAAACAGCTTCGTTTTAACATATCTGTGATTTAACGTAGCTATTTCATTTGTTTAAATTTATGGATTTTAGAAGAAAGCCTTGGTGTAAAATGAGTTCTCTCTTTAAGAAATTATGTTTTCAGCCAGAGCTGGCTGGTTCCTGTTGCTCTGGTAATGCTTAAGTGTCTGAGTGACTTGAGTAGCCACATGCAGAAGTAATTTTCCTACTTCAGGAAAATCTTATTCTCAATCCATAAAATGAAAAGAAAAGCCAGAGTATGTGCAGCATCCAGTACTAATAAACATACTATACTAATCAACAAGCGGAAAATACTTTGTTATTGGCATTTTTGTACAAGGCTCCATTGTGAAAAGCTGTGGCTATGGCAATTTCTGGAGGTTTGGTATGGATCTTGCCAGAAAGCACTAGTGCCTGCACTGTGCAGAAGTGTCCATTACGGGATGCCAGAGGACTGTATGTGCAGGCAGTGTGGACCCAGTAACTCACAGGCACTGGGCTTCCCAGCTTTAGCCAATATCCCCTTCACTGAGGGCAGAATTCTTCTGAGCAGCTCTTTGAAAACCATCATTCTGCCTCAGGCTGAGGTTCCAAAGGTGACATCTGTGGAGTAATTTGATGGGAGAACTTAATGGCCCCTGCTGTTCTTCAGTTTTTCCGCAGAATTCAGTGCACCTTCACCTCTGACAGAGGCCTCTGCTCATGATCCTGCTGAAGAAAGAAATCTCATTGATCATGCAACCAAACCACTTTCAGGGACTAGAGTTTACCCTTATATTTTTATATATACACTACACTTCTTAAACTTTTGTTGGCTATTTTATATCTATTTGAATATGAAGCAATTAGGAATATCTCTAGGTATCCTATGTATTTAGTTGATTTTTATGGTACTCGGTGATATTTAATTCCTTATGTGTGGGTGCCTCAAGTTTCTCTGCTTCACACATTCTTTCAGAATCATTATTCTTGATTTTAAATGCTGTATTGCAATAGTGTAGAGTATTTATTTATTTATTAGAGTATTTATTGTCTGAGGGAAGCTACTTGATAAGTGGAAGCATTGCACTGAATCAGAAAAACTTAGTTGAGTGTTGTGTTTTTGTTTCTTACCAAGATTTTGTTTTGTGCTAGAAGGTCAGGCATTTCCTTCATCATGTAACAGCTGCATGCATTTGGTACTTCAGCCTTTATGAGGAGAAGACTTGGTGAAGAGACATTGTCTGGAAGAAAGGAATATTTGATTGTTTCGTAAGAAATTAATTCCGTTCACATGTACTGTCTGAAAGAGCTCTATACAAAAATACTTTCCATATTCCACAGTATGTTTCTATGGCCACCGATTCTTCTACTTCTTTTACATGTTGAAAAAAAAATATTTAATTTTGGGGTACCTTACTGAAAACATGACATCTATACTAGCCTTTTGCATGGTCTTTCTTGTGTTAAAAAAAGGACCTAGTTATTAAAATATACATTTCTGATATGAACTCTGATATGTTTTCTTCTTTTTTTTATGGCTTTCCCTGATTTTTTCCTAGTAGTGAAATATTATTTTGTCCAAGAAATTGAGGAAGTAGTGCTGCTCTTAATTAAAAATTGCTATACAGTTTAAAGCCTTGGGTCATTTCTTTTGGGGAAAAAAGGGAGGAGTGTTAGAAATGTCAGTGTACAGTGACACTGTGCCTCTGGGTTACTAAGAAACAGGCAGAATTTCCAAATAGCAAGGAGACCAAGCTGTCCCCCAGAAAGGCACTGACTGTTGTATGAGGAACTAACTGAAAAGAAACAGTACCATCATAGTTTGGGGGCTTTTTTTCCTTTTTTTTTTAACTGAAGATGGTAATTTTAATAAATTTTTCACCAAATATGTATTGAAAATATGTGTTAAGTGCCTAGGTTCATATTTATATATATTTCCAAATACTGAAGCCTACGTCCCCAAACTGATGGGCAGAGTGTTATAGTTAAAAATATGCAAACACTGTAATAACTGTCAGAAATGCAGTATATATTTGTCATGGTTATAGACATTGGGCTCCTTCTTGGGGATTTTCAGACCTAAAAATAGGATGTGTTAAGTGATCCTTTTCTTAAGAAATCTCTTGAGTTACTTAACAATTGTAAAAAATGTCTTAATTCTACTTTGGATGAGATAGGTGGCACTATTAGTGTAGTTCTTAATGTATTAAGAATATTCTTAATGTAAAATGTTGGAACACTGAAAAAATCTACTTATCTAAACCAACAAAGGAAATCTTACTTGGACATGACAGGTCACAGTGCTTTCCTGAAGTCTAAAAGTTTATTAACATTTCCGTGAGTTTTACTAGTTTTTTTCTAATTGCTTATGTTTTTCTTAGATAATGGATTAGTTTAAAAAACTAGTTTCAAAAACTACTAGTTTAAAAAACTGTAATTTAAAAGTAGTTTAAAAAGCTGTAGTGGTGTACAGTGAGAAAGACTGATGTGTACTCTTCAAGTGTAATCAATTGTGTTTTGAATGCAGAAAAGTAATAATTATCATCTATAAGGCCCCATTTTACTTTTGTTTTTGGATATTTTTCTCTGTTTTGCATATGTTCTCTGTGAGAACAAGCAGTCTCAATGAACTGCTGAAGTTCCTGACCTTAACGGTTCTTATTAGTAACTTATTTGCAAGGTTTGTGCTTGCCTAGAAGAGGTACAAGCATATTTTGGATACTCTAAAGTAGGTTTATGATGTTTATGTTCTGTGTACCAGTAGCACTGTGTAACAGAACTATCTCCTGATCCCATTTTGGTGCTGTGCTGTAAGTCACTCTTGGGTAGTCTGAGAAACACTACAGATCTTTATTGTAGAAAAACTGTGTTTGCTCTATGTGTTTATATTGTAGCTATCTGATTTACAGGGTGCTCTGCCTTCAGAGGTAGTGGTTCTATTTTCTTAGGATCTTTATTTTATTTTGTGTAAATTCCAATGGCCTGGTTTATAATAAAAAAAAAAAAAAAAAAAAAAAAAATCAGTTAAGTAGAAGACTCATGCAGAAGATTTTACTTTCTTAATCCACTATAAGCTTTATTTTATCACCAGATCAAATAGCTTTTAGAATTGAAAGTTAACATTTTTCCAAGATGACAAGGAGATTTAAACATGTAGTTACTATGGTAGCCAGTATAGGAAAGTTTAGTCCTGTATTCTTTGTCTGACTAATGTCTGACCTTCACGATGTTCTTCAGCCAAAGTCCCTGCAGCTCAAGGCTGGTAGCATTGTATGCTTCTTTGAAAGGCACTAAAAGAAATAGGCAATTCTGGAGCACAACAGTCTATACCTGGTCCCCAGCTGGTACTGAGGAACAGTAAGAGCTTTGGTTTTGTCCTGCTGTCAGCATCGCTGAGTAGGTTGTCTTACTCAAAAAATTAATTTTGTTTATCCAAGTCAGTTCTTTTTTAGTTGGGAGTGTAGGTGTCTCCCAACACTCATTTGTCCCTTTGCCCCCCACATCAGTACTATAGTAAGGTAGTTTGTTTATTTTTTTACCTTTCTAAAATCTGTTTATGTATATTTGTCCTGGAAGTTAAACTATATTCTAACCCTACATTTATATCATCTTTGCCTAATTTATTATCAGTTGTTTGGTGTTTTATCCAGTGTGGTTTTGGAAAGCAATAGGATGCTCAACCTTTTTTCCATTTAGCTGCTACTCCAGTGTTGTACACATTCCCTTTGCATTAGAGTTTGGCACCTGATCAATACAAAGATAACATTTAATATTTTATTATTTGTGGTGACTTTCAAAAAATTTAGTTTCTGAGCTTTCCTGTCTGGCCCTTTTATTTATTTAATCAATTTTATGTGCCTTTTAACTTTGGTGTGATATGGATTTCTGTGGCTGGTCTTTGCATCTGTGTAATTTTCTAGTGCAAGGATTCCTTTCATATTGTTCCAAAGTGGTCCATTCTGTTTATTTATTTCTGGTTTCTATATCTGTTATGCACTCTGATATTGGAAAAATCAGTACACTAATCTCTTGGTGTTTCGGAAGGCTCACGTTAATATTAAAAACCACTTGCTGAAACATCTCTGTCCAGTACTAAAATCATATTTCCATCCAAATAATGATAGTGTAGCAGTGGGACACACAGCAAACTGACATTAGAGATTGCATGCTGATGATAGAATGAAAGATTGTTCCCAGCCTTGGGGTTTAGTCCAGTAAGAAAATAAAGACTAAAATAGCTTGGAAGGTTGAGTGCTTAGTAATTAAATTATTAGTAAATGACATGCCTGGATTTCTGAAAAGAATGAAAATAAATGTGTGTACTTGCACAAACACACCTTTAAAACCACTTTCTTTTTAAGCAATGCTTTTTTAGTTCTTCTACCCACTTTCTTCTTTTAATCTCCTTCATCCTTTTTCATGTAATGCGTGGAGGCTTTTTGGTGCTAATAGCTGCCAGCATTCCATTCCCAAACTCCACAGCTGCACTGTCTGTATCTTCAGCAGATTAGATTCCTCTTGAAACTGGATCCATTATTTATTTAAAACAGTGCTTTTTACTCATTCCCAAAAGAGGATGTTCAATGTTGTTGTTGTTTTAGTAACCTTAAGGTATCTAATTTAATTTGGAAATAATAATATTATTTTCTTTGAACTGTGTAATGCATTTGGACACTTTAGTCTGAGTATCACATGACTACTAGTATTTTCAAAGTAGTGAGATGCAAAGGATACATAGGTCCTTTTCCCATGAGCTGAATTTATATCATCTTCCTTGACCTAGTAAATAGTAGTGATAAGCAGTACATAGTGATCTGATTCTTTTTCTTGATGCCTGCTACTGGAGAGAGGAAAGGTCTTAGATATTCTTTTGGGAAAAGAGACAGCCCAAAGCCTGTGCCTTTCTAAAATCCCACAGAAGCTCTTAAGTTAGATCTTGGATGTTGTATACATGAACCATGGCCATCAGCTTACAAATGGATTTTGATTTATGTGATTTAAGACTGCAAATATGCTGTTTATAACTGCATCCATTATATATGAGAACAACTAGAAAATACCCTGAGCCAAGTGCAGAGGCTGCTTTTGGGGGAAGAAAAACAGGCACTTGAGGATAACTGACATTTTAAAATGGGCTTGAGATTTGACTGGGTCTGCAGTTAATGATTGTTACTGCCTTTAGAAAGTCTTGACTTCCAGCTATCTTTTAGTGTTGAATATATATATATATATATATATAGATATATATTTGAAACCTTTGAGCATCTCCTCAGTTTTGTTACTGATACTGTGTGGCCTTGGTGCCTCCCAAGGATCAGGTGTGTATGGTGAGGCTCCGTGCATTTCCCTTGCTGTGTCATCCTGTTCAGCTCAAGCAGAGCTTTGACTTTCACTCTCTTTTGTGAGAAAGTTACAGCAGACTGAGGGTCAGCTAACACAACACCAGCTAATCCAGAGCCAGCCTCAATTTCTCATTCTAAATTGGATAAAAACCAGGAGACCAAATTACCCAGTTTTACTTGAGACAAAATCCCACCGAGGCCAACTAAGGCTTGAGTAAGCGTGGGAGGTTGTGGCACTTTGCTTCTGAGTTACATCTGTTTTATGAAGGTGATTCACTAATTAGGGGAAAAGAAATTGAAGGCACAGCTGTTTATTTACCCAAGCCTTGATGCAGCCTCTGTGTTCCTCATATTCTGTTGTTTCTGGCAGGCCTATGGGCTTGTTTTACTGAAATTGTATTATTATTTTCTTTCCTTCCTTTGTTTCTTTTTCCCCCTAGACTGGCAGATAGCTACTCTGGCTCTGCTGCTGGGCGGTGCTGCCATTATTCTCGTAGCTTTCCTGGTTGGGTTGATCTCCATCTGCGTGGGATCTCGGAGGCGGTTCTACAGACCAGTTGCAGTCATGCTCTTTGCTGCAGGTAAGCACTGGCATCATTAAAAAGATTTCCTGAGAGCAGCTGAACTTTCATGGAAGGGAATATGCCTTGTTCTGCATACTAATTCAGAGGTGTTTGGTTACTTTGGTGTTAACTCCCGTGAGGTCTTTCAGGCTGTAAGTTCTGCACAGCGTTAATCATTTTTGCAGTTGCACTATTATTAATTCATAAACAATTATTTATTTGCATTATATTTAATGTTTTTCGAAGTATGTGCAGCAGGGGAAACTACAGAGGATAAATCTCAAAATACCATTTTTAATCGGTGACTTTGTGCTGCTTGATGTCCCCATTTTTATTCTTCATGCAAAGCCATTTTTATTTTAATGTTCTCTCTTTTGCAATTTTAAAACAGGGAAATTAATACCCAAAGGTGAACCCTGGAAGCTCTACATGTGAAAATAAATAGGATTATCTTGCAAGGTGTTTATATATGCCCCTGTGCCATAAGGAATTAATTTTGTTGTGTCATCTCGCTTGGTTATTAATTTAACAAGCTGTCACAGTGTAGTCCCTGTTTGGTTTTAAAAACACAAAAATGGAACAGTTTATATAAACTATCACAAAATCTTAAGGGAGACCTAAGAATCTGAATTGTCTGTAAGACTGGTCCAGTGAGGTACAATTACAATATCAAATAATCTCTTTTTATATATTCTGGTGCTTTGGGGCTTCGTCAACATGGATGTTTCAGATTCTCCTGAGACTCACCAACCGTGGTTTGTCTTCATCCTGTCACTCACATCTGCACTGGAGCCAGCAGCTTAAGCCCCTTCTGATAACCCATAATAAAGAGGATGACAGAACCTTTGGGATGTGTAAAAAAAGCCACTTAGGAGCACATGGGAGGATGAGAGTGTGGAGTTGGAAGGAGTTTGGGATGAAGCACAGCTCTGGGAAGGCTCCTGCTGCCCCCTGCTGATAACATTGCCTTGATGGAACCGAGCCCTTCAAGATGCACTTTTATGTGCTCAAGACGTATTCCTAGATTACATTTAATTTGTTTTTAGGAAATTAAAGCAACCTAGGATCAGATTCCCTGAGTGGAGATCATCTGGTTTTGTTCTATGTGTCGCATTGCTTGCTAGGTTAAATGAATATAGGTACTGGTGCCATTGTTTTAAATTTAGTGTTAATTTTGAGGTTTATAAGGTATGCTGGGAAGTTAACTCTGAAGGAAATGGGGTTATTTAATTTTTGTGGTGGTTTCTTGTTTGGCTTTTGACTTCATTTATGATAATATTGTGCAGTAACTTGATAATTATTCAGCCATACACGCCTGTCTTGCCGTGTTGCTCATTTAGTAGTTAAGTTTGTACTAAAAAAAGAAATGGCTTTCCACAAGAAAAAATTTCTTCAAATCCTGCTGTTTGTCTTCATGTGCTCTCCTCTGCATAAAATTGCTTCCAGTCTTTACTACAAAAGGTTGATGGTGAAGGGGGTTAATGCTTACTTGAATCTAAGAGGAAATTAAATTGGTTCTTTAGTTTATGATGGTGTTCACATCTTCCTTTTGCCTCTGTGTGTGTGCATGTGCATTTTGAACAGCCATAACCTGAAGCATATGAGAAGAGAGATAATGAGGCCAAGACAACCTACCCCATTCTTCTTCATTATCTAGCAAATCTGAGGAGAATCCTTTCAGGATTTGACATTTACATTGTTAAAAGACATTTCCTACAGATTTTATCTTTGATGTCAGCAATTTGTAGAGATGAATATAGATGGTGTATCTTGAAAGAGTTATGGTAAGAATTCCCCACTGAAGAGGGGGAAAGTTAAGATTGTAGCAGTTTGTGCCTTATGCAGCTTTCCATGGATTCAGGCCTTCATCTGTGGATTTCACAAATCTTTTCAGGATAAACACCAACCTGACCTGTGAATGTGCTGGCAAGACCAAATATTTTGTGTCACTCTGGCTGGGAGTCTATCAGCTGCCTCTGGAAAAAGGGCACAGTTTGAATTTCCCAGAGACATTTAATGATGTGTGGGTGTTGGGTAGAAACAGTCTCTGTGTGGAAGAAAGGACAAAATGAAAAAGTTATTTCCAGGTACTTTATAGAGTCCAAACAGTTGGCTCCAGGCTATTTTTTTTCCTTCAAGTTTTGATTTATTTTTTTTTTTCCTCAGCTTCAGGTTTCATTTAGCGACTCTGTAGGTGATGGAGAAGATTGACTGACTAGGAGTGGAAGAGATGAGAAAGAAAGGGACCAAAAAAACCCAAAATTCAACCTAGATGCTGAGAATAAGCCAGCAAGTAATGAAAAGTTGTGAATGTGTTTTCATAGAGCTGACAATACATATTTTAATGTTGAGAGGTAGAAGAATGCCTCAGGTAATGGAAAATGTGGAGCAGACAGGGAGGCAGTTGCAGGAAACATGGGCTCATGTGGCTCTTTGGTCTAGAGGAAGTCTCCAGCTCATGGAACTGCTGAGGTGTCTTAGAGCTCATGAACCAAACTGGCCTTGGAAACTGCACCCTCAAAGTGCAGGCTCACAGGCTTGTCCATGCAAGAGTTTCATGATGCATTTACCATTTAACTACATGCTAACCAAGTCTAATTTAGGGGCAGAAAGTGTGCTTGCTGAAAGTCCATAAAAGAAACAAAAGAAAAATTAAAGATACTTGCCTTTTGGTTCTGTGTTTTAACAAATGTGACAATGTTTGGAAGAATAACCTGTTGATGTTAGCAAGCTGTTAACACATTTCACAAGATGTTTTTACATGCAAGCTAGGGAAAACAGTGGCTACATGAAAGTAAGAGTAATATAGAATGGTGGCATCTAATAATGGGAGAATACTTAAGGAGGTATCTTTTAATTCTGACAGAGAGAGCACAGTCCAGCTATGTTGCATCCTTAGTTCTGTGCTATAACCTATTTTCATAATGATGAGGAGGATAGAATGGAAGCTTACATGTCAAATTTTACAGTGGAAGTAGAAAAAATTGTGGATGCATTGAAAGCCAGAATTTATTTAGTGAAGTTGATGGAATGGTCTGAAAAAGCAGGACTGACTTCAGAAGAATGTAGTGCAGGTTGCTACAGGGCAGAAAAAAAATCCTAATATTAAAGAAATATTGTTGGGGAAAATACTCTGTAGGTATGTGCTCCAATATCCTTGTTGAGGCAGGATGGTCATTAACAGTGAGAGCTTTGTCTAGTCCAGTTTTGAAGAAATTCAAGCATGAAGATGTTGCATCCTTTCCAAGCATGTTGACCTGGGCCCATACTACCCTCCTTTTGATATTTTTTTCTTTGTTAATGTCTATCCTGAATCTCTGAGATTAGTGTTCACTCTCATTACTGCCAGCTTGTCTGGCACTACAAACAGGATTTTTTTTTTTCCGACATTGTTACAGCTACATTTTCTGGTAATCTTTGAAACACCCAGCACTTATTAATGAAGTGCTTTACTCATCTGAAATGAGCAGGAGGTAGAGAACAGAAGTACAGGACTTACTAGCTAGCACCAGCATTTTCATAATTACATATCAATTAGAAAGACACATCATAAGTGGGTTGCTTTTTTTTTAAATCAAAACTTATAGTCAAACACTTGAACAAAGGAAAAAAAATACGACTGAAATTATATTTTCCTACTTTTAAAGCATTTGTTACAAATTCTTCATGTTTAGTATGATGAGTATGTATAATTGCTTATATTTCATGTGAATGCAATAAAACTGGTATTCCTGTTCCCATATTGCAAGCATCACAGTGCTTCATAAAAACGTGTCTATATTTGAAGTGAACAATCAAGTTTGAGATAAAGAATCTTTTCTGAACAGCATTTGAGGAGCAGATATTTTAAGATTCCCTTTGCAGCCTGTTTTTTCTACAGGAAAGGACTTGCTCTTCTGCAGGAAGATAGTACACACTTCCCTTAAGCAGGTCAGCATAGCGTGGAGTTCCTTTAAATTCATTAGAATCAGATCAGTAGTTGCAAGCATTGCTTTCAACATCTTTTGGGGTCATGCTGGTCATTTCTCATAACTTTGCTGACTGCTGTTTCTAGCTTACACAGCTCCCTTCCTGCTCTGCAGGGAAAAACAATGACAGAAGGCAAAATTAGTGCAAAGTGATGACAGTGCTGTGTAGGGTGGCTGCTCCCACCAGCCACTTGCTGCCAGCACTTCCTTTGAGTTCTGCAGTAGTGTGTCTGGACCAATAGTAGGAAAAACTGGAACTCTCACTATGGAAATGTCAAAAAAACCACTCTTGTGTGTGTTGCTGCTTTAACAACATGTTCCTCTTCCAAGAGAATCACTTTTTTTTTTTGGTTGTGTTTTGACAAGTCCAATCTGTAGATTGAAATCAAGCATACTTCATATGTTACACTGGGGAAGGTGGAGATTTCCTTGGTTTGCACTTGACACAGACACACATGGAGCAATTTCTGCATTGACTCAGCAGAGATGCTGTGTCCCCAGTGCAGGGAGACACTAAAGAAAAACTTACATATTTCCATACATTTTCAGAAATCCTTTCTGACCTTGAATGGTCTTAAAGATTAGTCTGAAAGCTGAGCATATGTTGAGGTGCTTTTGGATGTAAAGATGCTCTCATTATACAGAACTGGAATGCATAATCCTTTCATAAGAGTAGGTGCTTTTCCCAGTGTTCCCTGCCAGAGTTTCTCAAATGTTGCACAGTACTTTGTAAGCTGACAGACAAAAAATTATATTCAAATGGAATAACATTAAGTAACATTTCAATAACCGTAGAATTAAAAAAAGTCCTGTGGCTTTTGAT